>NC_142201.1:39121562-39423750 GCF_049639895.1 Pseudopodoces humilis | reverse complement strand
AGTGTGCTTCTACAGTTGCTGTAGAAACTGAGCTTGATTTTTTTTGTGCTACACCAGTGAGAAGTAATAGAATTCAAATCAGTATCTTGGCACCTTGACATTTTAGGATAATTAAGATGTAAGGCACAACAAAAAGGTATTTTAAATACTTCTGTTAAAAAAATACATCAGAAAAGGTTTACAGATACAGCTGGAGGTAGAAAAGCTGTTAAAAAGGACAGAAACAATGTTTAGAATCACAGAATTAATAAAGGTTTGAAAAGACCTCCAAGATCATCAAGACCAACTTTTGGCTGAATATCACCTTGTCAACTGAACCATAGCACTAAGTGCCATGTCCAATTGTTTCTTGAACTCTTCCAGGGATGATAACTGTTTGTCTGAGCAGGCCATTTAAATGCTTGATGACCCTTTCAGTGAAGAAAATCTATCTGATGTCCAACCTGAACCTCCCCTGGCACTGGTTGAGGCCACATCCTCTTGTCCTGTCACTGGTTGCCTGGGAGAACAGATCCATCTCCACCTGGCTACACTCTCCTCTCAGGCAGTTGTAGAGAGGGATAAGGTCTCCCCTGCACCTCCTTTTCTCCAGGCTAAACACCCTCAGCCCCCTCAGCTGCTCCTCATAAGACTTCCTCTCAGGACTCTTCCCCAGCTCCATTGCCCCTCTTCTGGACAGGCTCCAGCTCCTCAATGTCCTTCTTGCAGTGAGGGGCCCAGAACTGGGGTGTGGCCTCAGCAGTGCTGAGCACAGAGGGACAATCACTGCCCTCGTCCTGCTGGCCACACTAGTTTTGATACAAGCCAGGATGACATTTCCCTTCTTGAGCACACACTGGCTTGTATTCAGTGGTTGTTGATCAACACACCCAGGTCCTTTTCCACCTGGCAGTTTTCCAGACATTCTGTCCCAGCCTGTAGCACTGTATGGGGTTGTTGTGACCCAAGTGCAGGACCCAGCACTTCACCTTATAGAATCTCATACCTCTGACCTCAGCCCATCTGTCTAGATCCCTCTGCAGAGTCTTCCTACCCTCCTGCAGACTGGCATTCCTTCCTGACTTGGTGTCATCTGCAAACTTACTGAGGATACACTCCAGCCTCTCATCTAGTTTACCAATAAAGAATCTTTACGGACCCAATACTGAGCCCTGGGGAGCTCCACTGAGTGATCACTGAGTGTGATCTCCTGCCACATGGATCTAACTCCATCCACCACCACTCTCTGGGCCTGGCCATCCAGCCAGTTCTGAACCCAGCAAAGAGAGCACCCCTCCAAGCTGTGGGCTGCCAGCTTTTCCAGAGGAATGCTGTGGGAAACAGTACCAAAGGCTTTACTGAAGTCCAGGTAGGCAATATCCACAGTCTTTCCCTCATTCATACAAAGGAGGTGATAAAAGGAGACCAAATTGGTCAAGCAGGACCTGCCTTTCTTTAACTCATGCTGGCTGGGCCTGATGCTCTGGCTGTGCTGTGCCTGCCAAGTGATCATATTCCAGGTGATCTGTTCCATAACCTTCCCAGGCACTGAGGTCAGACTCATTGGCCTGTAGTTCCCCAGATCCTCCTTCCAACCCTTTTTTTGTCCAGGCATCACATTGGCCAACCTCCTGTCACCTGCAGCTGCCTCAGTGAACCAGGACTGATGATAAATTGTTGAGTGGCTTGGTGAGCTCCTCCACCAGCTCCCTCAGTGCCCCAGGATGGGTCCCATCAGCCCCATGGAGCTGTGGGTGTCTCAGAGGCACAGCAGGTCACAAACTGCTTCCTCCTGGACTGCAGGGGCTCTGCTCTGCTCCCTGTCCCTGACTGCCAGCTGAGGCAAGGAAGCTATTAAGTACCTCAGTGTTTTCCTCAGCCTTGGTTACAGTGTTCCCCTCCACATCCAATAAAGGATGGAGATCTTCCTTGACCCAACTAGAATACATTTCTTCCCCCATAAATTTCTTCCCTCATAAATGATCTAACTATTGTTTCAATTTTGATATAGAATCATAGAATATTAAGAGGTTGAAATGGACTTTAAAGATCATCTAGTTCCAGCCTCCCCTGCCATGGGCAGGCACACCTCCATGCTTCTCAGGGCCTAATCCAGCTTGGCTTTGAATATCACAAGTGTTGGGCCATTCAAAACCTTCCTGGGCAGCCTGTTCCAGCATCTCACCATCCTCACAGTAAAAAAATTCTAATATCTAACCCAAATTTCTGCTTTTTCAATTTTCAGCCATCACTCCGTGTCCCATCACTACAGTTCCAGACAGAGTGCCTCTTGGGCTTCCCTGTAGGCCCCCTTCAGATACTGGAAGGCTGCTCTGAGATCTCCACACGACCTTCTCTTCTCCAGGCTGAACAGCCCTGACTTTCTCAGCCTGTCTTCAACAGGGGAGATGCTCCAGTCCTCTTATCCACTTCATGCCCTTCTCTGGACTTGCTCCAGCAGCTCCATGTCCTTCCTGTGTTGGTGGTACCGGCGCTGGATGCAGTGCTCCAGGGGGAGCCTCACAAGAGCAGAGCAGAAGGCGAGAATCACCTTCTTTGACCCACTGGCCACGCTGCTTTTGACACAGCCCAGGATTTACTTGGCTTTCTGGGCTGTGAGCTCACACTGCTGGTTTATGGTGAGTTTTTCATCAACCACCACCCCCAAGTCTTTCTCTGCAGGGCTGCTCTCAATCACTTCTCCACTTTATCTTTGGCATAGAAAAGAATCACAGGCTCCAAACAAATAAATTCAGTGAGAGAACAATGAACAGAGATACCTGAATTACAGATAGCTTATGTAAGATTTATTTGATGAAAGACAGCTAGAGAAATGTAATGTTAGAAAGCTGTAAGAGACAAAAAGAAAAACAAAAGACTTCCTAGACTTCTAAGATAAGTTTGGTATTCAGGGCAATTAAAACTAAATTAAACTAGATTAAACTGAAACTCTTTGGAGCTCAATATATCTTGCCAACTGTTCTCAGTCTCTATCCCTATTTAAAAAAAAAATCAAATCTTCTTTTAATTAAACAATCTGACCTTCATTCTTCTTAGGGAACAACTTTCAGTTTCTTCAGGATAATGAAAAACAAGTGAGTAGAACCTATGCCATTTTATGTCTAAAAACCCCAGGAGCTACAGCCAAGAATGCAATTTAATACCTGGAAGATATCACAATTATTTGAGATGAGAGAACTACGTAACTTACAAATAAGAAGGTAAAGATGATGATATAAATTCAGGTGATAAACTACTTTAGTTTAAACTACTGTTTAAATTTCGTTGAACTTTACAACCTGGACTAAGCCTTGCCATGTTTGTATCAAACACTTTTAGTTTGATTTCATGCAGAGGTGTTAGGCATTTCCAATAATGGAACTAAAGGACAGTATTTTCATTTTCTCACATCAAGAAATTTTCACAAGCTTTTCTTTGAGATGTACCTGGTTGAAAGGTCTTGAAATTTTATCTGACGAGTACTTTGATGACATAAAACGTCCCTGGAAAAAGTAACTTTAATTCAGCACACTCTCAAAATATTGCTCAACCTTCAAAAAAAAGTCACAATTCATACATGCTGAATAGAGAACTGTTATTAACTTTTCCAAGAACATTTCAGCAAAATGTTGATTAAAGTGAGACTCCTGTGGGCCACTGTTGAGCTGGATTTTTATTCTGCAGGACCACATCTGAGCAGACTTTGCCCAGGTTAACAGCTGGAAGCAATCTGTAGTACCTGAGAATTACAGGTTCAAATGCTCACTCACTGGAAAGCCAGGCCAGAGGGAAGACCATACATTTGCAAAGTTCTGTCTTAATGCTATATGATAGATGGCTTTATTGCCTTTTTTCTTTTTTTAAATAATAGTGTTGAATATTATTTAAATTTACAAAGCTAAGCACTTAGAGTTTGGAAAATACTTACGTTTTCTGTGCAAAGACATTTTTTGGAAATCTTTTTCCATTACTGCAATTACTTACATGTGACCTCATATGACCAGGGAAGTCCAAGGAAAATTTTCCAAAAACACAGCCAAAGGATTTTTTTCCCCTTAATTTAGCTCGTTTGTAAAGATATGTAATACTTCATATAACTCTCAACAGCATAATTTGTGTTTGTAGAATCTATCACAGTAATTGCTGATTATCACTTCTAGCTTTTCCTTTTAAATGCATCCTCCCAGACTCCAAATTCTAGGTTAGAGCCTTTCCTGTGATAAGCACATTCAGTTTTCATCAAAGGGAATGGAAATGCCACATGCACAACTTGTAATCTGCACTTGCGCTTCCTACTTTGCTCTGATCACAAGAGGTGATGTTTGCATAGCAATGAGCATCTCCCCAAGCTGGGAAGCCATGCTTCTGTTGAGCAACCCTAAACTACGTTGGTGGTTTTGCCACACTATTATTTTACCAAATCAAACCTAATTTCCTACCTGTCTTGTCTCCATATGTCCTTCCTTTTACTTACCAAAGATTATGACTGACTGAATTTTTTTTTCCCTACGGATTATTTAACAGTTAATTTACAATGAGTCATATTTTCATGGTTTTCTTAGTCTCTTATTAAAACTGTCCCTATTAAATTTGCAGTTAACATTTTCTTTAATCTAAAGATATGAAAGTGTTCTTTCAGAAAGTGTGTTGAAACAGGTTGACAGTAGGTAAGCTTTTATAAAGGTGTCACAAATGTGGGACATTATATGCAAAACTTTAGCAAGTGATTTATGAGTTAAACCATAAATAAATGAAATTTGACATTCAACTCATGTTTTGGCACACCAATCTTTGTAATTCGGAAACATACTTTGTTATAATTATGTACTTCCAGACAATGCTTCCTTCCAATGGATTTGCCAGTTATAAGCCAACTAATATGCTAAATCAATCGATGCACTCTCTAATGTACAAACAATTACAAATTTGATTCCAGCTGAAAGGGCTATTTTTCTACCAATAAAGCAAAATTAATTGTTGAATTGTGAGTATTTAGCCATTTCTTTTCTTCCATACATATGGAAGCTGGAATTAGAAAGGAAGTTGTGCAACATCAAGGCAGAACCAGTTCTGGAGGGAGCAGGAACCTTGAATTCTGACAAGATGACCTAGATATGGCAGTATGGCATTTCCGCAGTGGTTTCCATGATTTTACATTATTTCTGAATAATACTTGATGACATGTCAAACCAGCTGAGAGCAAGGAGGCTTTTACCATCTTAATACAGCAGACAGCTTTCAATTTTTTTCAGTAGGAACAGCAAAATGTTTTGTGGGAGCTCAGCAGGTATTCTACAGCATCTTGTTCATTGCTTTCAGAAAAAATATGACTTTGCTATCATTCTGTGTGCTCATAAATCATACAATAAAAAATGTTATTGAGTAACTAATAGAAAGTTATGAAAATGGTTGAGAATCTGCCTATTTCCTTGCAGCTTGGCAACATGCTTGGAGCAGAGGGACTTGCCAAAGAAATAAATGTGTAACCAGACCTGCCAACATTCACTCATTCAAAACTACATTCTTTCATACTGAATTCATTTTAATGTTGTCAAGTTTTTCCCTTTTGGGATAAAGGACATTTACCATGAATATTATGAGACATTGACAAAAATGTCACTGCTATTTATTCCCTGCAGACACCGAATTTGTGAGTGAGGAAATGGTATTTCACCTAATAGCCCACACAGTGGCAATGTACTCATTCTGGAGTAATTCTGTTCATATCTTGCTTTTAAAGGCAATACTCCCTTTCCATCTCAAGAAAAGCATCCTCCATAGACCTGCATCTGAAACACTGACAGGATCATTCATTTATTTCCTGTGGCTAACATAGGGAGGGTCAGAAAGCTTCTTTAATCTGCTCAAAGCCTCTGTTCAGATCACCTTGTCAGATGGATGCTTTTGACAAACTGCCTTAATAAAAGCAACAATACCACTGAAGCCATCTACAAATCTTCAATAATAATTGAATTCTATAACATTGAATTCTATTCTAAGAAAGAAACTCTATGAATGTTCAATTTTTTTTTTTTTTTTTTTTTTTTTTTGGTACAAGCTAATCCCATGTCTTTATATTGGTCTTTCAGAGAGTGGTTACATCTCTCCCTACCACTTCTTGCTGGTATTGACTACAACAAAATTATTTTTTCATAATTTATCCTTTTTTTTTCAATATAAACCCCACAGGTTTTGCACTCTTCTCAGCCTCTGTGCTGTCAATACATCAAATCATGCAGTTCTTTGAACACTGGGTTTATAAGTGTCAGAAAATTGCCTCCTAAATTAACAAAATCCCAGTATTGTCTGGAGCTCAAAGGCCTACATTCATGATGCAAGCAAACTACTATTTTTTTAAGTGCATGTGCAGCTTTGTGAAGTTTGGCAGGTTGTAGAACTTGGCATTGCTCAGGCTGCTCAGTAAATTATCTGCCTTGTCTTCTGACGCAGCAGGCACAGCCTCAGTGTAGTATTATCTGTAATCCACATAAAAGCCTTGTCTCCTTCCACTGTATCACTCTTTGTTAAAATAACCTGGGATAGAGCCCTGTTCAAGAAGTCACTTATCTCCACAGGTTATCCCAGCCCTGTACATTTCATTATTCTGCACTCTCTGGTGGTCCTGGCAAGGCTGGAGTGAACTTTTTTATCAGGTATACTTGTTCAGAAAATACTCCTAGACATATATACAAGTCATTCTGCTGTCTGGGAGTAGCAAAATTTCATGTCAGTTCCTCAGTCTGATGTCCTCCAAGGGATATCTGACTTCAGTGAGAAGATCTGGCAGGAGGGAAATATGGGATGCCTCTTTGCAGCTCTACAGGATGTTCCCTCCCTCCCTCCCTCCCCCCTCCTTCCCTCCCTCCCTCCCCCCTCCTTCCCTCCCTCCTTCCTTCCTTCCTTCCTTCCTTCCTTCCTTCCTTCCTTCCTTCCTTCCTTCCTCCCTTCCTTCCTTCCTTCCTTCCTTCCTTCCTTCCTTCCTTCCTTCCTTCCTTCCTTCCTTCCTTCCTTCCTTCCTTCCTTCCTTCCTTCCTCCCTTCCTCCCTTCCTCCCTTCCTCCCTTCCTCCCTTCCTCCCTTCCTCCCTTCCTCCCTTCCTCCCTTCCTCCCTTCCTCCCTTCCTTCCTTCCTTCCTTCCTCCCTTCCTCCCTTCCTCCCTTCCTCCCTTCCTCCCTTCCTCCCTTCCTCTCTCCCTTCCTCCCTCTGTCTGTCTGTCTATCTATCTATCTATCTATCTATCTATCTATCTATCTATCTATCTATCTATCTATCTATCTATTCTCCACCAGCTCACTGGCTGACTCCTACTTTTAAAGCACTGGCATTCCCTGGGCACAGCCGAGGCACGTTAGAAGGAGGTACTTGACCTGGCCAGTCACTGCCCCACAGCTACATCCCAACCAGCTTGTTGGTGCAGAACCCTCCACCAATGAGCAGGGTAATGCTCAAAGCCTCTTGCCAGGCCCATTATTGAACCTGTGATATCCACTGTGATCAAAGGGAATACTCATTAAGTTTTATTCAACCCAATAAAAACTTGATGTGTTGGAGAGATGGGTAGAGAAGAACATTCTGATTCATTCATTCATTCATTCAGATTCATTCAGAAGAACATTCAAAATTCAACAAGGAAAAATACAAGGTCCTGCAGGTGGGGAAGAATAAACCTCAGGCTGGAGGCTGATCTGCTGGGAAACAGCTCTGCAAAGAAGGACCTGGCAGTGCTGGTGGACAACGAGCTGTCCATGAGCCAGTAGCGCCCTTGTGGACAGGAAGGCCAATGGTATCGGTCTAGGGTGCGTTAGGAAGAGAATTCCAGCAAATCGGGGGAAGTAATCCTGCCCCTCTGCTCAGCCTTGGTGAGGCCACATCTGGAGTGCTGTGTCCAGTTCTGGGCTCCTCAGTACAGGAGAAATACGGAGTTCCTGGCACGGGTCCAGCAGAGGGGGATGAGAGGACTGGAGCAACTCCCTTACAAGGAAAGGCTGAGGGAGCTGGGCCTACTTGGTCTGGAGATGGCTGAGAGGAAACCTCATCAATGTCTATCAGTATCTGAAAAGAGGGTGCCAAGATGGAGCCAGGCTCTGCTCGGTGGTGCAGAGCAATGAACAAGAGACAACGCGCAGAGACTGATGCACAGGAAGTTACACTTGAATATGATGGTGAATTTCGTTACTGTGCAAGTGACTGAGCTCTGGAACAGCCTGCCCAGAGAGACTGTGGATTATCTGTCACTGGAAATATTCAAGAACTGTCTCCACGCAATCCTGTACCATGTGCTCTAGGACAGCCCTGCCTGAGCAGAGGGTTGGGACCAGACATCGCCGTGGTCCCTGCCAATCGGACCCATTCTGTGACTCACTGCTTCCCTGTGGCGGGACAACTGCACGACGTCACCGAGCGCCCGGAGGCGTCGCCCCGCGATCTCCCGCGCTTTCCGTCCCTCCCCTTCCCTGCCCTCTCCCCGGCCCGGCCCGGCCCCAGCTCCGCGTCCCGGCGCGACCCCGCCCTGCCCGCACCGCCCGACCGCAGCTCCGGCCAATCCCGCCGGGGCTCCCGAAGCCGTTCGCCAATCAGAGCGCTCTGCCGCCTCTGCCTCCCGCCCCGGCGCGGCGGCGCACCAATGACACGCGAGGAGACAAACCCCCATTGAGGGTCGGTTGAGCCGCCGCTCCCCGCTGCCCGCCTCGCCCCGAGCCGCCGGACGTCAAAGGGAGGTAGGGCCAATCGGGGGCGAGGCTCCGTGCGCCGCGGCCAATGGGAGCACGGCTGGCGTTGCGGCCCCGCCCCTTGCTCCCCCGCCGGCGGCGCGGCCGGCGCTCCCCCTTCCTCCCTCTCCTTCCCTCTCGCAGCAATGGCGGCGACGGAGCAGGAGCAGTTCTACGCCCTCCTCGGCAACCTGCTCAGCCCGGACAATGCAGTCCGCAAGCAGGCCGAGGTAACGGGGCCGCCGCGTCAGCGGCCGCGGAGACGGCCTGTCAGACCTGTCGGGCCTCGCTGGAGGGCGGGAGGGAGGGAGGAAGGGAAGGGGGGCAGGGAGGCGGCGGGGCCGGCCGAGCCCCACGTGTGAGCAGCGGCATCAGCTGCCGCCGGGGCGGCCCGGGCCTTCCCCCGGTCGGGGCGGCGGGGCCGGGCGGTGGCGGCCGTTTTGCCTGGCGGGCGCAGGGCCCGCGCCGGCCCTTGGCCCGTGAGGGCGCGAAGGGTCCCGTTACTCCCCTCAGCGCCCGCCCCGGCGTGTCCGGCACCGCTCTCGCTTCTCGCCCGCCTCGAGACTGCCCCGCCCGTGGCCCGCGTGGCACGCTCCCTGGGGGCTGCTTGTCCCCGTTGCCCATGGCTGATTCCGCCTGAGCCGCCCGGCGTGACGGAGCGCGGCCCCGGCCCCGCCGCGCAGGGTGGGGGGGGCACAAGCCGGTGGCGGCTGCGGCGTGTCTGGCCGGCTCTCGGTGGCTCGGGGGCGGAGGCGTTTCCCGAAGGAGGTCGGAGCGGGTGCCTGGCGCGATGGAAGCGCTCTTGTGTGCGCTCCCGAAACGCCCCTCGCAGGGGCTCCGTGCCCCCGCCCCAGCTTGGCCGGCAGGAGCTGGACCGAGGTCCTTCTCTGTTGCCGCACAGTAGTTTGGTTTTTTAACTTTTCGGAGCGGCCCCGTGTGTATTCAAGTGTTTCGTCAGCTAAGAAGTATTTCACCCAAAAGAAGTGTTTCCAATATGCTGAGTTTCTCTTGTTATCAGCAAAAAGTTTTCAGACGTGTTGTTTCAGCTGAAATTCTTTGTGGCGGCTAAGCCACGTTAATTCTTTCTCTCTGTCATGCTTAAGGCTCCATTGTCAAGCCTGGTGGGGAATCTCTCCCGTTGAATTAAATACCAGCGTCTAGGTTTAGCATGAATTCCCCCTGCATGGCTGCATCGGGTCTTTTATCGCTCTCATCACTCCAGCGGTCAGCAGAGTTCAGCGCATTGTTTGGTGAAGAATAAAAAGCATTATTCCTGATGCTGCAGTGAAAATTCCTCAAATATGAATCCAGAGTGAGAAGGAGGGAAGACATACATTTTTAGAAAGCTAGTGCAATTCGATGTTGATAACTGCACTTTCTCCAGAGTCAGCAAGAATTATTCCCACGTTCCTGAACATAGAGCTTCAATGGAGGCCATTCCCTGGGAGCTGAATTTCTTTCTCTTCTCAACTGCCTACATATAACCTAAAAACATTTCTAAAAAATTTTGGACTTTATTGGAATTGTAACAAAGCAAGTTCATTGTGCAGCTGTGTCACGATGCCTATGAAGTAAAACATTGGATAAGAACTATAAAGCTTAGATTCTCTAAACTGGCATATTTTGTCAGAAACTTGCTTGAAACTGAGTTCTTTTTAATCTTAATAGACACATATACACTATGGTCAATCAGAATAAGAAACTCCAGTTGGCATGATAGATACCAAGCTTTTCAAGTCTGTTAGTTTCCTATAAAAATACAAGGAGTAGTATAACTTCTTACTTATTTAACTGCACTGAATTTGTCATTAGTTTCTGAATATTTCCAAGGTGTGCTGCAAATACTTTTAGGGTTTAGGATCATTCAGAGAGAGTGGAAGGCTCCTCAGGAGGTCTGACATGCTCAAAGCAGTGTCAGCTATCAGGTCAAATCAGGTCACTCGGGGCTTTGTCCTGCTGACTCTTGAAAACCTCTAAGAATGGAGACTGCACAAGCTCTTTGAGTTACTCACTCCTGCTTGACTTGTCCTCATTAGGAAGAGAGATCTGGACCTCTTCCAGTCTGAACCTCCTTTTTTCAGTTTATGCCTGTTTTTCATTTTTCCATCATGCATGGCTGTGAAGAACCCCCTTAGTCTTCATGGTGGGTTAATGAACTTTCACCTAGAAACACAAAACTGTCTCTCTACAGTGTACCTAGACTGACTTAATTTGTCTATTTATTGAAGTAAGATTTATTTGGATAAAAATATTGTGAATATTGGAAGCCTTTAAAATATTTTCATCCTAAAAATCATGCAGGACTCATACTTGGTTTTGAACATTGGCATAGTCCAGTCAGTTCTTCAGAGTGTACTTACTGTTGGAAGGTAATATTGAGTGCATAAAGAATTCAAATAACTGCAGGTAAATTTAATAGCAGGTTTTCATTTGTGTCCACTGAAAACCAGTCAGAATGAGAAATGGATAGACAGACCAGACTCAGGTTATTTCAAATAGGTTTGGTCATTGAAATGAGAATGAGGCATGTTCAGTTGAAGACTAAACTTGGTGGAGATCGTATCTATGACTTGATAGAGTCATATCCTGTTTGGGAAGATTGTAGGAAAAGGTGCTTAAAAAAAAAAAAAGGGTGAAGAAGGCCTGATGACTTCAAACTCAGTTTATGTGTATGGATTTATATGTGTATAGTCTGCTCTCGTGAGACCCCACCGGAGTACTGTGTCCACCTCTGTGGCCCCTAACACAGAGGGCCGTGGCTGTTGGAGTGGGTCCAGAGGAGGGTCACAAAGATGGTCAGTGGGACTGAACAGCTCTCCTGTGAGAGGCTGAGACAGTTGGGGTTGTTCAGCATGGAGAAGACTGGAGACATCTTAGAGCAGCCTTCTAGTACCTAAAGAGGACCTGCAAGAAAGGTGGAGAGGGGCTTTTACAAGGGCATGCCATGATAGGACAAGGGGCAATGGCTTTAAACTTGAGGAGGACAGGTTTAGATTAGATATATGGAATAAATTATTTACTTGTGAGGGTGCTGAGACATTGGAATAGGCTGCCCAGAGAAGCTGTAATGCCCCATTCTTGGAAGTATTTAAGTCTAGCTTGGCTGGGGCTTTGAGTAACCTCATCCAGTAGAAGGTGACCCTGCCTATGGCAGTGGGTTTGGAACTAGATGGTCTTTAATGTCCCTTCCAACCCAAAACATTCTGTGATTATGTGTATGAGCTAGCATGCTAATAACTTAACCTGACTAGTTGGCTGAGATCTGGTTGGTTTATTTTACCATCCATCCTGGAATGTTGTCTGTTGAAGCCTGTCTTCCTCTTACTTGTGTGTCTGTTTTCTAATAGAGAAACTTCCATTTACTTTGTTTTGGTGATTTTATGCTCTTTTTAAAAGTGCATTTCTCAGGTTTGGGAGAACATGAGTAGAAAGTGTAGACAATAGATACTTTCTTGCATGTGTTGTGAAAGTTGGTCTTGTGTGAGAAATTCGTACTTCTGTGGGAAGTAATTGTGGGAACTAATTGTAAACTTAAAGAATATAGTAAGATGTAGCAGGATCCAGGTAAATAAAGTGTAGGCAAGACTGGTAGTAAGATGGGTAGGGCCAGCAAAGAAGTTTCCCACCAGCCCAAAGGGAAGGTTTTGTGTTTGGCCATGTATTCCTTGTGCCCCTTTGCTTTAGCATCCTCTGAATCCAGTTTACTGAATTGACAGAGTTATACTGTTGAACAACTGCTTAGATTGCTGCCATTTTTAGTGAGTTAAACAACTCAAAATAGAATTTTATGGTTATAAGAATTGACATGAGGGAAGCTGTCTTTTACTGTGCTTCAGCTGTCTGTGGAAGCATAACTTCAAGTCCATGCTGGGCCTGGGTTTAGGGAACCATCGTGTTTCTGTATTAGTTTTTGGATTTGTAGATGACAGTGCAACGTAAATATATACATTCATGGAAGCAGTTAACCTGAGAAGACTTTCTGTTCTGACCCTAAACCTCATTTAATTTTGCAGTCTCCATGAAATGATTAGATTAAATTCAGGGATTCATTGGGGATTCAGAGTCTCATTGACTGTGAGTGTATGTTGGCAACTAGAGAGAATATGAAATGAGAATTGACTTTTAGAAGAAGACCTACTAGGAAGCAGGTATAGAAAGGGAGGAAGATGATGTCTGATATTAAATGCAAAACTGCTTAATTGGCAATAGCAGGTCAAGGTGTGCAAGAGTTAGAATATTAGAAGGGGCTACTGCAGTGTTGGAAGTGGTAAGCAGGCAGGCAGAGAACTGATAGAAATGAACCTGAGGTTTGCAGAATAGACTCATTCCTAGAGTTCAGGACAGGATAATGAGTATTTGGAAAGGGTGAAGTCATTCATCTTCAAGATTGTCTGCAAAAGGTAGCTTGTTAGAACTATTTCTGAATGTTATGAGGCATTGCTATTTAGCTTGTCATTCTCCTACTCCTGCCTGCACAGGTTTAGTATATTAAAAAAAAACCCAAAAACATTTTGTTTCGAAATTGCTCTCATATACTGTGTTTTGGATAGCAAAAGTTGTTTTGCTGTGTTTTCACTCTAGCTTCTAAGTAACAATGTAATTTAAAAAGGAGACATGTATAAAATGCATGCTGGAAGCATGTAAGACAATGTAACTGAACTTCTTACTAAAATTTTCATTTTGTTAAGAGGGTTTTCTTAAGGAGGAGACTAAATTGCCTGTCTTACTGAAATTTGGGCAGGAGTTTAAAAATAAGACATTCTTATTTAGAATGTGTGGTTGAGACGTGTGGCTGCCACATAACATTGTAGACATTTTACAAAGGTTCAAAACCAGAACTGATCCAATTTTTGGACTATACTTTTGTCTATGATTATTAACCTGTTGGGCACAGCTTGATCTCAGGTTTCCAAAGTTCTTAATTCTTTGATATGATAAAAGTTATGATGGATTCCCTGTGGGATATGTTTGGTGTATGTTGTATTACTATGAGTTTATGTTCTATTTATGTTTTGTAACTAATCTCCTAAGTGGCCAGTCATGCATATGTAGATCATTCCAATATGGCAGATCTTTCTAGATAACTAAGATTTTACTCATAATTTTAGAATAGGTCATACATTTTTATCTTGATAAGGTAATTTTTTTTTCTGCTGATTTTTTTAAGTTGGATGGATACTGATGTTGTCATAAAAGGAAAGTCAATTCATATTAATGTTTAACACATGCTTTCTAATAAATGTTTACAATATGCTGCATCTCTTTTTATGCAGGAGACCTACGAGACTATCCCAGGCCCATCAAAGATCACTTACCTCCTGCAGGCAATCAGGAACAATGCTACTCCCGAGGAGGTATGGCTCAAGAACCTTGGGTTTGTGCAGATTTTCAAGGGGATTTGGAGAAGAAGGGAAGAAATCAGTGTTGATCATTTTGGGATAAATTAACAAGTTTGGTGTGAACTGAGGCATCTTCATTTACTGCACGTTTGTAGAGGGCTCACTTGTCTTCTCATCTTGTTTGTTGCATGCCCAATTCACTAGCTGAGACTTTGGTGCAGGATATTTAGTTTCAGGAATAGTTTCTCATAAGCAGCTGCTTGGATCTCCATTATCTTCTGTTGTGTGCTTTGTTTAATGAGTGCTATTTTCCATTAAATGTGTAACTAATACGTGACTTACTGTCATGTTTCTTCAAGTTACAGTTCAGAAATGATTTCTACCTAGGGTTGTGTACCTAAACTTGTAAATATTAAACTTGTGTTGTTTGAAATTTATAGTGCTTCTTAAGTCATCTAGTAGTATTATGGAATGAGTGAAGAGTAGTCTAAACATTATACATATTTTTTAATCTGGGCATAAAGTAAGGGTGCCTTTTAGTTACTGCTTAGTTTTGTAAGGCTCACAACTTTAGCAATCAGTTGAAGTACTTAGCGGTAAAACTATTATTCACTTGGATATGCAGAGCAAAGACCTACTAAACTTTCAAGATACGACAAATTTTAGAGTCACTTAAGCAATTTCTGAACAATATTATAAGAGCATAAGTGTGCTGTTTTTCTCGTTTGGATAATAATCTCTTCTGGCAGACTGTATTCAATTTAGAGCTTTTTAATGCTAAGAAAGTATCACCTTACCCATTCTGATGCTTATCAATCTACAATGTTGTGTTCTTCTCATGGACTCTTTCAATATTATACTAGCATCTGGTTGCATAAGAGGTATCTAGTTTTCCTTTCTGCTCCTCTGAGATGTCTCAGATGATAGAAAAGTGTAGAGCAGTGTTACTACAAAATGTAAATAAATACTTGTTTCATGTGTTTGCTGCTTTTATTCCCTTTTACATCAGCTAAGGAAATAGTGTAAAACTTAGGAATCTTGCCAATGACTTGGATTCCAACTTACAAAGAACAAAAAAAAAACCTTTTCACCTATAGAAGCTACTCTTGCCAAAGACATCAAACGCTAACATTTGTAGAATAACTTGACATTTAACTCCACCAATAGGTTAATCAAAGAAAGGTTTAAGTGTTAGCTCTTAACGTAAGTAAGCATTAGGTACTGGACTCAAAAAATCCTGATTAATAAAACCTGCAACCTCTTCCCTGTAAATCCAACTACTTAGTAGCCTAATTAGAGCCTAAGTGAAGTAATCCCCATGCTCAATCTTAACACTGCATATAAACATGCTTGGAAACACTCTGTGCATGTTTAATATGGTGCTGGTATCAACAGGTAGTTTCTGCATATGTTTTATAGAGATCCAAATGCTCAGCAGAATATTGCATGTCACCAGTGGATAGAACTTTGGGCCTGGTATGTGTCCTCTGAGCATGCTGAATGTACCAGTGCCACAAAAGACAGGATGCTGGAAGGAGGTTCAGAACTTAAACCATACCTTGTCCAGGCCATGTGAAAGCTGGGTTCAGATCCCTCTTCAACTTGAAACCTCTGTATTGCTTTACCTCCTTGCAGGAAAACTAGGCTGAGGAAAATACCCCATCCTGTTTGCATGAGTTTGGTGTCTGTGTTGTAGAGAGTACAAGATTTGTAGGACTATTCAGACAGCAGTTGGGGAAATCTTGCCTCTGCAACCCAGTAGTTTTTGGCATTTAAGTGGAGCAACAGGAATGCAGATCTTGCTCCCAGTACCCCTTGCATTTGACATAGAAAACACCATTAAACTAGATTTTGAATAACTCTTTTAACTAACTGTGTAACCGTTAGTTAAACATCAGGTTTTCTCCTAACCAGATGCTTATGGAAATATTCACCTCTTTCCTCTGTTCTTTTCATACTTTCCTAATAGCAAAGTAACACTATTCACAGAAGTGGAGGGAAGCATCTGACTTAGCAGTTAGAACACTTCTGTGCCAGGTGATGTGCAAGTTTGTACACCTCAGTCTGAGAAGGGGTTTGTCCTTACTTCCTGCACTTGTAGTCTCACTGTTATGAACTTAAGACTCTACTTTCTATGCAACTGCATTTTAAAGGGATGTACAAAGAGGTGATATGTATTCACATTTTATTTGATTCTTTTTTTCCCCTAGGACTTTTCTTGGATATTTTAGGCTGTTACTTCGCAGTTTTGATTTACCACGTAAATCTTTGAGAGTAGCAGAAGTTCTGCATTTTCTCCTGCATTTCTTTTTTCTTGGTTAACTCTGGATTGGCAAATTTTGATTGTGTCCTAATTTACAGATGACTGATAAAATAACAAATGCTCTGTACATCTGTTTTTGCTGTACTCACCGCCTTTTTGGAAGGCTCTGACCTCTCCCTGACCTCTGCCCATATTGTCACACAAAGGGATGCATTTCTTAATTGGAAGACTGCTGTTGTGGACAGCTTCCTGTTCAGCCTTTAGGAATGAAGGCAGCCCAAGGATGCACCACAGTTCTGCCTTTGTCTGTGGACCTTGGGCACTCTGTGCTTTGAATTTCACATAGGACTAGATCTCTGAATTAAATTGTGCAGGTCCATCTTTGGACCATGTGCTAAATGTTTTTTACTTCCATCCCTGCATGTTTTCCTTCTTGAGGACTTGAAAGGGACAGTAAAACAAAAGCAAAATTCAGTATGACTGTGCTACACAAGATAGTCAGATCACCTTACAAAATATGTAGGGTTATGCGGATGCTTTGAATATCAGTGGAGAGCATGGCATCCCAGACTGCTATTCATAATTCTGCTGCTGCCCTACTCAGCAAATTGATTTTCTTCTTGTGCCTTGTTTCCATCATCCTTAAAATACTAAAATATTTTAACACCCTATAAATTCTACTAATCAGAAGCAGTATGTTGAAATTTTAGTATTATGACTGCTTTTTATATTAATAACTTAAACACTTCAGTTGTATGTGAGCATTTCAGTAATTAAGACATGCAGAAGGCCCAATGCTGGGGAAAAAATATGCTGTCTTTATGCTTCATTGGTAGCTGGAATGCCTTCTTTTGGGATGTACACTTTATATTGTTCCTCTCCGCATTAAAAGCTATTGCCACTAATTTGCAGGATTTTAAAATGCTTATTTGAGTTCATATCTTGAAATACTTAAATATAAAAGAACCTTTGGGGTGTATGAAAAATACATACATTCTCTTAGAAGAGACAGCCCTGGAGGTGCCATTAATTCAGCCATGTTTGTCATAATTAAATTGACAGTGATAGTTTTCATATGTAAGTGAATATCTGCTGAGGAAAAGATGCCATTTTTTTATTATTAGAAGTCAGTTGCTCATTTGTCACTCCTTAAATTCACTTGAATTTTCTTTAGGGATTTTGGGGATTGTTTTTTTCATAAGCTAGGAACTACAACTGGGAGATAATTCATGTAGTGCTGATCTTGTGTCTTTCAGTATGCATTACTATGTGTGTTTTTACTTTGCCATCAGTTCGTTTATCAGGCTTCTAATATTTTAAATTCTTCAGAGTTGGAAGTTCTTATCCTTGTTTTCATAAACATGTAGACTCCACCTCTATTCCCTGTCTGTCCACCTGTTATTACTTCATGAAAGAATATAATATAATGTGAGTTCAGTCATTATCAGATGTCAGGAAATACACACTGAAACATGATGCCTTGAGTAAGGGAAGATGTAACACCAGAGTTTGCGCTGTGTTTAGTCCCAGTGAACTTGCTCCCCACTCAAGGCATTTCTATACCAGTTTACCATACTAATGACGAAAAATTGAATATTTGCCAATATTGGTGCTCCAAGGGATGGGAGAAGGAAAGATACCATTATACTGTGGTACCATGAAAGTTTTTGGACACATTGTTAATGAGATTACCACAGACAGTGAGGGAAGAATGTCCTGAACTCATGTTCCCCCTGGGATAGCCTATTGCTAGAGAATCTTGGCTTCTGATGGGAACTACAGCATAGATGGTGGGCATTGTGACTGTTCACCTGCTGCCTTCCTTACATCTGCTAGGGAGGAGCTAATTCTGCATATGTGGTGGCCTTAGTCCACACTGGAGATGGTGAGGAAGAGATAAGGAATGATGAAGAGTTGGGTCCAGTTCTACTCCTTTCCTTCTACTGGTACAGAGACACTTTGTGTGCACTACTCTTTAACTGTACAGAAAAGAGCTGGGTAGATTAGAAAAAGACACAGTGAGTCTGGAGACTGCAGAATATAAGAATAGTATCTTGGATGTTCTAGCAGTACCTGATATTTACAGGGTATGTTAGAAGTTGACGCTTTGCAGTAGTTTGTGATTCACATCTATAGGTTATGCCATAGTAACATTGGAGAAATTGGAATTGATTACTTTTGCTGCTTATTGAACAGTTTTGAATTTCAAAGACATATAAATGAAACTCATTCAAGTATGCATTAAATAAGAATATCTTGGGGGGAAAATTGAGTTTGAATTATTTTTTGTGACAATTTAGCATACATAAGGTTTTGTTATATGTGTTATACTTTAGAAGTTTGGGTGGTGATTTTTGATTACTGTGTGTCCTTGAACACCAGTTGGTGAACATTCTATTAAGTTATTCAGAGACTTTCATGTGTATTTTTGCTTTTACTGCATGTGTTGTTCTATTAATTTTGAATTACTAATCCATGATTTTTGCTTCTAGTTCTTGTACAATTGTAAATAAATATGGATATGTAAATGATACTATTGTAAAATAGGTGTACACATACAGGAAACAAGATTGTAATATGTGATATTGAGGTGCCTATGCTTAAGTTCAAGTTTAAAGAAAAAAGTTACATCATAGGCCTACAAGATGCTGAAAGCTTTGTTTTGACTTGGATTTGGGTTTTCTTTTTGTGTGTGTGGCTTTTTTATTGTTCAGAGAAGACTTTTATTTGCCAAATTCTAACTGTAGGTTTCTGAGTCTTTAGCCTTAAGTTTAGTTGTTTGAGAAAGTAAAGGAGGGTTTTTGTTAATTATCTGATAAAGTTGCCCCAGTAAGTCACTTTTTAATCCAGAAAAAGCTGTCTGGATTATAATGACCTCATTAGGCCATTTAAAATAGAAAGAGTTCATGCTATAAAGGTCTTTCAATAACACGGCTAAGTTCTTACCTTGCCACAAAATATGTCTGAGGTTCAGTTGTAGAAAAAAACTGAATACTTCAGTACTGTGATTATTTCTTTGAAGGGCTGTAATTGTCAGAAACATAGTTGTAAGCTGATGTTTCTTTGCTATGTTGTTTGGGTTTTTTTAGCTATCATATTTGTCATCTTTGACAAGTTGCTTGAGAGGTATTTCATTCACCAAAGAAGTCTACACAATGGAAGTGCCATTTGGAAGCATGTTATCGATGTTCCCTTGTAAGAGCATGATTGTCATATCAAACACTCTAACACACACACTTCTCCTTCAACAGGCTCGGCAGATGGCAGCCGTCCTTCTGCGCCGCCTGTTGTCATCTGCATTTGAAGAAGTTTATCCAGCTCTGTCACCTGAGGATCAGACGTTGGTCAAGAGTGAATTGCTGCTCTTTATCCAGTTAGAAATGCAGTCCACTATGAGAAAGAAAATATGTGACATAGTCGCTGAATTGGCCAGGAATTTAATAGGTACTTTATTTATACAAGTTGATACTGTAGTAAAATGTTTATGGATTGATAGTAGTTGTATTTTTGTCTCTTGTTCTCTAGTCCTGCTTAGGCATTTACACATGATGTGCTAACTGATTCCATGGCTTATAATAGAACCTAATATTTGTTCACACTGTCCTTGACCAGATGAAAATAAGATTCTTCAACTCTGCTTCTTAAATTCCTAGAGCTTTGTGAGATTGTATTAAGGTTTATAAATCCAGTTTTGTGTAAATTGGCATGAATTATGCTGAACACTGCATCAGTTTCTTCTTTTGCGTGCTGTTATATAGCAGTAAACAGAGATCATCTTCTGTTCTGGAGTGTTTTTAGATTAAACATTTCACAATATTGTGACTTAGGCACCTCTTCAGACCAGGGAGTCAGTGATGACTGGTTTTCCTGCACAGTTGATATTTGACCATTCTGAAATTTGTTGTGTTTAATGTAGATGAAGATGGCAACAACCAGTGGCCAGAAGTTCTGAAATTCTTATTCGACTCTGTCAGCTCTCAGAATGTGGGACTGCGTGAGGCTGCTCTACATATTTTCTGGTAAGCTACATTTTTGTAGGATAGACAAATTGTGTCTGAAAATAAAAGAAAAACTGTCACAACATAATAAACTAGCAATCATATTTATTTCATTTATTTTCTTGTATTGTGGCTCACTTAACTCAAACATATACAGTTACAATTGTAACTTAAACAATGGGTAAGTTTGAAATAGTAGTTTAAGCTTAACTTGTGTGAATTTTTATTAATGTTTTGGTCTTATCCTTAGGAATTTTCCTGGGATTTTTGGGAATCAACAGCAACACTATTTGGAGGTCATTAAGAGAATGCTGGTTCAGTGTATGCAAGATCAGGAGCATCCCTCAGTAAGACCTTTATGTTCTTTTGGGATTTTAGTATGTTCTAAGCATAGAAACTCCATGCAGTAGTCTCAAACATAAAGGTTAAACCATAGATTTCAACCAAAGAATTGCATTACCTGAAACTGATGTACATAACAGTTTTGACTGTGCCTGCTGCAAAACCAAAGGCTCAGACCCTTTTGTGGTCCTAAAGCTGACTGGCTGCTCATATCTGCATTGCTTAGGCCCAGATTCTTCCCAGTTATTCTTGGAGAAACCCAGTTGCAGTGGCCCCAAGCAGATGGGGTTTTAGCCAGCAGCATTGAGAGGTCAGAAATTCCTTGTTAAATTCTCTTTCTGGCCTTTGTTTAACAGTGTAAGTCTGTCGTGTCTCTACATACGGTATCTGTACATGGTATGTCTCAAAATTCTGACTATGCAACAGCTCCGTGAACTGTTTGTGCGTGTTTTGCTCTAAGGGTGTGTAAGCAGGCCTTGCTTTTCTGGAAGGCTTCAGATTAATTGATTTGTGCAGAGAATTGTACTTTAAAAATGTTTCTCTTGTTGTAGAAAATGCTGGGCAAGGATAAGAAACCCTGCTGTGGTATATGGGTTCAGTTTGCTGCTCCCCAAAGGATTACTTTTTCTGACCTTTGAAAGTCAACTGAATAACATTTTCTAAAGTACCACAAGTCATGCCTTTAAAAAGAAGCATGTCTTAAACACTTAGATCACACTTCTTGAAAAATGAGACTGACACTTGCATGCACATTTGAAGTTTTGATGGAAGTTGAAAACAATGGGTTTTTTTCCTCTTTTCTTTCATTAAATGAAAACCACCAAAACAAAAAGCAAAACTAGGGACTACTTGCCACCTCATATGATAAACTTTCTTTTATTGTAGACAGCGTAGATGCTGAAGGTCTTCATTATCACTTTACCTTAATTTGAAGTAAAATTCAAAATCCTGTGTTAAAAACTAACAGAGGCATGTTTCAGTGCTAGTTTCTCACATTTATATCTGCAATCATGTCTTTTAGATCAAGACTTTGTCTGCTAGAGCTGCAGCTGCATTTGTACTTGCTAATGAGCTCAATGCTCCCCTTCTTAAACATTTTGCAGACTTGCTACCTGGAATCTTGCAGGTAAGAAACCAAACAAGTAACACTTAATGTGCCATTATGGTCTGTATTGACTATATCTAAATGTAAGTTATTGGTCTGCAAATTTGTGAATTTTGGCTAAGACCTGAATTAACAGCCTTTTAGCCAGACAGCAGTTGCCGGAAAGATGAAGTGAAGACTAGTAAGGAATTTTGCAAACAGGATAATTTTTAGGGTTTTGAGGAAAATAGCTCAGTGCTGATCAGCTTAGGCAGTGTTACAGAGATAAATGAGTTAAAATTCTTTGTAAGGCATATAAGTCAAAAAAATATAGCTTTTAAATTACCCATGATATTGAAATATAGTTTAAATATGGGCTACCCGGAGATTTGAAGTAGTCTGTAATTCATGGACTTGTGATATCCTGTATCTCCACTTTGGAGGAAAGCACAGAATTATTCTGAACGTAGATTCTCAGACTGAGAACAAGAGTCTGTAGAAAAGATCTTTGTTGTTTGATAAATTAGGAAATTGCAAATAAAATGCCATTTTAAGCTTCATATAATTTTTAAGGCTGGATTAGATCTCTTGAATTTGAAGCAAAAGTCGAAATTCTTGTGTAAAGTTATTTACTTTTGCAGAGAAGCCTACTGTAAATCAAACCAGAGACAGAAATGGTTTGAGCTCTGAAGGATGAAAATTTCACAGTACACTTCCCTTTCTATATCAAGAAACAGTGGAAGCAACTAAGTTTGATATAAAACAGGAAGTGAATTTCTGGTGATTTTAAATTAGGCTAAATTTACATTAAAGACAGATTTCTCACTACAGTCAGAACAGCAGGTTCCTGTTGACAGTGTGAGCTGTAAACTGTGTGTGCTTTGTGGCAAGCCAGAGAAAAATTTTGCCAAATCTACTGGCATCTGCAAATGATGGAATTCTTCTTGATCTTAAATGCAAACTGAGAGGAATTTGTTCAAATCATCTGAACTTGAAAATAGGCTATGGTGTGTATAAGTGTTTTGATATTGAGGTCTCTATTTGCTGGTTAGTCCCTGTCCCTGCCTTTGTCAGTAATAATTTTGTTGTTTAAAAGTTGTAACTGTCTGAGAGGACCTTGGCTACACAGTACATTGTGAGTGGGGGTGAGGCAGGGTTTGGTGTGGTCATACCATTTGTCTTGATGTGTGGTACTTAAATAGTGTGTGGGTTTTAGATTTCAGGCTAATAGCCCACTCTGTGCTGTAACTTTCATTGCTACTGTTACGCTATTTAGACACTGAACAACACATGCACTTGGCTCACATTTTCAAGCTTTCTTTTGCATATACAGAGCACAAAGCTGTGTTATGAAATCTGTCTTTTTAAAGTACTTACTGCAAGAAGAACTAGATTTTCTGGCTGTGGTAATACAAGATGGATATGAAGATCCGAGTTTATAAATAGGAATGTGTTAGAATAGTGGTGAGTGACCTTTGGAGACAGTTGGATGCTTTTTTTGTTGCTGCTGAAATTCATTTTGTTGAAATACTGACGCAGTAAAAAAGCTAAAAATAAAATTCTGACTTGGCATATCAGTCTTTTCAGTACAAGATCTATAATGGTTATGCTGGAAGTTGAACTTTCAAAACTGACAGTTGAAACTTTTACCCAAAGCTTTCTCTTGCAAGAGGGGGTAAAAGCAGATAGAACTTCACTGACTTCCTTGGATGTTGTTTGATACTACAGAAAAGTGCCTCTGCCTTTTAAGGCTCACTTTTCACTTTGAGCTCCTTTCTTCAGAAAACCAGTCTTGCTTTAAAAAGCTGTCAGTGTTGCAATGGGTAGAAAATACAGTTTTTCAAAAAATTCCAGTAAATATTACATTGTCTGTAGAGAGAATCAGAGGATATTGTAGCTATTAGACCAAAAGGCCTTAACTGTGACAGATTCATTTTTTTTCCATATTTTTCTGGAACGTTTCTTGTACTAGAAGATGCTGCTTCTGTGTTGAAAGTGTGGGTTATATAAATTCCATTATAAAAAATGTTGAATTCTAGACTTAAATGTTAAAAATCACTTATAGTTGCAAAAAGCTTGGTTTCTTTTTCTCTTTTCAATGTCTGTGACTGAAGGCTGCTTTAATTTGATGGCTCTTGAGGGATGTCTGGAAGAAACCTCTTTAATCTTGTGGTTCCTGGTGTTTATAAGCATAAGTTATTCAAAACTTTTCTCATGTAACAGGCAAAAGAGGAGTTAGGCTCATTTTCCTTTTTTTGGGCAGTTACTTTCTTTTAAATGGATTTTTAAGTTGCTGACAAAACTCAATGTTTTTGCATGTTGGAGTCTCTGATGTGTGACCTTAATTCTCTCTGATTGTCTGCAGTGTTAGATTTGAACATTGTGAGCCATAACTTAATTGTAGAAAACTTGTAGTTTCGGACACTGTGTAGTATCCTGTTACGGATTTATGCACACAGGTCACCACAGCAGGGTCTGACTCTGGGATCCCGCTGAAAGTTGGAGTGAAGTCTTCTAATTAATTGTAATTATTGTATTGAGCTGGTGCCTCCAGAGAGGGACCCCTACCCCAATTAATGTCTCTCAATTGTACTGTGCCACTGATGCCCCAGTTCCCAGCCACTTACTTCTGGTTGGTGGTCTCTTGATTTCTTACTGGTTTTCACTGTTGCAGGGCTGATCTTCTGATGAAGTTACTTCATTCTCTTGGAATTGTCTGTTTGATTCTTATCTTCTTCATTGTGCTTGTATCTGCTGGAATCAGCTGGTTCATTGTTAGAAGCATTAGTTTTAACAAAAAGTTTACTCTGGTCAGATCTTGTGGCCTCAGGCTTTGGCTACTTAGCTACTAATACTAAATGAGACTGTTTAGAGAAACAAGAATACAATTAATGAAATGAAATTAAATGAAATTCCTTCTATAGCACTAGTCCTATTCATAATAATGTTGTTTGTTTTTATTTAATCTTATCTCCATCTTATCTTTTTATAGGCTCTAAATGATTCCTGCTACCAAAATGATGATTCTGTTCTGAAATCCCTTGTAGAAATTGCAGATTCTGTTCCTAAGTATTTACGACCACATTTAGAAGCTACTTTGCAACTAACTCTGAAGGTAAAGCTAGGAATGTTTTTTAAGAATCACTTTTTCCACCCCAAAACTTCTGTTCTAACCATTTACTCTCATCTTTTGGGTTGTAGCTGTGTGCAGATGCCAATCTCAGTAACATGCAGCGTCAGTTGGCACTTGAAGTAATTGTGGCCTTGTCAGAAACTGCTGCTGCTATGCTGAGGAGGCATACAAATATTATTGCACAAGCCAGTAAGTATTTTCCTCATTTTCTTTCTTGAAACAGTTGTCCTTTATAGTATTAAATTGACTTTGCTGTTGGTCAGTGGCAAAACTACATCTAACAGAGAGTTTGCTGGTGCTTGTAACTTAAGAAAAGTCAATTCAGTGTCACCTAATAGAGTAACACCCTTCCAATTATGACTCTTCATAAATTAATCCGTGCCTATGCAACACCAAAAATTTGAATAAAGATACAGTGGACACTTTTGAGACGTTTCCAAAGAAAACACTACTTGAATGCTTTTCTGCTGGCTTTGGAAATTTTTACTGTAACAGAAAAAAAGGCATTTAGTTCTGAAGTTCTACTTTTGGAGTTTGGTATGTAGGCCAGATACTCTGTGATGCTGGCAAGTCAAGACTGAAGAAATTCAGCATGCATGTTGAGCATCAGTGGTGAGTTAAAGCTGTGAATTAAAAAATCAGATGCTGGTATAAATATATAGAAATAATCTAATTAGTCTATTTAACATGTGGGTGGTAAAGTCTTTAAGAGGCACTTTTTAAGTCACGCATTATTATTTGAAATGCTAAAAATAAATGTCTTTTGGGCAGCCCCAGCATCAATGATGTTTGCACTGGTGCTTCTTTGCCTTTTAAACTCTTTCTTTGACTAGATTAGGGCACTGCCACAGCAATGTAGCCTGCCTTTCCCTTCCTGTCATACTTGTGTTTGTGCAAATTCTTGCTTGTTTTCTGAAGCATGCATAAAAGGCAACTTTAGCTGTGTGCTCCACTCAAAAATACTACAATTTTGTGGTGTGCTCAGCCTGAGGAAAGTTATATAGATGTCACTAAAATTATAAAACTTCTGTTAGAAAATGTTGTAAACTGGATCTGCTTGGCTTAAGTGTTTAAAATATTGATGAGAAGTTTTGTTTGCTTGTAGAATAGTTTTTTAAAGAAGAGATTCTTTGGAACATATTTTGAAATCTGTAAATTTTCAAAACGCTATTTTCACTCCATCCTGTAGCTTGTTGGAATTATTAACACTTCACACTTGCTTATCCCACATCATTACAAGCTTGTTATTTGTTCAGAAGTGCCTCTTACCTCTTTAGAATATATTCCTATTATTTTGGGTTGCTAGTTGCTCTTTAGGAATGAAATACTTCTATTAAGAAAAAGCACTGTATGGGAATGAAATGCATTTCATTTGCAATTCATCACAAAATTAGTCTTACCATTAATATATCATTAAAGAGGAAGACATTTATTTTGCAGAACTGGTGAAGCAGTTGTGTTCAGGGAATGATAAAAAGGTAGCAAAAAAGGATTGCTTTTGTCTTGGTTTTGTTTCTTAGTTTAAAAGGCTTTCTGTTTTCATTCAACTGAGAACTTCCTAGATCACTTGATGCAACTAGAACTGGTATTTGGGCAAAATTGTCATCTTGTGCTGGTTTTACCGAGCACAATGCTGCTTTAGGAGTGTGTGTCCTGTGTGCCAGTTAGCTGCTCAGGAATCCACTTGGATTAAGACTTCCCTTCTTGAGCTCACAGGATTGCAGAGAGTTTTATTGCTCTGCTAAGAGGCAGGCTTAGTAGGCTTATGCTTAACTTGTTTGTGAGAGTCTACATATTGGCAGTAATTAAATTTTGAGGGCTTGTTGGGACAATGTTGAAATCTCTATGCGTGCTTTCCATTTTTTAAAAATTCTTTTTGGAACTACACTTACTGGCAGCCACCAGGTAAAACATCAGGAAGAAACAAGATATTGTAGGTTCTAGGTATAATGATGTCCAGAGCACATTGGATGAGAATTTGTTCTCAGCCTTGTTTGTTAGTAGCAAAAAACACTGACATGACCTTTTGGAGTCACAGAGCATTTATGTTAGATTATGTTTGTCTTCCATATTCCATAGCTGTTGTGACAATGCGTGGCTCTTATGTGTGTATTTATGTGTGTCTGTGTCTGAAAATCTTCTGGACTGTAATACTTAGGCAGTTTTTTTGAAGTCTAATCTGTGTATATAAAACTGACATGTGGGCATCATGCTGGAGAAATCATAGTGTCTGTTAAATTATCTTGCTAGTACATAAAAGCCCTCTTGAGAGAGGTTTTTGTGGAATATTCTCTGTCTGAAAATACATACCCACATCAAGCAAATAAATCCATAACCTGATGTTCTTTCGATACTTGCCCTACAAGGCTGTCAGTGAGCAATGTTTTTTTCTGGCATCAGTTGACCAGAAGTTTCTCATCTGTCCAGATATGTAGTGGTGAGTTTGCTTAGGGTATTGTCTCTGTGGTAGATTACAATAGTGTAGGTATATTATGAAGTTCAGTAGTTGCAGTATACTGCAGTTCCAGTAAATCTCATTAGCAGCATGAACAGTTACTGGATGCCTCCTAGTTTTATGGTAGGTTGCTGTTATGGGCAGTTACCTGTGATGGCTGTCTTCGAGTGTGGTAGACTGTGCTAAAAAGATTGTTAAAGTTCAGAGATTGACCTGGAAACAAAAGGTTTCAGTCAAATACTCAAAGTGAAACTTTGTTGGATAAATGATACTAAATTCAAACAACTGCTCTGAGTGATTGGTGTCTAATGCAGAGTAAAGAGGTGTTTAAAGAGCACCTTACTTTGCTCTGAAAGTACAAGGTAGACTTTTCACCCCTTGTGCTTCTGAAGGACACAGGAACTGGCAAACTTAGAGCAAACAAACCACTCTGCTCCATCCTCATTTGAGAACTTGTAAGAATAGGTGATGCTTATTGCACAGTAGTTTAATGCTGTGATAGTGATTGTGTAATAGTCTCTATGAAGACTTAGAATGAGAAGAATGGACGGAATCAATCTACAGAGGTAGAAGTAGAAAACTGGTGGATTATACAGAAGAAAAATTTGCATTAGGTGGGAAAAAGGAAATCTCGAGTTCTAAATCATGGCCTCATTGTAAGAGAAAAGCTTCATGCTAAGTGACCACTGTATCAATAGCTAACAAAATTTATTATGTTAATAAAACTAAGGGTTCAGTAGTATTCTTTTGTAATTAGTCTCTTTCATTAGTAGATGTTCAAAGGATGATGTCAGAGTTTCAGAAAAATTAAGTATATCAGAGTTCTTACTGTTTTTAACTTTCTCAATAATATAGACTTTATTAAGGGATTTGCTTTTTATAATTGTCATGATCTACAAAAAATTTTTGAGTCTTGGTAAGTTATACACTCAAGATTCTTTTACTCAATTTGAATGTTCTGGAAATACTTCCCTGGCAATCAGTTCTGGATTATTGGCTGATGTAGTTTGACAGACCTGGCCATCTGCTACTGGAAGAAAAGCTGGTTTTCTTCAAAAATTTTTGAAAGGAGAAAACTTGAAATTCATTTTTGTTATTTGAGAATCTATTTTAAGAGATCAGACTAAGTTTAAAACTTTTTTTTCAGTTCCTCAGATGTTAGCAATGATGGTTGACTTGGAAGAAGATGAAGATTGGGCAAATGCAGATGAGCTTGCAGATGATGATTTTGACAGGTAATTATGAAACCAGTTGTTTCAACGTGTTGTTAAGGCTGTGGCTAAAGGTACATTTAAAGTGCAGAATGCAAATGCCTGTAGTGCATTACTTTTTCTTTATTCAAATAACTATTGTAATTTTGTTCCTTCAGTCATGAGCAGTTTATATTTAGCTTGCTTAGGTAGTGTTCAGCAAGGAGATAAATTATTTCACTTTTCATATTTGCTGTAATTAGACAAGTTGCATGTCCCTGTCTTTGCTGTTTTGTACTGTTGTAGCTTTTCAAAGCCTTTAGCTTTTGTTTTTTCTGTCATTTATATTACTCAGTTCAGAAGTCAGTGCCTCCTAATCCTCTAAATTGAGGGCTAATCCTGAAGTTAGCTGGAAGCCAAGTTGAAGCATATTGACCTGTTTAATCATCCACAACCAATGTCTTTGTATTTTTCTGTTATCTATGCCCTTGAAATGTGTTGTTTTAGAAAAAAGATGACTTTGGAAGGATGCATGGCAGAATTCCTTGTTGGATTTCACCTAGTCCAAAAATACCACAATTTTGCTATTATTTTACATCCCTTGGTATGGCTAGCAATAGCTTACCTTGTTGTGTGTTAGGCAAGAAAGATCTAAAGATGTCCAGTCATTTGTATTTGTTTATTCCTACATGCTTTGTAGCTTGCTCCAACTTTTTCCTAAAATAGTGGTGTGCATTCAGCATTGTTAGATTTGCTCTTGTCCAGCTACGGTTAGAGTGAAGTGGAAGGAAGCAGAAATAGGTGTAGGAGGTAACCATCTCCATGCTTCTATAAAGACATGGATGTTCATTTATCAGTCTAGACACTTCTTTGATATACCTGGCTCATCCAGACTCAGATGTAATTAGTGTTTTGAGACAATTTATCTCAGAACACTTAGAGATCTTCACAGGAAAATAGACAGTAGAAGAGATGTTCATTTTCCCTGAGCTGTAAAGCAACTTCCGACAGATAGCAGGCATGTAAGGAGACCTGTAGAAATTAGGCATAGGAATTTATGGAATAATCTGTTTAATCTTTGCCTTACTTGAAATTATCTTTTTAGTTCCCTTTGATTATGAAATTGAAAGTGAGCTGTCCTTTCTTCTCTCCCTCAACTAGTAGACCATACCCTTTTAACCTGTTTTCTCAGTGCTGAAATTTTGCTATACAGGTGTCAGACATCACCACTACATTCAGGTTTGTTAAATATATGAATATTTTCAGTCAATTTCAAGGGGGAATAGAATATTCAAGTTCATATCCTTATCAAGCTTTTCAGGGTGTGGAAATTTATTCAGATGGCTTGCTTTAGGCAGCTTAGTTAGGATGCTGAATCATGCACTTGAGGCATGCCATTTTCTCTTTATTGTCAGCAGAGTAACTTTGTTCTTCTAAATACAGCCTATGGATTTTGTAGTGAAAATTTTCCTTTTCCTTGTTACAAGTCACGAGTAGAGTGAGCACAGATCAGAAAACAAGTTATGCTCAACAACCTTAGCCTGAAGGAGTTCCTTTGGCCCTCAAAGTAAAAGGAGAGATTGAGGCTTAGACACAAACTGCTGGACATGAGCTAGTCTCTGGTGATTGTGTGTGTGAGGGCAGTTTTTCTTTTAGCAGGGTCACTCCTAGTGCTGCTCTGTGCTTCCCACCATTGAAGCTCACCTTTGTGTAGAGCCCAGTGGCTGATGTGCGTGTTAACTTCTCCTGGTGCTTTTGAGTCTTTGTATCTTCCTAAGAAGACTGAAATTTTTGTGCAGCTCCAGGAGCAAGCTAATGATAAGCTTCACCCTAGTTAGGGTGTGTTGGGATCTGATGAAGGGGGATATGAGTCAGCCCACACGAAAGCAACAGGGAATACTTAAGCATTTCCAGTTTTTTGTTGCTCAGCTTCATAAAGGAGTGAAATTCTAAAGGAGGAAAAGATTAATCCGGCTTCCTCTTTTCTTGGCAAAAGCCTTGCAAACATTAGAGGGAGATGTGTGGTCATTTTTCTGAGATAAACTATCTTTATTTATTGAAACTGAATGTGAGAATTAATGGTGGGAAGAAGGCTTAAGGAGTGGAATTTCAGATGAAGGCTGCTGTTAGCTTTAGTGAGTTTGCTCCAGTTTAACCCTGTATGCCCATGATCCATTGTCCTGCTGGTGATGTCTCTGTTTATCTGAACATGACTAATCTGAGGAACAAATACAATGCTGTCAATATCTTTTCACAATCACCTTTGTTCACAACATGTGAGTTTATAGACTATTTATGATTTGTAATGAGACTTGGGGATTCAAGCACAATAATTTGAAGACCTGTTTCTGACCCAGCTGACTGAAACTTTAAAGAAGAGAGGGAGATTGATCCCTTTCTCAACCATTACTCAGCTTTTTCATCATTGTGGGTGTCTAGAATGGACTGTAATAACCTGGAGTTAATGCACTACCCAGACTTCAACAGTAGTTATCTGTGTCCTGGAAACTCCCTTGTTTTTTTGTAGGGAATAATTCCATTGGGTGGGACAAAGCACTTTGCACAGATAATGTTGGGCTATTCTAAGTTCTGTAACTGGACAAGAGTCACAAATTCCTCACCTGGACTGGATGTTTTCAGCCTGAGTCATTGACAAGAGACCATGCTACTTAGTACAGCCATACAAGAAAGATCTTCTGTGTGCCACAGTTTGAATTCTGCTGGTTCACCAGAATCATAGCAAGTCTGAACCGTTTTATGTTCTTGTGACAAAAAGGCTATGGCCAATATTACTGCTTTATTCATTGCAAATTTAGTTTCAGCTTTCTAGGTGTGTGTAACTGCTGTGAAATTCAGTCTGTACCTTCCAACCTAGTGCCTAGTAAGACTCAAGTTTCTTTGGTAGTAGCCTTAATCAGTGGTCTGCAGATAACAAATGTTTCAGTGAATAGTAAATAACTATTTTGTGACTGGCGTGTGTGTGTTTTTAAATTTAGGTTGGTTTGTTTACTTAAAGAGGCTCATGTTTTCAGATGGCAAAAGTTTGAAGACTAGAATGCAGGGAAGAGCACCCTGTTGGAGTGCTTGTTTTATTTTAGGCATCAAACCACTGATATTTGTGTAATCAATATTTAGCAATGCAGTGGCTGGTGAGAGTGCGCTGGACAGGATGGCATGTGGCCTTGGAGGGAAACTTGTTTTGCCTATGATTAAAGAACATATTATGCAAATGCTTCAGAATCGTAAGTACCTGCATTTTCTTTTATTATTTTTTAACAATTCTGTCCTTTCCAGGAACTTCAGTACCTCTTAAGTCTTCATGTTTCTCTACTTGATATGTTATGATACATTTCCGCTTTTGATGTCAGCAGCAAAAACTGTAAATACTGTGAACTTGAAAGTTTATACCTGCTCTTTGTTAAACTTACGTAGAATGCATTGCAACATTTTTTCTGGTACATTGACAGCTGAGCAGAGATGTCATAAAAAAAGATACAATTTTTTTTTAAACACTGGGAATTACATAAAAATAAGGGAAGACTTGGGGTTTTTTTCTATTTCGAAATATTCTCTCAAAATCCTTAAACAGATCCTCACAGTACCTTGTCTAAAGTGCCACCTGTTTTTCTGTTGCTCAGCATTTTTGCTTCTTCAGAAGTGCAGAAATGTTAAAGTTCATAGAGGAAAACTTGTTTTTTCCCCCCTGGAATTTGATGAACAGAGGTCATTGGTAGGCTGTCTGTCTACCATTTGGTATGCTGTTTTTAGTACTTGTTTCATGAGGTGTTACTCTATATTCTTATCATTTGTTTTGTATGCTTCCTTTCCTCTTAAAATACCTGTAATGCCTGCTCAGCCAATGATTCAAAAAAATACTGTGCATTGCTTTCATGCACTTTCACTTGACCTGTGGTTTGAACCTTTGGAGTAGAAGATAACGCAGAAATTCTGCATCCTGTTTCTGCCTTTATGGTTAAAAACCCGGTCCAGAAAAGGATGTTAGCATTTTGGGTATGTAACAGAGGCCTACTCAAGGTAGCACCTGCTGTGTGTAAACACTCACAAAGTCTATTTGGAATTAAAGGATTTTTTTTATAAAGTTTTATTAATGAAATGAGCTGACCTGACCCAGTGTTGGTAGCTTCTAGGCTAGCAACTACCTAATTTCATAGTATATTCAGAGCAGTGTGGAGTCTAATCACTGAAAGAACTGACTCCTTTGAATGGGTGGTCATGCAATTCATGCCTGATGCTGGTTTTCTTGTGGGTCAGAGTTGTCTATAGCCATTAATACTCTTTGGAGAGGGGAAATGCAGAAGATGTTGTTTAGATTGGAAGCTCTCACTGGTAGGTACTTGGGAGGAAAGATGAAGACACTTAGATTAAAATATTGACAGTACTCTCAGAAGTCAAACTTTTCCTTCTCCTATCCCCTTTTTCTTACAAATATTTATTGAAATAATAATTCAAGACTTTGGAGTTTCAATTGGGTGGCCAGGTGGTCCAAAGAAGATTCTGTTTCATTTTGTAGATTTATTAATTTCAAGTTTGGAATACGTGCTAACAATAATGCAGTGGGGTCATGAGGTGTAGGCTTAACTAGGAACATCTAATGAACTGAAATAGCACAAAATAAACTGCTGCTTTTCTGTTGTACCTTCTGTCGAGATGATACTTCATCACGTCCTAGTTAGACAGAAGTTTGAGTGTCAGGATTCTACTGCTCTGGACTGTGATGTTCTTCATTCCAGAAATGTTAATATGTTACTAGCAATAATATTGCACTATTTTGGGAGATAAGTTCTGTTTATTCCTTTGGTTTTCTCTTTAATCCCAATGATTTCTAGCACAGAGAAAGATTTTTGTAAATAATAAATAAAAAAAAAATGGAGTTTCTCACATCTTGCTCAAAAAACAAAAAAAGAGAGGGGCATGAAAGATTCATTTCAACAATACCCACTATCCTGAGAATAAGCTAATACAACTCGGAGGTGGGTGGGGAAGTTTTCACTGTAAGTGGAATGTTACTGTTCCTACAGCCTTGAAGACTGCTGAAAAGTGTCGTACCAATCATTTATTTGTTTTGAATTCAGATATTGTTTGAGTCCTTAGACCTTTTTCTTGAGCTCTTCTGATGATACTAGAACAGAAAAAGATGGAGGAGGGGGAACTAAAGATACACAAATACTGTCCTGATGTCTGCCTGGTCAGCTCATTTAATTAAAATGCAGTTTCCAGGTATTAGTACTATGTATGTACTTGTATCAGCAGTTAAGAATTCTTTTTTCTAGGTCTTGATTTGGCCTGGATTAGACACTTAATTTTTTGTGCATCTCTGGAAGTATGTATGAGGAAAATGGAAAAGTATTTAACAAATCAAGTAGTAGATGCATTAACTTCCTTTAGATCTCCTGTTCTTCACTGTGCCTCCTCCCATGTCCCCCAGCCCCTGCAAAGAAAAGGTGATTCATCTTTGTGGTTCTTGGTAGTTTCCAAAATGAGTAACACTTCATTTTCACTCTTTTGTAGCTGACTGGAAGTACAGGCATGCTGGCTTGATGGCACTCTCTGCCATTGGAGAAGGCTGCCACCAACAGATGGAGGGAATTTTAAATGAAATAGTTAATTTTGTTTTGCTATTTCTTCAGGATCCTGTGAGTATATATCTAGTAATTATTTCAAAATGTTTTCATTTCTGCTCTTACAACTGCTTGTTAACTGTTTGAGGGAAATACTCTTTCAGCATCCCAGAGTAAGATACGCCGCTTGTAATGCTGTTGGACAAATGGCAACTGACTTTGCACCTGGGTTTCAAAAGAAATTTCATGAGAAGGCAAGTATTAGAGTAGTAGGGAAAAAAAGTGGTAAAATTATGTCTCCTTCAGAAACTTGTTTCTGAAAAGGTGTATTTTCTTTTTCAGGTGATAGGAGCTCTTCTACAAACCATGGAGGATCAAGGCAGCCAGCGTGTTCAAGCCCATGCAGCTGCAGCACTCATAAACTTCACTGAAGATTGTCCCAAGTCACTGCTTATTCCGTATTTGGATAATCTAGTGAAGCATCTTCATTCCATTATGGTGATAAAATTACAAGAGGTATAATACACTGAACAAATTGTTTGATGGAAGGTAACCTTGTCACATTGGCAGAATGAGTATAGCTGAACTAGGACCTCAGAAATGAGCCAGTATGCATATCTGCTGATGTTGGTCTAAACTGATGAGAATTAGCCTATGTGCAAGAGCAGATTTTTGCATTTGGCATGCTTTTAAGTAAAATATGTGCTTTAGAAATGTAACACTTTATTCTTCCTCTTTCCAAGTTGATACAGAAAGGCACTAAGCTAGTTTTGGAGCAAGTCGTGACTTCAATTGCATCAGTTGCAGATACAGTAGAGGAGAAGTTTGTTCCCTACTATGATTTATTTATGCCCTCCTTAAAACACATTGTTGAAAATGCTGTTCAGAAGGAATTGAGACTTTTACGAGGAAAGACTATTGAATGCATCAGTCTAATTGGTCTTGCTGTTGGCAAAGAAAAGGTAAGCTTATATTTTATATAATGGTGTAATTATATTTTTAATGCCTTTGTTTTTTGTGGTATTAGCCCTGAATTAATATAATCATTTGTTAAACATTCAGCTATATTGTTGCTGCTTTCTATGTCTTTATGTTTCAGTTTCTGAGGTGACTGTGTTGCTGCTTAGGTTCACAAATCAAATTTGCAATCGAATCTTATTGTAGCTTAAGTAATTCTTGTCACACTGAAAAATATTGAAAGCAGATATTTTTTTCTACTTCTGAGGTTTGTTTTTTTTTTTTCCTTAAGAGAAATGACATGGCATCACATTTAGGCAGTGTCAGGAGCAAATGTATGCAGTTCAAAGGAAACTTAGTATAGTTTTGTATGTGGATGCCTAAAAAAGTTTGATTTAAGAGAGCATTTAAGTCTCTGAGAAGTAGCATCTTAATTTGCCTTTAAAAACATAGTTGTTTCCTGTATCTAGTTTATGCAGGATGCATCAGATGTAATGCAGCTATTACTGAAGACACAGACAGACTTCAGTGACCTAGAAGATGATGATCCACAGGTATTTTAAAATTGTGTCTCTACAGCTCACTGGTATTAAAAACATTCCTTGTATACATGATGCTTCTGCTCCCTCCCTGGCCCTTCAGGCTAATTGTCCAGCCTGTCTTAAAAACTTGACACTGAGATGGTCCTAGAATCTTTCACAGAAGCGTGGTTAGGAAATGAGACTTCCAGGACCTATATTTGCAGAAGAAATTTGAGCTTACTGTCACCTTCTTATAAATAGATCAACAAGACTTGTTAAGCAGCTGTTCTAATGAGCAGAGAGCTATTTTAACTTGTACATTTGAAAACAAACACTCCTCTGAGAACATAGTACTGCACCCTTTTTTTACTTTTTGCTCTTTTTTTACCATTTTCAGGAATGTGGCTTGATAGTATTGTTTAAATCTGGGAATATTTCAGAAAATATTTCAGAAAAAATATTTGAGAAATACTTCAGAAAAAAAAAAATTTTTGAACAGGCACTTGCAATGCAGTCATGGATCTTAATGTCCCATTTTTACATGTATAGCAACTTCCATCAGAGGTGCTGTCAGGGTGTGTTGCTAGACTTGGGATATCTTCTGAAGATGCATTTTTATGTGGATTGCATATTGGATCACTTCTCTTTGAAATAAGCTTTATGGACTGCTGACAAATTCTTCTCAAAAATCCTATTGTGTAATGTATTTCCTTTATACTTTGCTTTTAAGTATGCATTAAAATAAAATGTGGGACATGAAAATTCTGCCTTCTCTTTTCTAGATTTCTTACATGATCTCTGCATGGGCCAGAATGTGTAAAATTCTTGGAAAGGAATTTCAGCAGTATCTTCCTGTTGTCATGGGACCTTTAATGAAGACTGCATCCATTAAACCTGAAGTAGCTCTTTTAGACAGTAGGTTTAAGATGATGTTTTATTTGAAAAGTATACTGAAATAAATGATTTTGTCACATTTTTAGATTATTTTTCCTCCCCTCTGTATAACAGCGCAAGATATGGAGAATATGAGTGATGATGATGGTTGGGAATTTGTAAGCATAGGCGATCAGCAGAGTTTTGGAATTAAAACTGCAGGCCTTGAAGAAAAAGCAACTGCATGCCAAATGCTGGTGAGTAATAAAACTGTTCTGGCAGTCTATGTGTTTCTGGTCAATTGAGTCTGAAGCCAAAATCTGTAACCAAAATACTCTTTTTTTGTCGCACATGAAAGAGTTTTTTGGGTGATACTGCTTAGTTTGGATTACAGGCACTTATTGCATGTGGTTTACTTGATTAAAGATAGTTAGGAGCTTAAAATTTTTAAAATTAACAGATGGTTTTGCTTTGTTAGCAAAACTTAAGGAATTTGCTATGTAAAAAGCAGTTCCTTTTTGCAAATAATGCTGTTTTGGAATTCAGTTTGAAAAATGCATGCATGCCCTAAGAGTGAGAACTCATGCTGCTATCGGGGTTTCTCAAATTACCACAGTTGAGGGGGAAGGTAAATGGATTATTACATGTCTTTTAAAAATAAACTAAAAAACCCTTGCAATTTTATCAATCTCCTTCTCACCTTTACATAGTTGAAAAGTGTAAGTGTTTTCCCTTAAAAGAGGCATATCTGTACTTTATTTTTCAGGTTTGCTATGCAAAAGAGCTAAAAGAAGGATTTGTGGAATACACAGAGCAAGTTGTAAAGCTGATGGTTCCATTGCTGAAGTTCTATTTTCATGATGATATCCTATTAAGAAATTCCACTGTGAAAATGGAAATTTGGAATCAAAATTGTGCTTGCTGTTTTCCTAAATGAATTGAAAGTGTTAATGTTAAAATAGTCTGTGACTTTATAGCAGAAATGGTTTCAGAGAAGTTTGGTTTCCACACCCTGTTTTAGACAATGTGTTCCTACTTTTCCCCCTCGTTTCTTTTAAAAAAAGCAATCAGTAGAAAAAGCGATGTTTGTGTAACAGAGCAGAAGAGAACTTGAACAGTTTTTCTGTCATGGCCTGAAACAGGCTTAAAGCCACTTATAAATAGCATCTGTATAATTTTTCTATGATTTAATCTATATCTAATTAAGAAATCAAATGCATGGATCATAATGAAGTGAGTTTTGGGTAGAAAACAAAAGAATTTCATTATGCTGGTGGGGTCTTAAATTCTAAGCACCTTGTTGGTGTTGACTGCTGTATTTCCTTAATAATGACACGTGTCCGAGTGGCAGCAGCAGAATCGATGCCCCTCCTTCTTGAATGTGCCAGGGTTCGTGGGCCGGATTACCTCACACAGATGTGGCACTTCATGTGTGATGCTCTCATCAAAGCCATTGGAACGGAGCCAGAGTCCGATGTCCTCTCAGAAATAATGCATTCTTTTGCAAAGGTAACGTTCTTACGAATTTCATAACTTTACTGTTTGGAGCTTTTTGAAATAAGAATGGAGACGTTTGGTCTTCCTTTAAATGGCTTGAATAAATGCAAGATTTCCTCTACAGGGAATTTGTTGTGACTATAAATGTTGTAGCTGATGGAAAAAGTTGTATTTTGTTTTGCAAGAATGCCAAAGTATTAACCTAAAACAGATACCAAATTTTTTCATTTTAACCATGCGCGACAAGAAATTATGGGTATGAAATGTACACTGGTACTATTGCACTACTTGTATCGTTTGAGCATTGATTACAGTATGGCTGTTATTCTAATATAATTCCTGCTAGTGATCGAGAACATGTTTTACTATTCTATGTGTGCTTAGATTTTGTTAAGACTGCTCATGTTAAATTTTAAAGCTGAAAAACTGGTTGTTTTATTTCACAAGTGCGTTGAGGTAATGGGAGATGGATGCCTTAACAACGAACACTTTGAAGAACTTGGAGGAATACTGAAAGAAAAGCTAGAAGAGCACTTTAAAAATCAAGAATTAAGACAGGGTAAGTCAGCACAAGTCCTGTTAACATGTGATGTGACTATTCTTTAAAGCAGAATTTCTAATAATTTCTGAACACAGAGAAAAAACTGTTTAGATTTCATTGATTTTTATATTTATGTAAAGGAATTGGACTGTAAACCAACAAATCCATTAATTGTATTTGTAAGCTCTTGGAGGATGAAGGTAGCATCATTTTCAGCTCTACTGTAGTTTAATCAAAAGTTAATGAACAGATTTACTTGAAAGACAGTGCACATCTATGGTGTTGTCATTTCCATGGGGTTTTTTTGTCTGAAGTCTTAGCAGTTTTCTCAAAGCAGTATCTTTGATTTGATATTGAGATTTTTATCTCAAAGCAAAAGCTTCTCATTTCTAAGCTAAGACTTTTCTTGTCTTTGTGGACGAGCTGGTGTGTTTGTTTCTATTTTGTGTGCATTTTTACACATTCTTAAACTGAGCTGTCCTGGACTTCTTCCTTTTCTGTAAAAGTTCTTTGAAGCTTCTTAAAAATGGAAAATCCCTGTTGCATCTTCATCTGCTGTTTCCTGTTTTCTAAATTTGTTTCTGCAGAATTTTTCCCTTTCACAGGCTTTTTATGCACTTACAGAAAGGTAGTGGTTAATTTTTTTTTTTTTTATTTAGTGAAAAGACAAGATGAAGACTATGATGAACAAGTTGAAGAGTCATTACAAGATGAAGTAAGTTAGTTTGAAGAATTTTTCTACTCATCATGCACCAGGATGGACATACTGTATAAATATGCTTTCTATTCATTTAGGACATAGTGAATCCTCAGAATTATTTCTTCATAGAAGAATCTTGTTACCACAGTCCTTCAAAACATTCAGTAAGAAATGGGTCATGCTACATTTGTGAGTTAGAAAATATGGAAGGTTTCCTTGTCTGATATGCTGAAGTAAGACGTTCAGGATATAGCCTTTTATTTTCTTCATCTGCTCAAACAATTATTGAATGACATTAATACTGATACAGATTTGACAGCAGACTATTTAATTACAGAATAAGCTGAGTTGGAAGGGACCCACAAGGATCATTGACTCCTGCCCCCTTCACAGGGCATACCAAGAATTACACTTGGGATGAGAGCATTGTCCAAATACTTACTGAGCTCTGTCAGGCTGGTGCTGTGACCACTTCCCTGTGGAGGTTGTTCCTGTGCCCAAGCACCCTCTGGGGGAAGAATCTTTTTCTATTAACCAACCAAAACCTTTCCTGACACAACTTGAGGCCATTCCTTTTGGTCCTGTCACTGGTCACCACAGAGAAGAAATCAGTGCCTGCCCCTCCTCTTCCCCCACTGAGGAAATTGTAGACTGCAGTGAGGTTGCCCCTTGGTAGGTCTACCCTTGCTGACTTGCTTTTTTTTTGAGCCTTGCAAGCTAGGTGGCTTTTAATCTTGGGCCTCTACACCTCCAATTCCAAGACATCTGGTGTGTCATGTCAGGAGCCTATCTCAAAAATAATAGCCTAAAAACAGTATCAGAAAAGGACAGCAGGATAAACAGCTTCCATCATGTGTTTGCTTATGAGAGAATACTAAACAGACTACTTAACTACTTACACACTAGGGTACCAAAGTGAGCTAATAGTTTAAAGTGGAGGTGATTGTAGAAGAGATACAATAATTTTATTAAATCATTATTGGTATATATAGAGAGAGTAATAATGAATGACTGCTGCTTATAACATGAGACAAAGGATGCTCAGTAAATTCAAGAATTAAGAAATTTTTTTGCTGCACAATGCAGGTATGAAGCTTGATCACATGAATTTAACCTGTATACAGACTCCAGAAATCATACACCCATATGTAAATACTGTCTCAAATAACAGTGTGGTTCTTGTGCCTCTTTTTAGGCCAGCATTCAAGATGATAGATTTTTGTTGCCTCCAAGATGCTTTTATTTCCTGTGTGTCACTCTGTACTGAGAGAAAATGCAAGCAGGCAGCAGTTTCAGAAAAGCTGAGTCCTTACTCTGCGACAGAGTTGCAAGGCATTTTTAAAAATGTTCTAATGTTTGCTGATTTTTCTGTAAAGTCTGGAGAAAGACTTGTCTGCATTACTCTGTGAAAGAAGGGGTGGGATGAGGGCATCACTTGCCATATGGACAGAATTAACAAATGGGTAACATTAGGATATACACCTTTGGTCTCAGAGTATGTTTATGTAGCCCTTACCTCAGGCCAGCAGAAATATAAACACAGAAGTCATGAAAGTTATTCAAACAGTAGTTTTAGGTCCAGCCCTCACTTAGGCAATAACTAAATTGCTGATTTGGTAGAGAGCAGAAGGCATACACAAGCAAGAGTTACACTCTCTTCCCCAAGCATATTATCAGCTATTGGTCAACAGGCAGTACCAGGCTAGGAGGACCTTGTGGTGTGCTGCAGCAGTTCTCTACCTCTTAATTCATTGTATGCATGTTCCAGGGTTCCTGCTCGAGTTGTGCCTTGACGATGCAGAAGTTGGTTCACTAGGAAGGGTTTAAATATCCAGCTGTGGGAAGCTGCCTGTTGCACAAGAAATAGTTACTAGTTTGTCACCAGAGGGTGAGAAAGGTGAAGGTCACTAGGGAGCAGAAACTAGCTGTACTGTTCTCCCTGCCTGATAAAGTATAAACTGGTTAAAGGGAGCATACTAAGTACAACAGAAGTTGCTGTGTAAGAAAGATAAAGCATAAGTGTGTCCAGGGAATAATCCTCACCTGTAGATATAACTTAAATTGATAGCTCTGAGGTAAGGCTCTTTATTTGACCAGTTTGATGTATTCACTGGGCAAGGTGAAAAATTAATTTAAACAACAAGAGAAGGAGAATAGTATTTGTTGTATTTTTGCCACAATCTTTATCACAAAGGCAGTTATGCATTTACTTTTCTGTAAAAGCTTTTTTGGTATCTGTAAGGTATAGAAGAGGAAAATGGCCTTTTGTCTTCTGTAAAGGGAACCCATTGAAGCAGTAAATTTGCACAAGACAGTTTTGTCTTGATCTGATTTTTCTGTCCCTGAAACAAACCTGCAAGTCCTAGGCAACTGAGTTTTAGTGATTGACTTAGATTTTTAAGAAGGGTGAAAAGGAGGACTCCTGGAACTACCTGGAACTTCCTGAAAGTCAGTCTCACTCTGTGCCCATTGTGAGCATTGTACACATTTTCTTGGCAGCTGTGGAAGACAGGGAGGTGATTAGAGACAGCTGGTGCAGCTTCCAGAATGCAAATTATGCCTCATTAATTTAGTGGGTTCTATGATGGAGTTGATTGTATTGATGGATTAAGGAAGAACAACTGATGTCATCTGTCTTGACTTCTGTAAGGCCTTTAAGTGGGTCCCACACAACATCTTTGTCACTAATTTGAGGAGATCCATATTTGATGAATTCAGCTGTTAAGGAATTGACTGGATGGCCATGTTAAAAAAGTTCCTTTCAGTGTCTCAATATCCACATGACAGTAACAAGTGATGTCCCTCAAGACACTGGAACATGTTGCTTAGAGAAGGATGTGGATACCCTATTCCTGGGAATTATGAGAGCCCTGGTTTGATGGAGCTCTGGTCTAGTGGGATATGTCCTTGTCCATGGCAGGTGGTTTGGAACTAGATGATTTTTACGGTGCCTTCCAACCCAAACAGTTTTGTTATTCTATCATTCTGCAATTAGACAAAGAATTGAAAATTAATGAACTTAAAAAAAATAGTTTTACAAAAAAAGTCATAAACCAACTTTGTTCCATTAGAACAAAGAAGTTAGAAGTTTAGACACCTTAGCACTTCATGTGAGTTCCACTCCATTAAAGATTGTTATTCTTCATGTGAATTGTATCCTTTTCCTTTCAGGATGACAGTGACGTTTATATTTTGACAAAAGTATCAGACATTTTGCACGCAATATTCAGTAGTTACAAGGAGAAGGTACTGCCATGGTTTGAAAGGTTACTTCCACTAATTGTCAACCTAATTGTAAGTACTTTGTTTTCGTTTAATTTAAAGTTAGTTATTTTTTCTGATGCGTTAATATCTTCCGTGCTGATGTCTTAGAGAGCTTGGCATAGAATGTAGCAATTACTGTTTTACAGAATGGGTTTATTCTAGATCAAGGATGAAGTTGTTATTACCCTATGCTTTTTGAGCTGGGTCGGTGCTATGCTACTTAAAATCTGTGTTGCAAGACCCAGGATCATTGACACACACAACTGTTTTGAGAAATTTAATTTCCTTGAGACTGTCCAGTATCTCAAAAATGGATTTCAACAGGAGAGACAAAAAAGTGTTGCAGACTTGTGGGGGAAAATTGAGACTGATATATGTAATGGAGTGTGAAAGAGAGGTGCAAAGATAGACACCTGGATTTTGTTTTGTTCATGGCATTGCTGGAACAATCAGTACTGCAAATTACGTGGTTTTAGGGTTGCATTTAATCCATGAAGATTTTAACAAAAGTATTAGACCAGTGTTGCTGTGATTGTTGTTGATCTAATCATTGGCTGTTCAGTGATTTCAAGGTATCTCAACTGTTGGGTGTTTGTGCCGCAGTGTCCGCATCGGCCGTGGCCGGACCGGCAGTGGGGGCTGTGCATTTTTGACGATGTGGTGGAGCACTGCAGCCCCGCCTCCTTCAAGTACGCCGAATACTTCCTGAGGCCAATGCTGGAGTCGGTGTGTGACAGCAGCCCCGAGGTTCGGCAGGCGGCTGCCTATGGAGTGGGAGTGATGGCACAGTTCGGCGGGGACAGCTACCGGCCCGTCTGCCCAGGTACAGACCCATGGCCCATGAAACTCACTAAATGCAGGGGCCAGGGGAAGAAATAAAAATGGCTCACCTTTTGGTTGGTGAGGTCTCTACCCCCTGGCAGTGTAATAGCTTGCTAGTATTACCTGTGTCATAGGCTGGTGATGGATTGATAAAGTACCTGAGTTCCGCAGGCTTTTATTGTTCTTCTGCTTAGCAGCATTTCTGTTGCAGCCCTGACGGCTAAGCATATTTGATTTGCATATTCTTTTTTAAAATACGATCTGGCATGCAAATGTTTATTTCATAAAAAACATCTTTTTGAAACACAGCTGTCTCATAGATGCTTTCTACTAATATTGATGTAGTTATATAATAATGCAAAAGCCTTTGGATGTCTGGAGAAACTACACAAGAGACCTGTATTAAGGAATAGCCTAGAAAACAACTTACATGGCTCTCTGCTTTCTGATTATATAAAAAGGAGTCTGATTTCTGTAAAGTAAGAAGTAAAATGAGTGTGATAGTGCTTATCAGAAACACTGTCTCCTTTCTTTCTGAATGTTTCAAATTTCTTTGAAACTTCAAACTCATCTAAAATTTAAAGAAATTCTTCTTGCACTCTTTCTTGCCTGTCACCAAAGGTAATTTTGCACAGTACGTGTGCAAAACCACTTATCAAAGGATTTTTCCTTTTTTTTTAAAGAAAATATTTAGTAATCTATGTATGTATTTAAAATATGTGTTTCACGTTAATATTAAATGAAAGCTGAATTAGATGATGTAAGAAAATAATATTCATCTGATAGGGATTAACACAAGTCTTGCCTACATCAATCAGGGCTGTAATTTTCATTGTTAATGTAAATGTAACTGTTACGTGATAACAATCAGGATAAGATGTCTTTTTAAAAAGAAAGAAAAAGCAGTGTGGGAAGCCTTGCAGTGAATCATTAAGAGCATGAAAATTTAGAATTGTCTAGACAGTTCTGATTTTGAAATTTTTTGAGCTTTTTAGCATCTGTTGAAGTCTAATTTTATTTTTCATTAATTACACTTTATCATACTCCACTTAAACTTTTTAACATCTTTGATTCTTCTCTTTGTATTTGATTATGCCCAGACACTTGGCTTCTCCTTAAGTTGAATTTTAGATAAAATAAACTTTCAGCTTTGCAGCATGCAGTTTATTAGCAGACACCTCGAAAGTATTCTAAATCATTTTGTGCATACATGAAAGAACTTTGTGATTTATTTGAATAAATGAAGGTATGCTGTGATTAGAAAGTAAATCCATGTCATGAGACATTTTCTACCCCACAGGTTTTGCTGTCTCTGAAAAACATCATGTTTATGAGCTTTTAATTTGTAACTTACTTTCTTTACTGGATGATATATGGCACTGGCATATTGTTCTTTTGCAAGTTTGAAGAGTATGTAAATACTCTTCAGAAAAATCAGAGGTATTGATACGGGCATTTTTGACAGTCAGTTAAAAAAAGTCCAGGAATATAGCAAGAACTTGTAAATGGTATGTGAGCTACACTCATGAAACAAAAATCACTAAAACCAGATTTTGTTAGTAGCAAATAAGTAAGATGGAAGGAAAAAGAAAAACTTCAACAAATCAAGTTACTTTTTAAATGGGGATACAAGGTTACAATTGATGCAACTGGCAAGGTTGCTTTTGTTATGTTGGTGGAAGAATATAATTAGCTGTTCTCTATGAAAATTCTATCAATCAACTGCATGGATTTCCTCCTAAATCACATCAGTGGCCTCAAAACTGGGTGGTGCCAGATGTCAGAGCAGTCAGCCCTTGGCAAAAAGCTTAATATTATAGAAGATGGGTCTTTTATTGTCAAAAGGCTTTTTTAAGGTTTATCTAAGACAACGTCTATGTGAGAATGGATCTGTTTTATAGACAAGATGAAAACTTGTCTGGTAGGCTGTAGGGAGAAAATTATGCTGATTCATTTTGATGCCCTCCTAGTTTTACAGTTGCAAAGACACATGTACCTACAGAGTCATCCATTAGTGTTAGTGAGTGAAGTACAGATGACATGAGATTTAGCTTCAGCAGCCGTGAAAACCTGAGGTATAAAAGGCAGGCTCAGCTGTCTGGACATTGTAGACCCCTGTGAAACAAACTCTGCTTTGGGGAATAGCCCAGCATCATTATCCTGCATTTGATACATAAGCTAGCAGGTCTGATATTTCTGTAGTTCTGTAATGTTTAACAGTTTTTCCATAGCTGCTTAATTCTCAAAAATCTAATGCAGTGGATTTAATGTGGAAAGAGTGATTGTGTATTCTTTAACTGCAGAGCTTCTACCTACTTATCAAAATTCAGAAGTGTGAGATCTCACTCTTCTTCAGTAATTAGAGTTATTTTGAAGCGTGCTTTCTGTACAATTCCACAACCTGCTTACTCTGCTGATAAAGAATTTCACAGCTTTAGCGTTTTATTTTTAGCAGAAGAACACAAGGACGATTGTTCCTGCTTGCATGTAGTGTGCTTGGAAGTCTGCATGGACACTAGAAGCTAAAATTGTGACATTAATGTTCATTTAGAAGTATGTGTGGGGTTACCCACATGACTGTTAAAAAAATAAAATTGCTATTAACCTAGGAAGAAAATTGGCATTTTTCCTCCATTGAAAGACATTTCCTTTCCTTAATTTTTATGATCTAAACTAGGCCTAGTTGATTCACCAGGTGAAATTACTCCTATGAGCTTTTCCTAGGGCACCTTTTAGTGGGAGGTACATCCATACATATTTTATATATACAGATGTGCCCACTAGCAACAGATGCACAGCAGGCATACGCTGAGGATGTGAACTATAGTTCACATTGAATGAATGACTGACATTCACAGTGAATGTCACTGTAGCAGTGCTTTTCCTCCTGCTGTGTTTATAGAGTACATTCTATTAAACAGATAATGCTTGCTATCTACAGTGTTTTGTGTCCTTTAGATTGCATAACTCCAATTGAGAGACATGGGAATATTCTTTTCTTCTGAACTTCTAAAACAAATTCAAACTTCTACAGTAGCTGTTTTCTCCTGTTTCCTTGCAGAGCTTTATTTATCTGTTTGGTTTTCATATGGTAATTATTGAGCAAAGAAGAACCTAGAAGCAGTGGAACATTGGAGTGACTAGATTTTAGTGCTTGGATCACAAAAAATCCTGGTTTTAATACATATACTTGTCTCAAGTAGAATTTGTGTTGTTAATAAAGTATAGCTTGATTGTGCATTAAACTTTATTCTTGTATTTTTAACAATTAGAGGCACTTCCATTGCTGGTGAGAGTCATTCAGTCACCAGATGCCAAAGCCAAAGAGAACGTCAATGCGACAGAAAACTGCATTTCAGCAATAGGAAAGATAATGAAGTTCAAGCCTGACTGTATAAATGTTGAAGAAGTCCTTCCACACTGGTTATCATGGCTTCCACTTCATGAAGACAAAGAAGAAGCTGTTCATACTTTCAATTATCTGTGTGACTTACTTGAGAGGTAAGGCAAAGTTTTCACACTTACGCAGAAAGTAAGCATGTTTGCATATTCTTTCCTTGCACTCTTTTTCCAAAACTGAGAAACTATGAGGTTAATCTACATATGGTTTAGAGAAGATAATTTGAAATGTCAGAACAGGGCCTTCCCTGATGTTATTCCTGCTTTTTTAAACAGTTACTGTTCTTGTCCTAAATAGAGTCTGTATGGTGGGAAAAAAATCCTGGCTGCTTTATGTGTCCATAATGGGAAAGGATCTGCAGAATACCTGTACAGAAAATTTCAGGAAAATTTTTGATACTCTGCTTACATATCAGTAACTGATCAGGTCTTTTCTCTTAAAAGCAGCACACATGCTCTTTCAGCCTTCTTTGAAGTAGTTTTGCACCTTTTTGCTTTCCAACAAAGTATGAAGTAGAGAAATGCTACGGAAAAATTCATTGTGCAGTGCTATCTTCCTTAATAATTATTTCAGTCACTATTGAAAGTATCTTATCGCACAGTTTATTCTTTGGATTTGTGCTCCCTCCTGTAGGAAAAAAGTAAAGTTATTTTAGTGTGGTGCACTTCATAAATGACTGAAAGAATGTAGCCTCTGAGGTGTTAAGTAGTAAGCACATTCTGGCTGGCACTGTATTACATCTTAGGAGGAAAATATAAAGGAAGTAACTTAGATTTCTTACAGTCTTTTCTAGTTTGTGAATACCTTGAATCTCTGGGTGCTTTATTAAGGCAGTCTCAAAATGACAGCTGAGGTCCCTAGACTGATTTCAGAACAATTGTGTAGAGACACCATCATAATGCTGCCAAGTGTGCATGTTAACAGGAACACAGAAATTGAGAATTGCAGTACTAGCACACTCCTGTACCCAGCTCTGTGCAGGTGGCTCAGCCTGGCTACCTGCTTCTCTGGAGCTCTGCCAATCCTACATTTAGCCTCTGCATTCCAGTACTGGTAGGTGGCAGGGCTGGAAGTAGATCATGTTTTCCACACAGATTCCTGATTGCTTATACTCCTCCACTCCAGCTTTTGGCTGGGAAAGACAGAGCAGAATTGCTTGCTTGCTGTGTCATGGAGAGTGCTGGCAGAGAGCTGAAGTTACTGGTGCTCCTGACGCCAGTAACACAACGACTTGGGAGGCACAGAGAGAGGAGTAAGTCCTTTTAGCCAGGGTATTTCTGTCACTATTTACAGATCCATCTGCATGGAACTCAGCCATTCTGTAAAGTTCAGAACTTCTTCCTGATAAAGTTTAGGCTGAGTAAAGAATCAGCTGGTTAAATATTAACAGAAGGGGAACATGCTGTCAGCAGGCAACAAAGCTGTGCATACTTATTCAGCTGTGTGAAACAAACCTAAATAAGCAGCTTTAGAATAAGGTCATTCAGAATCACTTCACTTACGTGTAAGGTGTTTACATTTTTTAGATAAGCATTAATTCCTGTTCAATATATCTTTTGTAACAGCAATAACCCAGTTGTCCTCGGTCCCAACAATTCCAACCTTCCCAGAATACTTGGTATAATTGCGGATGGTGAAATCCATGAAGCTATCAAACATGAAGATCCATGTACCAAGCGGCTGGCTAACGTTGTTCGCCAAGTGCAGGTAAATAAATGCTTGCTTAAAGGTAAAGGGAGCATTTAGAATCTGTTTGCAGAAGGAACTAAACTGTTAAACCAGTTTTGAGAGCCTTATCTCCTCAGAGAATAATGACTTAAACTGTGGTCTTGGAGATCCTTGGATGTTCCTTTAATGATTAATGGTAAAACTTGGTGACATTTGCACTTGAATAAAATAACTAACTTTCATGCAGCAAGATGGTTAATGTGTGAGCCAGTATTGGTTTTTTATGGGTTTTTTTTCTGAGTCAGAAATTAGAATCTGGAGATAAATCTGCATGTCCTTTTATCAGTGAACTGTACTGCAGGATTTGATCCAACATGTGGTTCTTGTAAGGGTTGCCAGCATCCTATGGTGACTTTCTAGTACAGTAGCAGCTCAGGTTCTTTGTTAGAGAATGAATGCCAAACCCAAGTTATTTTACTACTGCCCTTTTCAATCCAGTGCAAATATGGGTGGCTGTTCAATGTTTTCGCTGCCTTTGCGGACCTGCCTTAAGGTTCACTTCCTTTATGCCATGATGAGTCACTTAAAGATGATGGGGCTGTCCAGGTACTTACACAGCGCCTCTCTACAGTGCTGTGAATGATAGTGCTCATAGTGCAGATCTCCTTCAGGGCCAAATGTTGTTGGTTGGATGTAGTACTAATGAGGGAAAGCAATGTGCCTGGTAAGCATCTTGCTCACAAAAAAGCATGGAGGATTTTGAGCAGCAGATCTACAATTACTGGCCTTTCTGCCTGACCTGATTTGGCAACATTAAGGTTCAAGAATTTTAGGAACACTTGGTTTTGGAGAGGATTCACCTGTGTGAGTGTATCAGCCTGAGAGATCCATTTTGTCTAATAGAAAAAGTTGTTAAAATTCAAGGCATAAAGAGAAGGAAATTGAGCCAAGTTTCAAATTGAAAGTGTAAGTGACTGCTCTAGGTTTTGCCTGATAGATACAAATCCTTGCTGTTAGTACTTGAAGTCTGGAAATGGACCTTTGTATTAGGGTTTACCTAATACATTTGTTCACTTTACCTCAAATCATCAAGGTTTATTTTTTTAACAATGCAGTGGTACATACGTGTATAGATTAGCTGAGTACAGCAATGTCTGGTTTTGGCCAGGATTGATAGGAATATTTATATGAGACAAGACCTTCAGCACCAGCTGAATGATTTATCTTCAGACTGAGGAGGGGAAAAAAAAAAATCTTAAAAGACATTTATTTTAAAAAATACTTTTTTAGCACAGTGTTAGAATCCTATTTTTCTTCACACATAGTATTTTGACTCTAGTAAAGCTGTAAGACTTTTATACTCTTACTGACTGTAAGAGTTATACTATGATAGGAACTTTCAAGGTTCTGTGGTTGCTAACAAGCTCCTGCATCCCAGATTCCAGGGAACTTTTTTTTTTTTTTTCAATGATCTCAGTAAGCTGTTTCACTGCCAGTGTCTGACATGAGTAACATGGTCATTATTGGAATTGAATATGAACTTCTTTGCTTAGGTATTGTCAGGCCAGAAATATTTCAGTGTAAATTATCAAGTTAAATGTGCGTCAGAAATGCTGGAAGAGTACATTTAATTCTGCAATATTTCATCGTGCATTAAGAGTCTAAAATGCTTAATGGTATTTAAAACTAAACCCACAAACTTATACTTATTTTTGAATTTTTTTAATCCATTTTTATATTTTTGAAACTTTTTAAATTTTGAGAAAAGAGCATTATAATAGAATTGAATGTAAAATATACCAAATATAAATTAAACTTTTTTTTAAAATTTACTTTAGATTGGCTTTTGCAATAACAGTAAAATTTAAGACCTAAAGTCAGTCATCTGGAATTTTTTTCCCTGTCATTGTCCTAAAGAAAGCAGCATGCCAATTGCTTCCAGTTTCTACTGATAAGTGAATAAAAACTTATTTCTCAATCTTGATTAATATTCAGCACTTTCTGGTGCCATTAGAACAGTCCTTACTGATGATGACTTAAAAAGCTAATGCCTCAGCTGAGGCCTGTGATAGCATAGATGAAAGGTTTACATTTACCCAGACAGATGCAGTGCAGTTCTCTCTGGGAAGTAATTGACCTTTCCTTTCACTGAAGAGCCAAGCCCTGTGCTGGCAGCAGAATTTCACACCCCTATGTGTAGCACATTGTGCTGTAATCCCAGTGCTCAGCTCGAAGCTCTGAGTGTGTTACTACTGCACCAGTGCCCAAAACACCCATGTGGAAGAGGCATGGTTCAGTCTTGCCTGAGTATTGGTCTTCTAACTTCAGTGCAAAATGAGGAAATTATTTAGGCTGTGGTTAACACAGGAGTGTCCTTTGTCAACCCACATAGTTGTTACAGAGAGTTCTCAGGAGTTCCAAATCGATTACTCTGCTGCTGTTCAGCATTTTGGAGCATCTCAAGTTGAACCTGAGTAGCACTGTGTATCACTGAAGATTTCAGTCTCTTTGACATGTATATTATGGGAATAAGCTGAGTGAATGTTGAGCTTTGTAAACAACAAAGTTTAGGATGTACCTTGGACATTTTCAGCCTGCATAGAGACCACTTCTCATTTTTTTTCTAGACATCCGGAGGACTGTGGACAGAATGCATATCACAGCTCAATGCAGATCAACAGGCAGCCATACAGGAGCTCCTGAACTCTGCTTGAAGGGCCTTAATTATCATCTGCAAGAAAACTAACTCTAAATAAACGTTTACCCTATTGTTTAGGTTTCTTTTGTTTCTTTTCTGAGTAAAACCAGAACTGTAGTGCGTGTAGGCCATTCTTCTGCAACCTACAGGCAGTGGCAGCAGGAAGAAGCATTCTTTCAGAACGGTGTCTGAATCGGTTTCTATCCCACAACATGAAAGAAGTTTCCTGTAAACCCTACAATAGCACTGAAGAGTATTTTTCTAACAGTATCAGCCATCCATACGATGGTGAAAGGGAAACAAGTTGAATTTTCTCATTAGGCATAAGACCTTCAGCAGTAGATGTACGTTATAACAGATAAATGTTTCTCTACATCTAGTGTTAATTGTATTAATTGGAGTGTGAGTCTTTGCAGGGTAGAAAGTGTCCTTCTGCCCAACAAGGTAGTAGATCAAAAGATGAAAAACTGAAGACAAACATCGAGCATGAAGACCTCATTGATCACACTTTCGATTCCCAAAAACAACTTGTACAGTGACTCAATGAGGAAAGCTGTTCAGCTTCCAGCCCTTGAATGTGAAGTCTCTTTGGCATGTCTGACAGTATCTCATTCACTCCTCAATAAATGACATTGAAACACAAGAAGCTTGTGTAGAAGTTCAGTGATGTGTGGTTCTTTTAATTTACTCTTGTGAAAAGATGAAAATAACAAACTATACAAGTCACGATTTTATATTTGAAACTTTGTATATTGTTGCCTATTACAGATTTTATGCTTTTTTGTTTCTTGACTTTTTAACAAATTTTTCACCTGAGTGTGTAGAATGGAAACTTAATGGCATTCCTTGTGTGACAGTAAATATACATACCTTGACTTTAAAATGTTTTTCATGTTCAGATGCAATTGCATTTCTTAACTTATAAAATGTAGTGTTGTTCCAGCTGCAAACGTGCAACGTGATTTGGTAGACAGCAAAAAAGTTGTAGTAGCCTGTTTTGTTTAAAACAATCATGCCTGACCTGAAAGAATCAAAAAGCTTTCTCAGGTCTTCCTGGTACTTCAAGAGCAATACTTCATCTACCAGCAAACATAGGCATAGAGTATCTGATTTCTAACCAAGGTGAGTGAGGTTTTTCCACTCTTACTTCAAAGCTGTTAATATATGCATTGATCTTTAAAAACTTAAGTTCTTACTGAAGTGTTCTTCAAGTTGATCTCAATTGTGTCTTGAAACAGATCTTTTCACAAAGAGGATGCAAGTTTTCTTCCTTTATAATAAGAAAAGGTAGAACTTTACATGTAATAAATGCCTCTCATACTAAATAAATTTAGTTTTGCCTTTGAAAGTGTTTTAGAACAGAAAATAAAGAATGAGGTATACCAAAACCAGCCCAGGACCATTATACCCAAAGGTTTGTGAGACAAACTGCCTTAACCATAGAACTTGACAATGTAGTTTGTTTTTAGAGGCAGCTGAAACAGTGCAACAAAGTACTGCTCCAGTTTTCATTTTGTTCAGTATTGATAATCTCTTATTTATAGAAATTCAAGCATTCATGCATCTGGAAGATGAATGCTAAGGACTAGATACCAGTACTGTGAGAGAACTAGTAAGTCATGTCAGTTATCTCAAGCACTGGTCCTAACAATAACAGTTTTGCTATACTCTATCCATCACCTTTCTTCTTTGTGGTTTTTGGTTTTTTAGGTATTTGTTATTTCAATTTTCCCTTCATCTAAAACATGTAAATTTTTCCCTGCAGCAAACTTTTCGTACTTTTTCTCTGATCTTAAAGCTTAGATTTTTCTCCCTTTGGACTGTGTGCTGAGAATCGTAGCACATTTGGCATTTCCCAGAAACAGCATCAGCTTTGGCTCTCTGTGACATAAGCAGCATTTGAATTGCTCTCCTACTGGACCAGCTGTAATCCTCTTGCCTTCCTTTCAGTCGAAGTAACTGAGAACAAATAGAACCAGAACATGGGGTTGCTCAGTGTGCCAGAGCCAGCACAGAACAACTTTGTGCAGTTGCTTTTACCTTGTTAATCGTTTTATCAAAGCAAAGGGCACCGAGTGAATCACTCTCAGCCTGACAAGTACATTGGTTCTGGGTCCTACCTGGAGATCTATTCTTGCCTGACTGGACTTGTCAGGTTAATCCAAAAAGCTTCTGTGACATTTTCTCAATTTGCAAAAGCTTTAAAAACTTTATGCCTATTTAAAAGCTGTCTGGATCACTAATCTTGGATTTTCTGGTTCCTTAATACAGAATTTTTAAGCAGTAAACTGTTCCTGTTCTTCATTGCACTTAAGTACTGTTGCCCAAAGAACGTATTGTAGTAGAACAGTAGCTTTATCTGCAGCTATATTTTATGAAGGAGCCAAAGTAATCTTCAACTGTGCTACTGATTTGGGAAAGGTAGTTTTGATTCAACCATTTTTTCTGGGTGTAACTCCAGTCTTGCTTTAACAAACTGCTCAGCTGTTGTGTGGGTTGAGAGATGTACCTAGTATAGCATAAAGAGCACTGCAAACAATAGCAGTGTTTTGCTTTGCCTGAACAAAGAGGTACCAAATCCACCCTAGACATCCACACAAAAGTGCTCAAAGTTGTACTCGGTAACAGCACAGCTAGAGAACAACATGCAGGTGTTCCCGTACTGGAGGCCCATTAGCCTGTTTAATAAGCATATGATAGCAAGTAGCATTCGTGAGCACTGGTTTCAAAAGTAGCTCATCTCCCTGAAGTGTGGCAGAGTTCCCATCTAAACTCACCTATTATTGTTCTGAAGGCAAAGCTACTTGCTTTGTGTTTGCAGCTCTAGGTTGGTCACGACAGATAATAATCCAAATGAATGTCAGTCTCCTTTACCTGGCTTTGTCTACATGATTTCCCAGAGAATCCTGTGCAAAATCTATGTATGAAAGTGACTTGTAGCCTTCACGCTTTCAACATGGGCTTTGTGTACTGCTGAGGCATTCTGTCATTGCTTTTTCCCTGCAGAGACTTCAAAGTGTTGCTGAGTACAAGGGCTGGTATTTCCCAGCATAGAACAGTTGTTGTTATGCCAAATGTTGTCTGTTCTCTACACATTTAGATCTGTCAGTCTCATGTATGGGAGTACATGCGGGAGAGTAAGATGTGTTGCACAGTTGGAATTTTTGATGAAATAAAGAATTAAGGAAGGTGAATTTCCTATTGACTCTGTGTATGCTTGTCTGTATTGGCTATGCAGCTGCCTGAGGCTCTTGAAGCGGAGCTTTGTTGTTGCCTTAGTGGTATCTGTAGGGGTGCACACATACACTGAGTCTTCAAAACACAGTGAGAGTCCTATTAAAAGTAATACAAAAGTCAAGTACTTGCCACCGCAAGTACTCGACTTCAAAGTATTTTGTTGGGCATCTGTGGGAGAGCCTTTGCTATTCAATCATTTGGTTTTTCAATCATTGGTCTTCTGCTAGCTTAGACAATACTACTTCCTTTTATGGGGCTCAATGGTAGCTTAAATTCTAAGAAATGCATTTGTTGTATTCCAAGAAGCAATAAATGGGATTGAAGTGTCTGTCTAGTACAGGTCCTTTCCCTTCTTGGTTATCATGAAGATGTTTGTGTTGCTTCAAGGAGGAACATCTCGCAGGACAGCTTTAACCTCTGTTGAGACTTGGAGGTATGGGCTCAGTACTGAATAGAAGTCATGGGATTTGTTCAGGAGAAGGCTTCAGCATCTTCTCTGATGCAAAAAGAGAAGTGAGGAATGGAGGCCTGCTCAGAACATGAACGCTGTGTTTCCTACCATTGAATACAAAACGCTAACCTCAGCCACAGTAGTTATTCCTGTAGAAATCTGGGTTTGTCTCTTGAGTTTACAACCACTTTTGTGTATCAGAGTATTTGCTTTTCAAAGGCTGTTCCTCACAGCCCACGAGGCCTAAATGTTTGGTCTTTACATTTGTCACAAATTCACAGATTTTGTTCACTGAATTGACTCTGATCTTTTTAATTACCTGATAGAGAAGCCACATCACCTCTCAGTTCTTTTGAGTCTGTGGTGTAGAATATCCCTTTGGTTAGTTTGGGTCACCTGTCCCAGCTATGGTCCCTCTGAGTTTCTTTTGTGTACCTCATTGGCAGAGCATGAGACAAAGAGGGGAGAAATAGTCCTTGACTTAGGATAAACACAACTTAGAAAAACCAAAACATCAGTGTGTTATCAAGAACATTCTCATTCCAAATCCAAAACACAGCACTGTAACAGCTACTGAGAAGAAATTTATGCTACCCTACCTGAAACCAGGACATCCTGCAAGGCTGGAGTTAGTGTGAAATTAATTTCTTTGGTTAGGAGATAAGGAATTGCAGCATCTGCTGTGGGGAGACCGTTTCTACAACCTCTGCAACAGATTATTTCCTATCATTCAGTTTCAGACCAGTGATAAACTTTCTGTGCGTTATAAGGGAGGAAAGGCAGGACCTAGGAGGTACAAGTAAGTTTTGACTTTCATGATTTTCCTTTATCACTTCAAAGGCTGCCCATGACCTCAGTTCAGGTGCAGGAAATTTTTGTGGCTGCTAAACCATGAAATCAGAATGTCTTTTGAGTTTAGTATTATTACCACTCTAGGCTTAAGAGTAACTTTTGCTGATGTAACACTAGATGCAGACAGGTATGTGTAGAGGAATTTCACTTACTTAAGGAGGTTTGTTGTTTTTTTCAGGGTTCGTTTTTGGTGGGGTTTTTTTGTTTGTTTTTGTGGGGGTTTTTTTTGTGTGTGTTTGCTAGCAGAAGAGGTTCAAAGCTTCCCTGAGGCACCAGATGAGCCAAACTGATTGATGGAATGGAATTTTCTTCCAGAAGAGTGGGAAGGGAGGGTACATACTGGCAGAACTTTCTAAAGCAACCACTACCCAGGAGGATATAGCGAAGTATTCCCAACTTAATGGTGACTGGTGGGAATTACAAGTTAACTTCAGTCAGTTTTGCCCTGAAGGTTGTTACTCATCTCTCATTTTGCCAACACCATTACCACTGCTAGCTACCTGCTGCAGATGGCCAGTGTCTTCTGATGGTGGGCAAGAAGCAAAAAAGAAAGGGGGTTTTTCTTCAATTTACTATCTCTGTATGTATGTATGGCTGTTTTTATTTCCTATGAAGCAACAGAAAGTTTTATTTTAAATATATCTGAAGTACAATTTTTCACGTAATATGGGCTGTTAACAAAATGCTGTTCCTCAATAACTGTATAAGCCTATCTTGTGTCTGGTGGTGATAGGATTTGCTGTAAATTAATTAAAAGGTTTAATATTCAATTCATGTACTGTCTTAAAAACCAATGCTAATCATTCAACCAAAAAAATAATAAATATGGAATAAAATGCACATTTTGAATTCAGATTGGTGAGAAATAATGTAACACAGGATATTGACTCAGGGAAACTAACCTTGCCTATATTACTTGAACTAAATTATGCAACATTACTATTTTTAAATACCTGAGAATAAAATGCCAAGAGACATGTTTTACCATGAAGTTTTGTCAGTTAAGAGTTGTTATCCCTGGAAAATAAACAAACCAAAGGAAACACCAAACCCCCCAAAACTGCCAATTTTTGGTGAATAGTGTGAAGAAGTGCATGGATGCAGTGGTTGTATTTCATTCGTTCTGTGCTCCAGCTAAAGCTGCTTCTGGCCAGTAGATGGAGATGAAAGAAAACAAAGAGTAAGTGAAGTGTTGAGTCAGTACAGGTTTAGCCACTTATCCCTCTTTGTCCCATCATTAAAGAGTGTGAATGTATGAAATGTGTGAAAGTATGTGCCCATAGATAAATGCCTTCTTGTAAAACGAGACAGCCATAGCAACTTTCTCCTTGCAGCTACAAAGCCAAACTCTGTTTGGAACTTGCCACCTCACCTAGTCCTCAGGATAAGGAGGAAATGAGTTTCATTTGGGATGCCTGTCAGTTTCTGGGAGCAAGTGAAAAGGAAGGGCAGCTCTGTAGATGAGCTCCTGAGGCTCTATATTAACATCAACAAGTGTGGATTCCTGTCCTTAAAATGAGTAAAAGCTTAAAGACATAGCTGGAAATGGCAGTGTGGTGAGAAAACACATTTCAAGTACAAAGCTAAAAAGGGTTAACTGGTAAAGAAGTTATGTTAAATTTTAAGAGAGGATCTTCATCTGATCTGATTATTTGTTATTAAAATACTGTCACATTGTATTTATTATCATTGGGGGAAAACAAGCAAATAGGCAAAAGATTTCCATCACCTCAACCTCCAAGCTGTTGGAATTGGACTCTTCTCACCATTCTTATGCCTGATCACCAAACTGAGTGGTTGCAGTACAGACAGAAGCAGGGGAGTAGGTGAATCAGGAACAATTCAGAGTTCCTCATAAAAAAGACTGGAAGAATGCCCAAATAAAGTATTAGCTAGGATGCTTGAAACCAACAAATGTTTCTTCAAGCCATGTAATTTCTAATGGATGTGTCTGGAAGTCAAAAGTAGATTATTACAACCAATTATTCAAGGTTGTGTGAATGGTTAATAAACAAGGTGCTCCTGAGGAAACTACTTGCTCAAGGAGTCCATAAATAATTGGCTGTCAGAAGCTGGAAGAGTAGGCTAGGAAAAGGATTACCTTTTCCATTACTCCATCTTCTGTTAGACACCCAGTTCTCTGATCAGGCTTCACACAACCCTTTGTACACATCCTTCTCTACTCACTTTCCCCTCACTGATTTCATTTATACAGATCAAAACTCACTATCTTTGCATGGGGCCTTGGGAGATGTAAATACTTGTTCACCCAGCTCATACAGGATCAACTAAAGTAAGAAACACTTTGTATAAAACACATCTCAGTGCTAGTATTAATGGAGACGCTCTGGGGCCTGAGAAAAAAAAAACAAAGTGTTTTCTTACCTTGACATTGTTACATGGATTCTAAATAAAAGACACAAGAGAAATCAAAAATACAAACAATAAAATCTCTATCCTTTTACTCTGCACCATTTTGAAGGAGATAATGGATTGTTTTTATATATTCAAATATGGCAGATCTGAAATGCTAAATATTTGTAGCTTACACAAAGGATCAAAGTGCAGTAGAAACTGAGGCATGTGGTGAGACTCTCTGGCTTTCTCTAGTAGAAGATTAAACCATTTTAATATTTGGGCAGTTTTATGAGAACTGCAGCTCCTTTGTCACTGATCTGCCTCTTTAGGATGAGAGATGACAGCAGGAAATAGGGATTAAGATTTCCTCTCCAGTGCCAGAGGGAGATATGGCACAGAACAGATGTGTGATACCCAGTGTTATCAACTGCAGAGAAAATGTGGAGGGAACAAATTAAACAGTCAGGGCTGAAGCAATTGGAAATAGCGAAGAAAAAACTGCATTTCAGAATTTAAAATCATAACATAATAGGCAGGGGTTTTTTTGATTTTGTTTTTTTTTAATAAATAACCAGTTAAATTTAGTATGGACTATTATTATAACTCCTGGTGCTTTAATAGAGTTCCTGGGAACTATTCTGGTTAAGCCTGTCCCATTTCAGCGGAGTGAATTAAATCCAATTCTATATTAAGCTCGTGTCCATTATGAAATCTAGTATTTAAAAAAAAAAAAAAATTATATTTGTGATTTTTTTCTTTTGGTTCACTTGCAAATACCAAATGGTCGCTAGAGAAAACAAAGATATTTTTGAAGGACAATTGTATCCTAAAGATTACTGATAAACCAAAAGTGATTGATTTCTGTATTACATTGTCAGAGTAAACCATGAATCTCACGTTCAAAACATTTATAGAGCGGAAGACTGCACAATAAACTGGAATACTATGGAACACCAAAATGCTGAGGGGAATGAGACATACATGGCATGCAGGCCACTAACTGAGAAAACAGAAAACCACACTAGTACTAACACACATAAGGGAATTTTTTCCTCTTAAGTAGGGTGGGAAAATTATCTAATTGGAAATGTGGTAATGAATTTTGACTGATTATATTAGGTAGAAAAAAACAGGCATGGGAAAAACCATACCCTCTGTGCCTACAATCTGCATCTCAGAAAATGAAGATGCTGTAAAAAAAACTTTTCTATGTCTCTCTTCAGCATCAGAATCTAGGAAACAGGACAGCACTCATCACTCACGCCTAGAAGCTACAGGCAGAGACAAAGAACAGGTAAAAGAGCATCTTTAAGAGTGACAGACCAGCACCAAAAATTCTGGGCATCTTTGTCAGCAAGTTGATGGGAGCTGATGGGAGAAAAAGTGTATATTCAATATACCTGACCTTTCAGGAAAAATTTCCTTCTGATTTGAAAGGAATCTGTAGTAGAAAATAGACCATGTCATTGTAGATGATTTTTCTCATCAGTAAAATGGAAATGATGCTTCATATTTTTTCATCTAAGTTCTACTTTCTAGATCAGTTGTTTTGTTTACCTTCAATGAAATTTTATTTCTGAGAAAAAATTAAAAAATATAAAAAGCAAGAAAAAATGTTTTTCCTAGTTTCTAATAATTTGATTTTATTAAATGCAGTTTATGCAGATCTTGCTAAGCTTTCTACAGTGAAATGTTACTTCTGTAAATTATTTAATGCTTTTCACTTTCAGAACAGAAAGTTTCACAGATCCCTTTTGAAGAAGGAATTTCACTAATTATGTTAAGCATAGATAGAAAATTGATGGTCTTGTTTCTCTTCATTCTGTTATGTTTTTCATATGGGATGCATAAAAATTACTACCCTGAGAAAACCGGGCTTCTGCTCTGACATTCAGGAATGGGCTGATTTTAGAGGCTGCGTTCTGAAATAGCAAAATCATACACTGAATTGATGTTTGCTTTGACAGGTTTTACAGTTGCTCCCCACAGCCAGATTTAGATGTTCTAAACATTAAAACAGGAGAATATGACAATGGAGAAGACAATAGCTAAGCCACCTGTTGTAACTACCCGCTGTAAAAATAAAACGTCCCTCAGCCAGTATGAAATCAGAAAGGACCCATGGGAGACCCTGAATGCAACAGAGCACCAGATAAGGCTCACCCACCACTACTTTGAAGTGGGGATTATCCCAGAGGGATCTATTCAAACACACTGATATGTTCCAGATGTATTCCCTTGCAGAAGGTCATAGCAAAAATATTGGCGGGGAGTGTTGAGGAGAGCAAGAGATTTATTGTTTCCATGGGAATCTTTAAGTCTGATAATGCAAAAAGCCATGTTTATTGTTCTCTATTGTCCTCATTTTCATATTTGCAAGGGGACTCATTTCAGCTGTGTTTAGTCATGGTATAAATTCTAAGGGGCTGCAAAAATGGGGTGGTTTTTTTGGTTTAAAACCATACTTACTTTTATCAGTCCAGGTACTTAAAAGGTTCTTCTTCATCTTACAGTTAAATGGTTTCAAAATACTTCAATAAATTTTGTTGCACTTTCCTCCTAGAAAAATTATCACATTTTTTCTTTCTCTTTTGTTTGTTTCATTGTTTCTTTAAACAGATAAATAGTTTGCTCTGTCCAAAATTACAATGGAAAAAGAAATGGAATAAAAAACAATGGAAAAGAATGCGCTATGGTGCTGGGAGTTCTACCCTAGACTCTGAATTCTAAAGACATATTTCTATTTAAAACAACATTTAGTTTTCTTCTTCAAAACACTATTGAAAGATTAATGTGGCTGGTTTGTATGAAATATTTTCAGCTCTGCTAATATCTTCTCTTTCCCTTTTCTCTCTCCTCACCATGACAGAGTTTCTGATGGAAATATTGGTATAGAATATGCATTTTTTTCCTTATATTCAGTGTTCTTCTTTGATATTCAGTCTTCTTCTTCCCTTCTTCAGGAGAAAAGGTGAAAGTGGATTGTAGGAGAGGAAGCACAAATATGAACAGCAAAATTATTATTTTTTTTCAATTTAAGAAACATCTGTATTTTTCCTTGGCCTTTTTTTTTTTCTTGAATGTTAGGATATTTGTTATTTTAAAAGTTCTGATTTTATTGATAATTATAATTAGTTATTATTTTTCATTTACACTGCAGTAGTTGACAATTTTGTCCATTAATGAACACTTTGGAAATGTCAGTGTCATTTAAAAACAAACATTCTTTTCTAACTTGGATTTGCAGATGGGAAAAGCAAGCAAGCACCAAAAAAGTATAAGCCGATGCAATCTGTGTAGTTTTGAGGAGTATAAATTTTTCACTAATTTCAAATGAACTTCCTAGCTCTGAATCTTCAGGGATGATTCCTCTATGAACTGTTGCTCTGTTGATGATCTGAGCGCAGATATGCAGCTAAAGTAACACTCACTAATCTGAAACAGGCAAACTGGAGAACACAAGGTAAATATGATGATATGTAACTGAGGTGATGTTGTCTGGTGGGCTGAGGCTGGGGAGAGGTGCCTGTTCCAACTGCTTGACATGCAAAATTCTCTTTATATAAATTCTTAAGGACTTGGGAAACTTGAAAATACCATTAAAAGGCTCTCTCTTAATTCATTATATTATACCCTTTGAGCAGGCAGTAAACAAAATCTGTTAGTTAGCTGGCTCTAAGTGTTTGAATGGCTTCTTTTCAATGTTTGAGTATTTCTTTCACATGGAAATCCTGAAATTTGAGCCTAGAAATTCACTCCTTTGCCAACTGGCTAAATACTTGGGGTTTTTCTCAAAAGTTAAGACATGGTCTACAGCTAATATTATACACTATTATGAAAACTGTAAAAGACTAGTGCCTCTAGCTATAAGTTGAACATTGCTTTCCAATGTGGAAACATGAAAGACACATTGCTTCAACATTAGTAGTCTTAACAGAATAGCCAGAGGTAATCTTAACAACTGACGACTCTAATAATTTAGAGAATATTTAGAGAAGACGTGGACAAAATATATTGCAAACAAGAGCCTTTGAAACATAGAGGGAATCCCAAATGCTACAAAATGTGTAATAAAAATAATGGTGGAAGATGGATAGTTCTGTCAGGTTCTTGCACTGAAATTAGCAAAAACTGATGAGTTACACAAGTTAAAATAAAGGCATACAAGAGCCTAAAAGTGACCAATCAAACACTATAGGTTTGCAAGACTTGCAAGCCCCAAACCACATTTATAAAAGAACATACTGATAAATTGAGCATGGAAGTATTTGCTGAAAGCGTCTTTGAGACAAAATTTCAAGCTCCAGGGAAAACATCTGTGGAATGTTTTACGAAAAAGAATTACTAGACTTTTGAAATACACAGATTTCTGTTTGAGCAGCATCTTAGCTTCTCACATAATGAAACATAGCAAAACATTAACTCAACAGATACTGTAAAGTAGTTCACGAAAGAGGTGAGGATTTTAAGGCCAGAAGGACTACTGAAGAATCCAGTATGACCTTAGTGTGAACCAGACCAAAGAACTTAATCCAAATACCTGGTATTTGAGTCCAGTAATTTAATTCCAGGCAAACAAGTTCCCACATGGGAGGTGAAAACAGAAATTGCAGGTACTCTGCCTTAACTGCCTGCATACACACATACCTTCTAGAACCTCAACATGTAGGAGAAAGTGTTGATGAAAAAATAACAGCAAATCATCCCAGGATATGAGAGCTGTGAAAAAGTGAAAGCTTTCCAGAGATCTGTATTTGTAATTCCATTGTAGCCGTTGTTATTTCTTTCCTAACAAGAACAGGCAGAAGGGGCAGAGACCAGTCTCCCAAGATGACAGAACCCTTTTAACATACTGCTCCCCTTCCTTTTCCTTCATTTCTCCTTTATATGGTAAAGCAGAAATTAATAATCTGAAATCCAGTTCTAGCTCTTCTCTTCTTTGTCAGTGGATGTTTTCTTTCAGAAACATGAACTAATTAGAACCATTTTTCTAATTTCAGTGACTTTTCAAAAGCAAAAGCCTTTTCTTTCAAATTTTCCTGTTTATTTGATGTACCAATAAATTCCACATATTATTTAACAGGGAAGAAATATAACCCAGTGTGCTACAGGAAACTAAAAGCAGCAGTGACTGCTTTTCTCAGCTATCACATCAGAAGATGCTGCCATTTGCAATTTACAGGATAGAAATATGTTTTAGAGAAAAAAACTACTGTATTTTCAGATGTCAGTCCCCAGTTGTCATTGACAGCCTTCAGAAGACCCAAGAATTGAAGGGTTAACTAAATAAACACACGCAAACTTGCCCATGGCTCCTAGAGAAATGCCCAACACCTTACCAACTTTAAGGTACACCATTCAAGACAAGAAGTATTTCACTGCGGCTTTTTGGAGCTTGGTAAGAACCGGTCAATAGTTGCAAGGCAACCTGTTACTTTTGTTCCGTGCAGAGAAACGTCACTCAAACTTGGAAGGCTTTGAAGATGACATCATACATTCGAATTAGATCACAACAACTCTTTTGTTAGGTGTGAATGAGGCATTAGTGATGTGGAAGTGTAGATAAAAAGCACCAGGAAATTCTAAATGTTAAGTGCTGCCATTCTTGAATGAGAGTTAAAGCTGCCGATAAAGTTAGCATTTGGGAAAAGGCAATCTTTTTACTATGTCAGTGTCTTTAAACAGAGTTCCTGTGGTTTAGCTGGTCCTCTTAGGTCCCTTCCAACCAAAATACTCTCTTCTCTTTCACTATTTCTATTCTATTTGCATTCCACATTGTCAGAATGAGATGGCGTTCTTCTGGATCTTCTACAGACTGCATTTCACATGGAAGAAGTTTTGCGGGAAATAACACTAACTTATTTATCACGTATTGACAGGCAAAGGCAGTTTCCAGCTTTTAACTCAGTAATGTGTGACTGAGTTTTACTTTTGACTAAGGTTTCAGGGTTGACTAGAGAAATTAAGATCTCTTGATCTCAGGAGGTTCGATGGCACACGAACTGAGGTATTTGTAGTGAGGTTTGTGCATAGAGAGGTGTTTCTGTTGACAGCAGAGGAATTTGACTTTTGGAGATTAAACAGGGCCAAGGCTTGAACAACAACAACAAAATATAATTGCATATTTTTTTTCCTCCTTTGATTAAAAACTAGATATAGCAGCATGGTTCCTCAAATAGCCTTTAAGTGCTAGTTGCACAGAAGGGTTACTTTACAAACACATACCTAGTTTACTGCTCACTCCTGGGTCACTGAAAGAACTTCAAAGACCTGGAGGGTCTTTGCTGCATCACTCATTCGTGTGCACCACCCAGTCTTCTTCAGGTATGCAAATGTAAGGGGGTGATTTAAGAGCTGCTGTATGCAGACAACTCTGCTGGCCCTAGGCGTGACAGCCTTTTTGCTGTAACTCCAGATCTTCTCCGGGGGAACGCAGTCTCTGGAGGAAGCACGCACCCAGCCCTGCCCTCTGCCTGCTCGGCTCCTTTCTGCTGATGTACTGAGCACTCTTGTGAGAGACACAACATGAAGCCCAGATTGCTGCAACTGGTTAAACTTTACCGATCTGCGTTTGCCTAACGAGGACGAAAATAGAGTTTATGACAAACTAGTAACCATAAATGTGAATACCGTTCACACACACCCAGTCCTTTGGTTTCTCTGGCACCTCAGGCAAGCACTTGAGACTAAGACGAGTGTGGAGGGACGTCTCCCTGCACATGAAGCACGGCTCTCGTTCTCTGCTGGCTCCCAAGCCTGGCTCCTGAAGCAGAGGAGCTGGGCTACCCATTAATGCACAGCCCCCCGAGGCAGTGTCCCGCTTTCTCCCTGCACCCGCCTACTTTCACAGCCTCAACTATCGGCGAGCAATTCCCTCTGCAAGGGAGGGCGGCAGGGCACAGCCTTCCTGCGGGGTGTCCGCTGGCCGCCTACGCCCGATGGTCCCCCAAAATCCACAGGGAGGGACAGGGACCCGCGGAGCCTCCCGCTGCCCCGGCCCCGGGGCTGCAGCCGGCTTTAACCCTTCCCTTACACCGCGGCCACCTGGGCGCTGCTGTCCCTTCTGGTGCCCGGGAGGAGGAGGCGGAGGAGAATGGGGATCCCTGGAGCCCCCGCGGCACCTCAGGGCGGTGGTGGCCGCGCCTCCGCCCCTCTCCGGCTCGGGCTGCCCGGGCACCACGGCCGGGGCGGGCACCCCTCCGGCAGCGCCGATCCGAGCGGCCGCCGCCGCCCGCGAACGCTGGAGGGGGCTCTCGGCCGCCTCCTCCCGCCGGCGGCTCCCCCTCCGGGAGGGGGCAGGGTTAGGGGAGGGAGGTGCAGCCGCGGCAGAGCGGTGGCGAGCGGCGTCCACTTCCCGCTCCCCCGGCCCGCGGGCGGCAGCAGGACCGGCCCCTCCGCCGCCGCCTGCCTCCCTTCTCCTCCGCGCCCGCCCGGTGGGCTCCCCCCGCTGCCAAGCCGGACATGGCGACCCTGCTGCTGCGAGCCCCTCGCTGTCCTCCTCTCCCTGCCGCCACCGCTGCTCCTGCCGCCGCCTTCTCCTCCTCCTCCCCGCGGAGCTTTTAATGGCTCGGACCTCCGGCGGCCAAGCGCGACTGCCCCTGCACCAGCCGCAGCGAGGAGAGCCGGCGGGAGCCCGCGCCGCCCCAGCCCCGCGCACGGTAAGGGCGGCACGGTGAACAATGGGGCCGGGCGGGAGCGGCGGCGGGTGGCGCCCGCCCCGCCGGGCACCGCGGCCGGGGCTGGGGGCGGGCGGCAGGACTCGCCCCCGGGGCGGCCGGGGCGGGCGCCACCCGGCGGCCCCGAGCGCCCCCCCCGGCACCGCCGCCCCCTCCCCGGGTGGTGACAGCCCGGCGGACGCCCCGCTCGGCCCCGCGTAATCCCATTACCGCGGGTAATCCGCGGACAGGCTCCGCGCAGAGCGGCGCCGGGACCGCCCGCCCTTCCCCGCGTCCCCGGGCTACCGCGGCCGGGCGCAGTCCGGGCGGCGGCGAGGGTGGCAGCGCAGTCCTGTGCCTTTTGTTTCGCCCCGGGCTGGGACCGGGGCCCCGGCCCCCGGTCCCGGTGGCGGGGCGGGAGCCCTGGAGGGACGTGTGGAGCCGGGCGGAGTTGTAGGGGCGGCCAGGGGAAGGGTTTAGCCCAGGCGGCAGCCGGCGGGGAGGTGCCGCTCCGGGGGGCGTGCGAGGGCAGCGCCTCCCTCCCGCCTCGGTCCGGGGCGGCCCGGCGGGGATGGGACGGGACGGGACGGGCTCCCGCTCGCCCCTGGCCAGGGCCACCACCCCGCGGTTCCTGAGTGGCTGTAGCGGCTGCAGCCGCCCGGTTCTCCTTCCCTCCCTCCTGCGCAGAGGTGCCTCCAGCCTGGTGTCCTCGGCACCTCTGCCATCACCCTGCTCGTGTCCGAGCTGGCGAGTTCGCCGGTTTCAAACCCAACGTTGCCTTCTTTTCGTTATGATCAGCCTCGGACAGCCGGGAACCGCTGGGCAAAGTTTAGCGTAAACTGCAGTTTATTCCCAGAGCGGGAGCTCATGTGCGGTAGGCCTCCTTAGCTTTTGTGATACGGCTGCTTTCTCTCTTTTTAAAGCACGCGTAAACTCCGTGGAGTTGATTTAAAGTGGCCGGATTTGCTTGACTGCCGGCACGAAATTACTGCGCAGCGTATCCTTTTCGGTCACAGCCGAAAGTACTTGGGTTACCTTCAAAGAGATTTGTCCCTCGGGAGTGGGAAGGTGATTGCTCTAAAAGAACAGCATCGATCAGCTGCTCTGTTACTTGTATCTCTCCAATACCTTGATTCCTGCCCCATATTGCTTCCAATTCACAGCAAGCAGCTGATGTTGGAATCAAGCTAAGAGGAATAAAATTCTGAAGGAGGTCAGTTAAGAAAATAACCCAAAAGTCGTCTTTGAATTAAGATACCTCTTTCCTCTACTTTTGGATGTTTATGCAAGAACTGTGATATCTAGCTAATTGGTGGATCTGAGCGTTTTAGAAATGCTCCTGCTTCCCAGGAAGGTCGGGAATCCTCTTAGCTGTGCCTCACGTGTCCGACCTGCGGGGGTCTGGAAGCTTGGGCTGACCGGCCAGGCCAGGCCAGGATGGGAGCTGTGTGTGCAGTGCTTTTACCCTGCTTACCCTGCCCTGCACATGGGCTCCTGGGGAGGCCAAATGAGGGCTGCTCTTCCCCTTGTGTCCTGGGACAGTATCAGGAGTGTCCGGTGCTCAGCAAAGGGCAGCAACTCTTGTGGCTCAGAAATCCAGCCAAATGTTTGTGCTTTCCAACTAAGAACTTCATTCCCTTGGATATGGTTTTGCTCCAGGATTTGGCAGACTCCCTTTCCTTTGCAAATAATAAAGAATGAGGGGTTATATGTAATACATGGAATTACGATGCCTATTTTTGAAAGCTTAGACGTGGCTGTATCAGTCCAAACATGGTGCAATTTCTCTTATCCCCCTGGAATTAAGTTCAGATGTACAACCATGGATCCCTGTGGAAGGGGTAGTTGGCAGTAGGGCCAGTTTGTCATCACAGGAAGGGGGTAGAAAGCTGTATTTCTCAACTCATTTTTTGCGTTACCTTGTACAGTCAATTAAATTATTGTTTTTCTGTGCTGTTTTTTGAACAAACCAAACACACTAGGAAAGTGGGCAAAATATTTAACAAACAGTAACGTAGAACTTCAAAATATCAAAAGTTGGTATGAGGTTTGAATGTGTAATATCCAAGCTTGACTTTTATTTAATGGCTGAACTTCAACTTGGATTTTTTGCCTTTTTTTTTTTTGCAGGTTGACACAGTTCATTAGTCATTTTGTAATCAATATCTTTAAACATCTACTTGTAGCAAAACTTACTGAAATAAAATTGTTGGAAGATAAATGACCTAAGGGGAAACAGCACTTAAAATGTGATGGTTTGAAACAAGAAAAAGAAAGACTTGCCCTATGAGATGTATTTCTGCATTAAAATTCAGATAGAGAATTCTGAATTTATCCTCAGTAAATATTCCCTGCTGATTTTTAGATTAATTTAACTTAGTAAAAAATCCAAAATTCCACTTAAAAAATAAATGTATGATGATAATTATCAGTTCTTCTAAAAAGAAAGTGTATGAAAAATTTTGATATTGGCGAATACAAGGCTGCCAGTTCTGGTAGCTTTGTGATGGAGCTATCCAAAATAAATGCTTTTCTGATTTGAAGTATCCTTACATTAAGTCTTTACTTGCTCTCAAGCATGCTTTTCTTAAAAGAATTGACTGCTGAGGAGACTCTCAAACTGGAATGTGTTAGGGCATGAAGCTGGGGAAGGTGTTCCACAGGACCATATTGTTTTTGTACTGTTTGCAGGGACAGGTTGGTCGTTGGGCAGAGAAATCCCAGGACTGACAGTGGGTTAAGGAATCAAGTGGTCATCGCCAGCTGAGCGCGTCCCCTCGGGTGTTACCAGGTGGGAAACTGTGCAGAGAGCAAAGTTGGCCGTTCCTGTCTATCCCTCTTTCCCGAGACTGGAATTTGAAGTGCAGGTCAGTGCTCTGACCTTGGCCTTGCCTCCGCTCCATTTGGGGAAAAGCAGATCTGTGTCTTACTGGCTGCAGTGGGGGTCTGGATCCAGAACTTCCAGAGGATTGACACAACCCATCTTTTCAAGCTTACGTTCATATTTAAGAAGTATTTTTTGTAACTGTAGGTTTGGGTTACAAACCCTGATTATATACATAAATGAAGCTCTTAGTGGATGTTTTTGGCAGTTAAACCTCTGTGTTATTAATCTTGGTTAAATTTTAGTGCTGAATCGATGTATTAGCATTGTACTTTTTGTGCTGTGTGTTAGCCTTAGGGACTAAACTTACTGGGTTTGGTCTCTGGCTTGATTTTATTCCTCCAACTGTTTTTTCATGGTTCTTGCCTGTGCCAGTGCCCTTATTTTATATTGTCCTTTTTAGAAAAGCATGATAAAAATCCTGTTTATTGAATTTGGGTTCACCATCTAGTTCAGCTTTTTCTGTTTCTTCTTTTAGCAATTGGCGTGTTTATCTTAAAAGGCTCTTTCCAGGCTCAATTTCATGACTTTGAAGGGTTGCAGTTTGTGTATTTTCTTTCTTTATATTTTTCCTTTTTTTTTTTGCCTACTTTTTTGACTGGGCTGAGTTGATGGTGAAGTTTCTAGCTTACAGATGGACTTCTGAATTCAGAAGAGCTTGTTTTTCTGGTTGTAAAGGCACAGAAGACTAATTACAGAGGTATAAAAGGTCATCAGGCTCAAGACAGCTTTGAATTTGTGCAGAATGTTGGTAAATTTGGCCTGCAGAAGTGTAGGCAAATCAGACAGTTCAATCAGTCTTCGTGGGTTGTGGGCACTATCTTGTTTGTCATCAATCGCAGCATGATGAGCTTTCTGACCTTGTCTGTAATGAAGTAGACTTGATCAACTATTATGAGAAAGGAAAATATGATATGCCTTTTGGGGGACTTGAGAAGCAGGGATGATCCTTTGCAACTACTATTCTTCTTCCTTTATTCTGGAAATATAAATGGAGGAAATTGTTCCTCATGCTTGGTTGTCAAAAAGGACTTAATGAAAAAAAGAATGGTGCCTCTGTTAGCTGGTACTCAAATAAAATGAAGCTTTGTTGGTGAAGTTCAGGAAGGTGCTAAAGTTCTGTTTTCTGTTGATCTCGTGTGGGAACTGATTTTTGTAGTGTGCCCTTCAGTGTTACGCAGTGAAGTCTGCACAGCAAAATCTGGTTTTGTGTTACTGTATAATATGGAGAAAAAAACTTTCTCAAGCCATGAAATCTGGATACTGAGGCTTACAGGAGAAGATTTTTGTACAATACAAGTTTGTTTCTAGGCATGAGGAAAACTGGGGGGTTGGGTGATATTTTGGTGTAGGGCAGGGATGGTGTTTGCAGACAATGTTTTCTTTCCCAGGTTGCAAATTTGGTGTAAAAGAGGTAAAAGCCTCCAGGAGAGTGGGAGGCTGTGTCTCTGAGATGCTGCTTCCCTTACTGGTGATGCTTTGCCTATGCTCTGCTCTGGTGCTTGCCATTAAAATCAGATTTTTGGCTACCTTCGCATCCGTGCTGGAGGTTGCTGACCCATGGCATAAGATTTATCAAATGAGTAAAAATGTCAACAATGACTTCAATCCGCATTGCCATCCAAATATGGTGTCCTGGGGTGGGGAGAAATTAATGGTTTGGACCTTGAAGGGTGACTGAATTTTCCATAATGGAAGTATGTTAAGAGGCTATTACACTCCCATTTGACATGTGATCCTGCTGTCTAAAGGCTCTCTAAATTGCTGTTTCAAGTTCTCTCCCTCATTAGGGGTAACAAGTGAAAAGGCTAAGTTGTGTAACCAAAGGTTGCCAGCTAACACAAACTCACCTAGGTGTAGGTCTTCCCAGAGCATCTATTTCTGTAACACCAGGTACTTAGGTGTATAATACACAAAATACTACAGAAATTCAGCAGCAGCAGATGTGTCAGCCAGTTTTATCTGAGGAAGAGCTGTGACTTCCTGAACAGAAATACCAGCGTCAAGCCATCCTTGTTTGAAACAAATGTGCTTGAGTTCAGTCACTGTGCTCTGTATGCAGAGGGAATGTGGCATCGCTGCCTCAGGGACAAGCTACTCAGGCACCTGGGTTTGTCTTGCACAGAACACTGCTGGGGAGGAACACATATTTTTGTAGGTCAGAAGATGACTTACTGGTAAACTGGAAACCCTAGCCAAAGAGGAGGGAGTTGGTGTTGTTGGATGCCTCCTTTTCTGATCTGGGGCTGCTGCTTCTGCTGGCCACCACCGGCCTTTCTGCGTCTTTCACGCCTGATTATTGCAGGCCCAGTAGTTTGATCGCTGGTCACTAATAATACTGATGACTGTGTTTCCTTAATCAAGAGCCTTTATTTTCAGTCACCTGCACAACAGGCATGGGTCAAGAAGACATTTGTCAGTGTATTCCGACAGCACAAAGGGTCTATCTGCTCAGTAACCTGAGTGCATTTAATTGGCTCTTTCTGCGCCACATCCGGCATTTTTCTGTTGGTTACGCTCTTTTTCAAATAATATATTTCTGTGCCTGGATTAAGAACCTGAGCTGCAGATGTTATGTGTTCACTCTTTCAGTCTCCGAGTGTTATTTTTGGATGTGTCCCAGCGTCTGCCTCTCCACTGAACAATACTAAAGGTGTTCCACGGGGACCTTTGCTAGCCTAGCAATGGAGCACCAGGAGGCTGCTCGTTAGTCTTTTATGTCTCTCCTTATCAGTTTTAGTGAGAAACTCCCTATCGCTTTGGTTGCACATGTTAGAATAATTAGGCTTCCTGGTCAGCAGATTTGTGTGGCATTGATTTTGGCCTGAAAGTAGAGGGGAAGGGAATGATACCATTAAATTATATGAAATAGTAAGTATGTCTTCCATAGTTGCCTTTTTTTCATAAGTTGGGCTTAAAACATTTTATTGCACAAAGAGAGGCAGAAATCCCAAGCAAACTTTAATGCTACTTAAAAAGGAGGTGTTCCACCTTGCATTAATAAACAAGTGAAAATAAATCTTAAATTTCTAAGAGGAAAAGAGGATGTGATGATTTCACTGTTTAGTTGGAAGAGAGCTTCACATAATTCAGAGACTCTGGGATCATCACAGCAGGTGTCAGACAGACTTGGAGCATTTCCCTGGCCACCCTGGTCTTCCTATGATTATGGGAAGGGAAGATGGGATGTTGTTTGGGGATTTTTTTTTTTTTTTTCTGTCCGTCTCTCATATTTCCAATTATTCTGGAGTTTGCTGCTGCTTGTGGCTTACCATCAGAGTGAACTTAATCTGATTTGGTTTTATTTTGTTAATTCTCTGCAGTCTTACGATTGCCGTAACTGATTACAACTGAGATGTCTCTGGCCAGCTATTGCTCTGTATAATAGCAGTGTCTTTTCCAGATAAAGGAAAAGTAGGATTTGTTTAGTTTGTCCTGCCTGAGGTTATTTTCTCAAACATCCAGGCTAAAAAAGGAAGGTAAAACTCTTGTAAAAGTAAGAATCTACAGAAATTGTGTTGGGTTTTATTTTTTTTCTTCAGAATTTTCCTATTTTCCAGGAAATGATTAGTGTTCAGACTCTTAAAAATATGGAAAATATTAAAGGGAGAAATGGAAAGGAATTTAGTTGCTGTACCTTTTAGAGAATGAAGAGCATACATAATTTTATGAACCAAACAGTCTCCGTGCATTTTAGAAGTTAAACTTATTTTGTGTGAATCTGTGAGATTAGCCTCTTTGGCTAATAGTCTTTTTCAATTTGAAGGCCTCAGCTCCTATCTTATCATGGTGGGAATTCTTCCTGAAGATCTCTGCTTTATGCTGTGTTTGTAAGACCTAAAGCCATTATGTTTGCTTTTAATGCATTAAACATTCAATAGTGCTTTTTAAAAAGAGGCATCAGTTGGTGCATGTGGGAAAATCAACTGTATAGTTTTGCCATTGTAACCTGTGTTGTTCATTAGCCAGTTTGGCTGAATTGATTGGTGTAATGTGGAAAATAACATTGTTTAATGTTTTGGTGCTGAGTGACATTTTTCCCTCCTGTGTCCTTTCAAATGTTGATTGTAATTTTCAATACTATGAAAGAGAAAAATACTAGAAACCATTAAAAGAAACATAAAATGAGCAAAAAGGAACGTGTATCTACAGTGTGTGGTCAATAAATATTAAACTTGAAGCTAGCAGAAAATACCCTCAAAATTTCTCAGTAGCAAATAAATAACGGGAAGACAAAGCAGATGGTGTGATAGTATTGCAGTGGAGAGAAGGGCAAGTGACTACCATTTGAATGTAAAAAGATTTTAAAAGGCATTCTAATTAAGTGCTGCTCACAGCTCTGCTTTTAACAGTAATATTTGAATACTGAGATAAGTAACAAACGGCACAGTTCCAAGGGTATAGGATCCATTTGCCTCAAACATGTGAGTCGGAAGTGAACCTCTTAAGAGAAGTTCTAAACAGACCTGTGAGAGGGGAGGAGCTGTTTGGTAACTTTATGGGGCAGGCTTTTCCATCTCAATATTTTTTTTTTTCATATTGTTTACAGTTGAGGCTTGAAAGGTAGCGCTGCACCTTTGCTCTTTTTGAGTGTTATCTGTCTGTACCCCAATAAACTGGTAGGCTACTTTCAGCCATGCTGGGCAAACAATGAACTTAATTAAAAACTGAGTGGTTGGTAGAGGAGAGACTCAAATCACTGCAGCTGTTGCTGGAGGTCACCTGCGTTGGCCATCAGCTGTCCCTGTGGCACATGTGAGGCTGGGTGGCCGCAGAGGTGCTGTCCGGAGATAATGCAGCCTCCTGCCATCTAATTAGCAGGGAGAAAATAGGACAGCGGCAGGAGAGGGGTCTGGCAGGACAGGGAGTGTGTGGTGGAGCTGGTCACGCTGGCTTTTCACCCCATGGGGGCTGAGGGGAGAGTGTTCCATTGCTTGTGTGGAAAGCAGTGTTTATTGGCTCTGTTGCTCACCCCGCGTGAGCACTTCTACATGGTGGCTCTCGGGGGATGGAAATAAGTATGGCACTAATGAAGCCTGTTCAGAAAGTGAAATCTTTATCAAAAACCTTGCCCATATTGACAACGAGAGCAATTTCCCAGAGTTATCTGGGAATGCTTCCTGGAGCCATGAAGTAGTGTGACTTTATCTAATGAAGTACTAAAGTGATGATAGGATCATCAAGAGCAGGATATCTGCATGATTTTTAGCTCCAGCTGTCCAGCTTTTTAAATGCTAATCAAGGACTATTTCACATTCTGAACCAAAAAATTATCCACTGGACAATGCCTTGGACTCGAGCATTTGTCCCTTAATTTTGTGTGCAGCTTCTGCGCACTGAGGCACCAGAGGAATCACTGGAGCAGGTTCTAGTTGTAATAACGCTTCAAGGATCATTGGAAGCAATGGACAAGCAAATAACACTTGATGGTAGCTCTCTGCTTGAAAAAACCCAACACAGGGAAGCCATTCTTGTCTTCCTCAGTGAAGAGAAAGTACATGATGGAGGCGAGCCAGGGACTAATAGCAGCATGCTGCAAGTGTATGACTGAAAAATTAGATCACCCTTGTGATGGAGTAGGGTGTGTGTATGTTTTTCTACATCTGATGAGAAGAGGGAGCTCAGAAGAATTTTCTTTTTCTGGAACCAGGATATGTAGACTTCTCATTTTCTCTGCTTTCAAAAAACCCTAATAAACCAAGCAGTCTATATATTCAAGAAAACCCAGACATGTATCTGAAAGAATTAAAACTGAAGGCAGTATTGTTCTTAACTGGGTATTTGCTGGGGTTGCTTTGACTCCCTTAAATCTGTTAGTGTAATTTCTTCGGGCAGCACACAAAACTATTAAATTTTCTTTCAAAGTTCTTTTCCCCAAAAGTGAGACTAATGTTGAACATACATGCATTATGTTATTACTTGAAATATTTAAAGCAGAAAATAGGTGATATAACAAGAACAGCTAATACGCAGAGAAGGAATAACCGGTCAAAAGCTGGAGTAGTTAGTTGTAGAGATGGTGAGCTGTTCGAGTGTGTACCACAGTAGATTGATATAAGTAACAGAACTACATTTTTCCCTTCCTGTATCATGTAAAGAAAATAACAGAGAGCTAGGTATGCCTCTTCATCTTTGTGTTTGAATTTTCTGCAAGATCAGTGTGATATGAGGATATTTATAGCTGCATGGTGAGATAATATCTGTCCTTCAAGAAAGCTCAAAAAATTTTAATTCTAGTGTAAACATAATTCAACAGAAAAATCCTGAGGCAGGGTCTGTATTGTCCTTTTCTGCCTGCTTTTGTTGAAACAAAATGCCTCCTCCAACCTGAACAAAGTCCTTTCCACTTAAAAGCCCACCAAGATTGGAACTGATGCTTGGATGCATACCATAAAGGGAAAATGGTAGCTATACATGTAAAAACTGTCTACAGAATGATGTAAAATGTGTCTAGAAGTTTTAAAGCCTTGTATCTGTGCCAGTTTTGGGCTAATCTCAGAGAAGAAAGAATTTCAGAAAAAAAGGTGATCTGAGAATGGTTCCAGCTTGGTGATGAAAATGTGATTTGACAAGGAAGAGAAAATTAATCAGAATAAATGCTCTAGCTCTTACAAGGAGATTAAGTCTACTACTGAAATTAATATCTGAAAATTAATTATTAAACCAACCTAGTGATATATATATATATAAATAAATCAGGACCTACGAGGATGTTTTAAAATCAGCAGGTTACTCGAGGGTTGTTCTGCAGAGGAGTGGAATGAGAATATCTGCTTTTGTTTTCTCATGGAATATTTGTGTCACAGTAAGCAAACCCACTTCACTCATGTGCATATGTTTCCTGTTGCAATCAAGTGACAGTTTGGCTCAACTCAGAAGAGTCTGAAATGCCAAAGAACTGGATTGTATTGAATCAGCTGGGTAGAAGTTTCCTAAAGCCTTTTGGCAGTGTCTAACTTCTGTGAAATAAAATACGCTGCAGCAGTTTCTGGTTTGTATGTATGTATGTTAATCAGTGTGTGAGTTTATTCTAAGCATTAACTTGCTTGTTTATGGAAAACCCTGCAATAGCCTGTTTTTTTCACTAAACTTCCAGGTTAAATTGAATTGCAGTTTTGTTAGGAGGACAAGCTAGTCTGGTTGCATTTGAATGTGTTTAAAGAAAGTTTCATAACTCCTTCTTTGGTATTCCTCCAGTAAGGCCTGTGATCCTTTTTTATCTGCAAAGTTTAAAGCTTGAGGGAACAATAAAGACTCAAATCAATTGGAAGTAATTGCAGCTAGATCATCAGCATAGTTTTGTTTAATTTACGGTGTTTATTTAGTGCTCTCCTGTTGAGGAAGTTTAATCAAATTGCTCGTGCTCTAGAGGACTACAGGGAGCAATAGCAATGGCCCAGGTGCTTGTTCTGAGGGATCTATATTATATATATATATATATATATATATATAAATTATACACACACACACACACAAATATATATATATTTGTGTTTGAGAAACAAAGGTTTTTAATATCTTTTGCAGTGGCTGGAGTGTTTCCTCTGTAGCTGATCCTGGGCACACAGGGGTCCCACTTGGCTGTGTGCTTTCCCAGTGGTGCCAGTCTTGTTTTCCATAGATGCTCTTAAAACACCAAGAGAGAGGAGCTGTGCTTTTAATTTAAAGTCACACAACAACATAGGTGAAAAGATTACTTTAAATACAGTGAATAAGACTGTTTTAGTAGCATGTCTCTGCTGTTCTGGAATAGACTTTAGGATAGCCTTTAGAAGCTCTTGGCTCTGTGTTTATTGTTTGTACATCTTGTTTAATTGTGCTCATCTGCCCTCCTTGAGGGCTGTGTTGTGCCTGGTGAAATATTTCACTGTGCAGGGCTAGAATCCTTAACCCTCACGTTTGAGAGTGTCTGTGCTGGAATAGCATGTGATGGGGACAGTTGAAAAGCAAAAGTCTTGACCTTTGAACGCATGGAATGTCATGGAGGATTATCCTAACCCAGTATGCAATTAGTTCCTGTTAGACGGAAAAACAGTAACCCGTTTCTTTGTGCCAGTTTCTTTTGTCCACCCTTTATTTCCCTGTCTTCCACCTCCACAAAGTTCCCATGTGGATAGACTCTTTTAGTGTTGTAGCAGTATTTGTGGGATTTTTTTTCTGATTCATTAATAAGGCTGCATTTCTTCCAGGGTAAAAGAAAATCCTGGTGTAAACTGAGGTTCTGGGGTTCTGTTTCTGTATGTCACGTGTGCTGGTGTTGGCATACCCAGGAAGAACAATTCCTTCTGCCTTAGTTTTAACAACAGTTTATTAAGAGAAACCAAATCAAAATGAACCATACTGTTGCCATTGCAAAGCTGATTAGGGAAATGTATTTGATCACTAGAAATTAATGAATTTTCTACTATAAACATAGGGAGAAGAGTTTACCATCTTAGTAATTCCATTAGTGAAGGTGATGTTACTGATGCTACTTTTTTCAGGTTTAAGGATTATTTGGTTTTTTCCAAACCTGGCTATATTGATTATTTGTTCAGTATTAGCTTGTTTTCCTTCTTGAATTCTATTAATATTTTTATTTCTCAACTCCTTTTTTTTTATGCAATTACTATCTATGACAACATTCCATCATATTTATCCTTAGTATCCATAGTATTCATCTTTTCCATTGATAAGGTAAATGTAGTGGAAGGACACACTGTGTATGGTTTTTAAGTTTCAGTAAGCTTATAGCCAAAATTACTTCTGATACAGAGTCCTGGAACTTGTTAGCTGTTTGTTTATATTTTCAACAAAAGTGTAAGTATGTAAGTTTTGAGTAATACTCTTTTTCCATTAGTCCTACAGCTTTCTTAAAAGTAAGGAAGGAAGGAATCCTTGGCGGCTCATCTGGCATTTTGATGGCCCAATAAAACTTCAGATTTTTTGGCATGAAGCCTTTAAATGTAACAGATCTTGTGTGTGATTGGTATGGTTTAGACTGAAATGGCAAGCCCAGATTTGGACCGTTATCTTAATGGATGTTTTAAAGGCTTTTTTGCTCCCCTGTGGCAGAATACAGTCAGTTAAAAATGCTCTTTGTGATCATCACGGGATTAAAATTTAAGGTTTTTTTAAAATTCTGTTCTTTGTTGTGTAAGTTCTACATACACCATGTTCTGTTTGTAAGATAAAAATGCACTGATTTTGAGACAGTTATCAACTATTAAAAGAATATGACTATTAATTATCTGATTTATTTAGATACTTACTTTATTTGGTAGTTTTTTCCATAAGTAGAAATAATCTTTTTTATTTCTCCCTATGGATTTACAGCTCAATATCTTTTTCTGTCATTTAACATGAGACAGTTTGATCAGTAAACACTTACTTTTACGCCATAATGGACAGTCCCTTACATTTTGAATGGTAATTGCCCTTGATATTACCTGCTTAATTTTTTTCAGTGATTTGTAGGATGAGCTTCCTGTTGTTTCCATTGCCTGCAGAGCTGTACTTTCAGTGATTGACTAAAGGACAACTTATAGGTAACTACAGGCTGGAACCAGTGTTATTAAGAATCTTGGCAACAGGCTTTTCTGTATCCATAATCTAGTTCAAGGGTGCTCCCTATAAGGACTCAAGATTTTGTTCAGGCATCTTTCAGATGTCTGAAATACCACTACTTCCATTAAAAGGAAAAGAAAAATCTCCTTCATAGTTCATGATCTTACTGTTTGGGATCATTCCTGGTGGTAAAGTGGTCTGTTTCAAACTGCTCTAGTTTCTTCCTGAATCTTTAATCTTCCCACTCAACTTGCAGACCACATCCCTTATAAGCTCCCACACTTCATTATTCTGCAGATAGTTTGCTCTCTTGCTCCTCAGCTGTTTCAGTCTCCTCTGTTCCCTGGGAAGCTTTTTCTCTGCCCTGGGTTGTCCATTTCTAGAGCAGGGAATTGGGACAGAACACTTCAGGAGGACCCAGAGTGAAGGGGGTTTTCTTCCTGGCAGCTGTCTTTCCAGAAAGATTCCAGAAAGATCATGAGTAACCTACTTACTGGACCACTGGCAGTAAGATCTGTCAGTTTCTCTTCTGAATTTTAATTATTTTTATCTAACTGCTGTCTTCCATGATACAGGAAATATTAAATGCATTTGTTTTCTTGACATGTAATTACTTATTATTTTTATGCCGAGCTGAAGCAGTGTGTGATTAATAACCTCAAGGTTCCCTTTTGTTACCATATGCTTAGTCATTTTATCTGTGTTAGTAAGGCATGATGACCTATTTTGGTTAGTATGTCTGGCTTTTGAGCTGCAGGATGATAGCAGAAGCATGTCTTGGAAATTTCTTGGGTATGCTAGAGACAAAATAGGGGAGTAAAATACCAGAAATGTTATTTGAGCATGGATTCTGTTCTGTAAGATATTAGAGACCTGTTAGACTATGAAAGCTTTAAAGTGTCACCCTTGTTTTTAAAAACTGTCTTTAATAAGGAGTTCATTTATATACTTCAGATCATTTCAAGACCCTTGAAGCAGGCCTGACTTTACTACAGGAATTCAGCAAGGTGTCACTGTGCCTTATATACATTAACAGAGGTTCTCTGCTTCCTGGCAGTACTCAGTTACTGAGACAGTCACTTTTTTATTTTTTTTTCATTAGATGAATGCAACATTGAAGGCTCCTTACTGAAGCAATCCATTAAGAGAACTTCCTAAAGGGTATCTTATTTTTGCAGAACATGCAAAATGTCAGTGTCACTTTGCAAGCTGAGGGCTATGGTAACATACTATTTATTTCCCTTAAAGCAGTATTGCATTTGGCTGCTCTGCTGGTTCTTCATTCTTAGAATTTACTAATTGGGGGGAAAATATTTGAAAAGGATTGAATATTCACACATGTAGGGTTTTTTTCCCATTACATTGTCTTCCATTTAAAGAAAAAAATCTTAATTTTTTTTCCTTAACTTAAGGCCTAATGGCTTCATAGGTAGTTGGTTTTTATCCATTTTCCCATCTTATGCACTTCAGAGAAATGAGAACAGAGCCACCTAAACGTACACATAGTATTCCCTGACTGCTAACTAGACCTAGTAATTGCAAGACTCAAACTTCATTGTAAGAAGGATGAAAATGTCAAGTTCATGGCTGTGTGTACCTGCTTTGTTTAGTACAAACCTTAGTGCTTTTTCTGGAAGTTTAGTTGAAAATTGACTTGGTAAACAAAGTGTAATTCACTTAGAGGCTGAACTTTGTGAGGCGATGGAACAGGAGGAACTCTGGGCTCAGTTAAATGAGGATGAAACCCAGGATCCGTCAGAGCAAACCCAGGAGATAACGTGGGTGATGAAACTGCAGGGTTTGGCCCTGAACACATCTGATAACTGAAGGGCAGGAGCAGCTTATCTGCTGTCCATGGGATGGATGCTCCTGCTGGCCTTGTTACATTCCATATGCTGAGAATAGTGTGGTTTTTCTAAGCATGCCAGAGGTGATCCAGGGGAATCTTTCTGTGAGAAGGGGAGAATTAGGGCTTGTGAGACACCAGCACCTAGTGTTTGTCTGGCATTTTTCTTTATGTTTTGATTTCTTGCCTGTATCCATCATCCCTTACTGCAAAGATGAAGTGTGTTGATAGTTTTTAAGTACTGTTGTACAGTTACTGAACAAAAGGAGTTCCAGTTCTGTAATCTCTTAGCAGCAAATGGAGCTTATCAAAATTATTGCAAGGTTAGAAAACAGTCTGGTTTGTATTTAGTGTCTATTCTAATATAGTGAAGTCTTCAGATCCTTTCTGGTGTGCACTTTTCATTCTATATATGAACTGCTCTGTGCAGCTTGGCTGCTTGCACACCTTCCAGGGATTGCTCACACCTTCCCTGAAGTCAGCCTGAAGTGTTCAGTTCACACTTGCAATCGGTACCACAATCATTGTTTTTCCTCTTTGGTACCATTCCATAAGTACTTTGAAAATTGACATAAGTTGCCTCTGTACAGCCTTCCCCTGATTTCCCATAAACATCACTTTGACCAGGCAGAAATATTCCAGGTGGTGTTTTTTGGAGAAGTATGAGGAAGAACTTCTATGCCTCTCATTAGGTAAATGGGCTCTCTTCCAACACCTGCTACTTCTGTGCTTTATTCCTGGATAATCATCTCTGTGTTCCAGCATTCTTACAGGCTATTTTTGTACAGTTGGCAGAAAATTAGGATTATGTGCATCAAAGCTTGAAGCACAAGAAGAATTTCAGATATCTAACTGAAGACATAACATAAATTAGGTGTCTCACAAGCTTCTTGATATTTCAGTATATTTGAATATTAGTGAATCGAAAAATTAATTATGATCCTGAAATCTTAAAGTTCTTCTATGTATAATCAATCATTCTGTTTTAAATAGCAGTCTTGTTTGTGGTAAAGTTTTTGGTTTTTGTGTTTTTTTTATTTGTTCTGACACATTTTTAGAGTTGACTTTTAAGGCACTAAATTAAGTTTAGTTCCTTCCAAGTGCTGTAGTAAAATTGGCATTTTGGTATAAAGAAACAAGTTCTCTGCTAATTTTTAAGACAAAAGGTTTAAGAGCAGTATGTGTAATCAAGATGATATAACACTGAAAAAGTGTGTAAATGTTGTTTAACCTACTGGTTATGGAAAAAGAGATATCAAAGTAAAGGCACACACATTATTAAATTGCAAATGAATCTTTGAGATTTATCAGCTGATGTAAATGGACTTCTACAGGAAAATGGCAACAGCAGTTTTAGTTTAAAGTTTTGTTCCTACCTAATGTGCTTGGTTTCGGTAATAACTTAAGTCCTCTTTTTATCTTTCTTTCATTTGAACCAAAAAAATTATCTAAAAATACTTCCAACTATAAACTTGTGCTGTCTTTTTTTTTGTTGTTTGTGTTGGTTTTTTTCCTTTGTTTTTTGTTTGCTTGGGTTTTTGGTGTTTGTTGTTTTTGTGTGTGGTGGGGTTTTTGTTTTTGTTTGATTTGGTTTGGTTTGGGTTTTTTTTTACTTGTCCAAGTTTCTTGTCTTGCTAGTAGTGTATTAAGTCGAGAGGAGTGGAAAGGAACATTGCCAAAGTGCAGATTACAACATAAGGTTATCCTTCTTAAATGATATGAAGAACACTTGCATAAAAAGTTTGGCTTTTGGGGGATTTTTTTGGTTTGTTTTGGTGGAGTGTTTTTGTTTGGGTTTGGGGTTTTTTTTTGTTGTTGTTATTACATGTACTTTGCTGCAGAAAAAGAAACCAGTTCTTGCCAGGCAAGGCTCATGATGCTATTACTGCTAGTCCTGGTCTAGAAAGTTCAACATCTAATGAGATGTGTGATACACTTCATGTCTCTGAGAGATTTTCACCTCTCTTTCCTTTGCAGACTACTTTGTGCATGGCTGGTTGTGTATTTGGAAGAGACTTGTCCCCTACGCATGGGAACTTGAATTTCCTGCCATCTCATATGTTGTGGGGAAAATGAAATAAACTACAAGCAGATTCTCCTCCTAACCACAATTCCTGGAAACTGTATGCTGTTGTGGGCATGTTTATTTTCTACTTCTCTTCCTTGCTGTGATAATCTCAGCGTTTTGAGGAAGGGAGCAGACAGTTTATTTAAAAACCTGCTATAGCAAAATGTCATTTACATAAGCAACAGTAGATGCCTTCATGCTTCTGAACTCTCTTTTCATTTCAGAGACTAGAAAGGTTTTTTTATGAGTCTAATCAAAGGATACCCTGTAATGTTAGAGATACTTCTTCAGAAAGGCAAGGCTGAAAACTCAAACATTCTCATACATGCTTAAAGAAGGGCCCTGCTTGAGCTTTCCTTTTCAGAGTGGTCGGAGCTCAGGCCACTGCCTGAGCCAGATGACACTTTTGTTTGTAGTCAAAGGCTGTTTTGCCTTCAAATCTTAGTGATGTTGAAGGATAAAGAAATGTTCTTGGTGATGTGATGGGCCTTTGCAGTGTTTTTTTATGCCCTTCTCCCTTCAGCCAGCTGTTTCCCTTGTGGTTACATCCAGGCATTATTGAGACCTTTTTAGTTTTTGTTTGGATATTACTTGATACTTGTTTCCATTTCTTTGTAGGGTTTGTTTGAAAAATACAAGGATCATAAGCTGCTGCAATTGGAAATATGAAAGAAATTTCAGGTGGTGAAAAAAACTGAGATGCATGAATATATCTTAAGAATAGCTTCAAAGGATTTGTAATACATAGGAAATTTTTAAGGCTGATTTCTGAATATATATGTTGCATGGAAAGAGAAGAGTTAATGCTGAAAGTATAAGAAAGTGGTACAAGGAAATAGTGGTCTGAGAGGGAAAAGCTGGCATCTTCCTTTTATAACATAGTTTTCAAGTATCTTCTGTTTGGACCTAACAGTTGACCATACTAATGAGGTCTGGTTTATCTTTAGGTGTTGTGCTTGCCATAAAAGCCCCAGGTGGTGGTGCATGACTGAATCAACATCATTCTGGGTGTGTGTAGGAAAGTACAGGTCACACATTTTAATGGCCTGTTTCTGTCCTGTTTGACTGGTTGCCTAAAAGAATCCAGAATAAAATTTACCTGCTGCTAAATGATCTGGAGTCATATATTCTGATCTGTATCTAGCACTGGTAATTTACAGAGTAGTACCAGTGAGATGTTAATTCACGGAGACATGCCTCATTTTGTTTATTTGAAAACAAAGCAGTGCTGCTTTTATTTAAGAAATAATCTCAGAATTAGTGGTAGTTCAGAGTTATGCAAGGAGAATTGAGGTACCAAGAGCTAGACTAGATCCGTAGCCCAAACACTTTTATGGTTTTGCATGATCTCTAGATAAGGCAGAGTGTCGTGGGAACACTGTGTCATCAGAGGAGGCAGGAAAGCAGTTCTGTGATGTTGATGCTCTGGATGGAGCAGCATTTTGGTGAGTGGCACTGTTTTGAAATCACAGTGGAGAAGTAGGAGTGAGTCACTGAATCAGTCATTTTAGTGTCAGTATTGAAATTTTCAGGATAATCACTGAGTGGAGACAAGTAAGCCCAAGAACATGATAAAATAAGCACTAACAGATTTACTGTCACCTGACAAGTGGTGCTGATACCTCAATGAAGGGTTGACCTCTTTGCACAGCAGCATAAGGCATATTGGTGGCTGAGCTTTGTTGTTTAACAAGCAGCTTGAAGTATCCCATATCATGCCTGAGTTAGTGCTGGTGTTATCTTTGGTGCAGGAGGGAAAATGTGGGCAGCTGTTCTGTTGCAAGCCTATCATGGGAGCCAGTGGGAACCAGCTGTGGTTTTATGTGGTTCACATAATCAGGCTGTACAGCTGAGAGTCTGGGCACTGGATGAAAGGGGATCTCCAGCTCCCCTGGCTTCAAATGGTTTGTGCTGCCACAGGAGTGCTGCCACACACTGTACAACTTATGGGACAGCTGAAATGGCAATCCAATTCAGTGTTGGAGCAGATTGGTTGATTCCTTGGACTTTATTAATTTTTATTGGAGTTTATTTGATTTAATCTGGAATTTATTACTTTTTTTTTAGGTTTTGTGTGTCTGCGTGCAGAACATAAAAGCCTAAGAGGCGGTGTGTGAAGCAGAGCAAGAATGCACAAAGCAAAAGAGAGCTTGTTGATTAGCCTGCTATCTGGAAAGAGATTTCAAGTTGGAAATTTCTGCATGACTGATTCCTCCTTCCCAAGGGAAGGATTTTCTCTGGGTTTCAGCTCAATCAGTTTCTCCCAAGAGAAATAACATACATATGGTCTAAATATTTTCTAGTTACTCGAGCTAAAAATGGGTGGTGATACTGAAAAATGCAGATTTACTTCTCTGTGGAAGCTTACTTTCTGCAAGGGAACCAAAGTTTATTCACTTTTTTTTTAAGGCACTTTAAGCATGTTTTTTATCAACAGGTGAGAAATGCAACAGAGTAGCTGCTCTGCATGAACTGTAATTTTATTTATAATGTGGTGGTAAGACTGTGCAAGTGGGTAAATATGTCGTTGTAAGAGTGGGTGTATAAATCTGTTAGTGCCTCATAAATCTCATCAAGAGGTCATTTTCTTGACATCTCCCAGATTCATAGTTTGCCTGACAGCCATTTTAGAGAGTAGAGCTATAGACATGGCAGGGGACATGAAGGCAGAACAAGCTTTAATGCTGTTTTCTAGTGCCTTCAGTTCCTAAATCCCTGCAGAAGTAGAGTGGCCTCTTTCTTCTTCCTCCTTTATCTTCCTCATCCCCTTCTGACTTCTGGAAAGTGTGAAACTTCTCAAATGACTTTCAAATTCACTGGCACAGCACCATAATTGAGCTCAGCCACCTGAAATGGGGGACAGAAGCTCCTCTTGTATAACTCGGCTCTAATGAGGTTTTTAGTACCCGGCCACGTAAGAGAAGTAGGTAAATCTGATTGTTTGACGTAGGCAAAATTACAGAATTTCTACAGCTAGCCCAGTCCAGAAGCATGTAGCATAGCTGTGTTCATGTAAGAGGAACATGTTAAAACAAGTGCAGCTCTCCAATAGGAAGCAAATCTTTGACTTGTGGCTTTAGCAGGTGCTGCTTATGCATGTTCCTTCTCATAAGATGGGGTTTTCCAGCAATGAAATGATTTACCCTGATATTTCCAGGCAGAGGTCTGGCTTAGCCCAGCATTCCACCTCTAATAATAGTCAGTACTAATACTTACGGGGAAAAGTGCTGGGAAAACAGTGATCCTTCCCAGCTTTTGGCAGGCTGTAGTTCAAGGACTTTGAGCAAGAAAGTCATGTCTGCTCCTTTGTTTAACAATCCTTGACAGACTTTCTTTTGTTAATACATCTAACTATGTAGTAATGTATTTTAAATTTTTGCCATCATAACATCCCGTGACAATGCTGTTATTTGTGGTATGGAAAAAGTACCTCCTTTTCCTCTTGTTTTTAAACAAGTTGCCTGATAAACTTCATGTTATAATACCTAATTTGTGTATTCCAAGACATGATTTCCTATTTGCTTTCTCTGCAGTACCATTCATGGTTTTATGTCTGCCATTTTATCCATCTTTCCTCTGAATCTAAATGCACTTGTTTGCTTAGTTCTCCTTAGGTTAAAGTTGTTTCAGACCTCCCATTGTTGTCACTCACTCTTGAATCTTTTCTTGCTCAGCAGAATTCTTCTCTGAAAATTGCTTGGTGCAGCATCTATAGGTGCAGAGCTACTGTGGTGTTCCCTGTCAGGTATCCCTGAGCTGCTCACTCCTGCTGCTTCCTTTGCTCTCCCAGCCAGCACTGAACTTTGTCATCTGTGACCGTGTAGTTCCTGACTTTAATTAAATTGTGGTGACCAGGGTTTCCATTCACTGTATTGGCTGTGACTTTGTGGTATGTGCAAATAAATACCTGGCAAATCTATCTGCAGCTTAGCAGAGTTGAGTTTGCTTTATAATTTTGTTGCTTGCTCCATTTTTCACATAAATAATGAATATATTAAGTAGCACAAATGCAAAACCAGAGCTCTTTGAAAACTGGCTGTATATTCCTGTGCTGTTTCTTTTAATCTAACTAGTTGTTAATTCACATGAGGACCTTCAATTTTATCCCATGACAGTTCAATTTCTTTAAAAGCCTGTGGTGAAAGACACTGTCAAAAATTCATTAGAGACCCAAGCAGGTTATACATATCATACATACCACACTTCCCAATGTATGTCATGGCAAGTTTGTAAAAGAAATCATGCCATGATGACATTCCTCTGTCACGTTTGTTTGCATACCTGCTAATCTCTTCTACAATTGCTATCAGCTTTCTCAGTGTAGAAGTTAGCCTGTTGCTACCAGCCTGTTGTTCCCTGGAGTCCTTTTATTGAAATTGGCAGTACATCCTCAGCTTTTTATATCTTGGTTTTTGAGTTTGTCTTAGAGGGAAGCTGGGCAGCATGGTTAATAGACCTGTGGTGGTATGTTGAAGTGCGTTTAAAATTTCTGGGTAAGTAGCATCTAAATCTGGTGACCTGCTGTTGGTCCTAAAGTCTGCTCTAACATTGCTGTGGTTTTGATAGTCTTGCGCCTGTACCATCTTCTTGCTCCCATACACACCTTGCATTTTCCTGAGTTTTGGGAGAGCAGTGGCCAGTTTGTCATCATTGTCCCCTAGCCCTGCTCAGTAGGTGAGCACACTTTCCTTCTGTGCCCTGAGTGCTTCCCATGTTTGAAACAGGAACTGGAAAGGAGCGGGCTGCTGGAAGGTAGCAACACACAGCCATGGGGGAGCACCTCTTTCTGCCTCAGTCCAAGTTTATGTTGTCATAAGCAGAAGCCATGGCAATAATAATACGTAGATCAATATGAATAGGCATTTACTGCATTAAATACTTGCATGGACAGCATAGTTGAATGTAATTGTTTGCAGTTCTTACCACTGAGAACAAACCTCAGTTTCAATTAAAAAACTTACACAAATGGGTTTTTTAAAGTTTTCGGATTTAGAATAGATTTATTTAGTATACTAGTGTAAACTGTTCTGTTTTGGATTGTATTTATAACAGGATTTAAATGCACCTCTTCAAATGTTTAAGACATGAATATTAAGGGGAAGATGTTTATTGTTCTGAAGAGTTAATGTGTGTTTTGATTTTGAAGCAGTACACAATTGAATGTTTCACATTAATTCCTGCCATTTGATCTTTTTGTAACAAAGATCCTCAGTCATGTGCAAGCTCTATTTTTGATGAGGATCAGACTTAGCCTGCCATGCCTCTAAAGGCTTTCTGGCTGTTCTACTGCTTTTTACTTCCTGTAAAAAAAGAGGTAATTCATTGTTCTAGTCTTAGAATACTTGAGGTGAGATAGCAGTGCTCTTCTCCTTCTCTTTCACTGACTTCATTTCCCCCTTCTGTCTTTATGTACGTGGTTATTTTTTGTTCTTCAGTTTGTGTGTGTGTGTATGTCCCCATGGTTTTCCTTAACTGCTTTTTGCTCTGACTGCAGGACCCTGGCTTCTGGGTGTGTGAGGTTTGTGCAGCCGTTTTTATCTAGATTCTGCCTTTTTCAGTGGCTCCGGAATCAACTTCCCTCCCTTGAATCAATTGAGGTAATGTGGCGTGGTGTTGCTTAGCAATGCTGGAAGCTGATACCGCCTGGCTGATGTGTGTGCTGTAACAGCACTGAGCAGAAGAGACCACCTGTCCTCTGTGGTCTGTGCAGTGAAGAAATCTTGTATTTCCTAATGTTTTCAGCATTCTTACCTTTATGTGTTTGGGTGGGGTTTTTTCCCTTTAATGTTGCCGAGTAACAGCTTTAAAGACTTGGAGATCTTCCTCCCCCCTTCTTCCTGATACATGCAGAAAACTTGGTAGCATGTAGAATCAAAATATAATTGGGATGTCAGTCTTTAAAGAGCTGGGTATCTAATTAACTGTCTTGAGATAGGTATGTTTTTTGTCTTCCTCCCCCATATACCAAGCAAAGCTGTTATGAAGGCAGGGCTGAGCTTTGTAGGATGTTTCAGTCCTCTAGAGCGGCGTAGATTGGCAGCCAGTCTGGTGTGCATGGCAGCTGATTAAAAACCAGGATGAATTTAATACCACCAACCACATAAGAATATAGAATGAGCTATTTTGGCAGCAGATATAAAGGTGTTAATGGAAGTTATTAGCTCTAAAATATTTCTTTAAAATTGTTGAAATCTACATTTTCAGCTGTGGGTAGATTTTTTTAATCTCATTTAAATGGCAAAAGAGCAAAGTACTTTTTCTTCCAGCTTTCATGTTTTGTTGTTTTTTTACAAAGCCAAGGGAATATGCGTTTAAAAAGAAAAATAAATGGCGTGCTTGTTTTCTTTTTGTTCCTTCTTTTTAATAAGAAGCACTAGAAAAATTATATATATCAGAATCAAATATCTTTGAGGCACATTTTTACCAGGTATTTGCTCTCATTTTCACACAACACTGAATTGCATGGGAGATAACCCCATGTTTAAGTTGTGTAGGGTAGGGATAACTGTGAAGGTGTTATTTTCCTCTTTTAAACCAATCAGAATACAAACCAAAGTTTTTACTTGCAATCCTGGGTGGAAGACAGAGGGGGTGTTCTCCATCAGCCTGCTAGGAATGTGGACCCTGACATCTTTCCTTTCTTTGATGGCAGTTATATTTTTATCCCTGCTATATCTGAATAGCAGGGATAAAAACTTGGTCATACTCAATTTCTTTGTTTCGTGCAATAATGGTTGTGCTTCAGTAAGTATAAGCCCACCATTCCTTTGCAAAAACTCTGCCTTGGAGTTGGAAGGCTTGCAGTCTCATTACAGAGTTCTTATGAATGTTGTATACAGTTAGGCAGAGTAATTGGGTAAGCAATTGCAGCCCTCAGGAGCTCGGTACCTGCTGTCTCAGTGCTGCTGCCAGGTCACCTGGGATCTCATTCCTTTGAGCCTTAACCCCAGCACTGGACTGCTGATGGGGTGGAAGAAAGGTAATGGTGGCATGGGGACATGGACCTCCACAGCTGGATCATGGGGGCCCAGCCTGAGGAACGAATCTGGGCACGGAGGGTGTGCTTGATAATGTCAAAATACACCCAGAAGTCAAGGATGGTGGAGGTGGAGAGGTGCAGTCTGGAGGCTGATCTCATATCCCACAGTAAGCGCTGTTTATTTGGGCTATAAAGGATTGCTTATGGGACATGGGATTGTTTGATGGGTTGGTCTCTGATCAGCTGCTCCTGCCTCTCTTAACCAGTAGCTTGATAGTTTATTCATTTCTGGTTTAGACCATTTAATCCATAGTATGTACTCATTTATCCTTGTCTGTTAAGGAAACAAAACACAGAGCTGGCGAGGGGATTTTATAGCAGGTTCATTGCCATGGTTTCAGACAGCCTTACATAGCCTAAAAATAGATTCAGGAAAGAATATTCTCTTCCCTTCCCTGCCTCCCCCAGCTCTAACTAATTGGAATTTCCTTTTTTGTTTGTATATTTTTGTTGTTGTGGGTTTACTGACTGACAGGTCAGGCAAATTTGTTTGATGTTTTGTTTTAAAGAGGAAAGTTCATGGTAGTATCTAATACACTGGGGAGTGACTTCCCTGTAGCGTGCCAAGGCTATTAGCTCCTGCTCCTGTCTCCTACACTTCAGTAGTGCCACTCTGGTAGACTGCAGCTCATTACAAACCGGTGCAGTAGTCCGAGATGTGTGAGGGACCATCCTGGGCATACCTTGGATAATTATAACCTTGAACATTGCATTGTGCTGAGCAGGGGAAATGCAGAGTACATGATGATGTGCCTCTAGCAGCCTGCGCTGCTGCCTGAACATCATCCTCTTCCAGAGTCCAGCTGGCAGCTTTACTGTGTCTCCTGCAGCCCCACAGCCAGGATGTCGCAGACAGGTTAAGGATCATGGATGTAACTAGCAGGACAAGTTTTAAAATACTGCTTTGTGTGCAGCAGTGCCTGGGCTGCAGCTGCAAGGAGCTAGGGAAGGCAGACTGGGTGACCTCTGCTTCCCCTTCTTGGTGTCCTTGCTGAGACAGCATTGGAGCTACACAGCCTTGGCTGGCGTGCCTAGAGCTTGGCTTCACTACCTCCAGATTGCAGTGTTGTTTGTCTTTGGATGTCAGAAAAATGGAGGTGGAACACAGCTTGGCAATTAATACAGTCTCCTGTGATGTGTACTGGCTAAACTATGTTCAGCTTCAGATTGGGCAGTTGAATTTCTTCCCCCCCACCCCTGCCTTCAACAGAGGTGTTGACCTCTTCTGTTAGCAGGAGTCCTAGGTGCTTTTAGATCTCTCTCCTCAGACAGGAAGGGCATGGGTTGGAATCACACTGATGCCTTGGATTTCCTGCATTGCTTCCTGTTGAATTGCTGTGCCAGAAGCTCATCGGCAGGGGGGTGGCAGGGGGGTGATTCTGTACTCAGTGTTCCACTCCTGAGGCTCTCAGCGTGCCTATTTATGTTGGAAAGCAAGTAAATAACCCCACAGCAGCCTTATCAACTCAAGTCTTCTAGTGTCAGGTCTTGGAGCAAAGGGAAAGTGTTCTGGGTTGAATTGCAAAGGGGAAAAACCCCATGTGGTCTCTTAGTAGGTTGTTCGGTGAACAAGGTGTTGGTTCTTCTGATCCATTTCTCACCACCATTTTTCTTTGACTGCCCAAGAGAAACTGCAGTAAGTTTGTTTGTTTGTATGTGTAGCTACTGCTTTTTATTTTTTCTGCTGTTGCTTCTGTGGTCAGGGTGCCCTGACCTTCCTGAGCAGGGATTGAATGGAGAAGGGCTGATGTGATGTCAGGTTGCAAATATGTTGGTGAATGGGCTGCAGTGTATCACTAATTTCTTCTCTTGGTGTATTTACTGGTTGTAAATACTTTCAGACTTTCCCCTGTTTCTGAATCGATCAGAGTTACGTCTTCTTTGTCTTTATGTTGTGTTGGACGAAATCAGTGTATTTAGGAAGAAGGTGGTACCAGAGAAATAGGCTGCTTAAGGTACTACTGCTTTTCAGAAGAGGTGAAATCTTTTGGAGTGTATTCTGTTGCTTGTATGCTGTGCTGCTTTGCATTTGGCAGCTGCAACTGGATAGGGAAGCCTATGCTTTCCTGCTTCTCCTTGTGATACTCCGCAGTATTTATATGCCTGTTCTGGCATTTGGAGAGCAGAAGAGCAGCCCCCAAGTACAGATGAGGGAAATGTGCCTTCTCAGCCTTCCACAGAGGCAGGAACCTGTCTTGACTTGTTCATCACCAGTACAGGACAGGTTGGCTGTTACTTTGTTCTGAAGAACATCTCTTTCTCTTGGAGGTGAGTTTGCCATCCTTTTGGGGGTTGCAGACTGGGATTTTCAAAAATACAGGGGTTCCTGGTTCTAAGGGGTAGCAGTGCATTGTTTTCACGTTTGGTGATTTTTTTTCAATGTCTCAATCCAAACTTAAGCTGAAGGAGTTCCTCCAAGGATGAGAGCATGACTACCATCTCTGTTCAGTGCTCCCTGGGGAAGAGTGCAGACTGCTTCATGCCGGCCAGCCCAGATTGCAGAGCTGGGCTGTGTTAGTGACCCTATTAAAATATAATCCTGTCTGATGTTAGAGGGAAAAATTTTCCATACCTGGTAGATGTTTAAATATTCTTTAAGTGGACCGCCTTTCTGCTGTAGTGATTTAAACCCCTGAAATTATTCTCTGCATTACTTTACATAAAATAAAACAACCTGCATAATATTACATCAGTGCATGGTAGATGGTGATTTCCTTCACCTCCCATCCATGCAACAGTTATGCCATTTTACACCCATTTTTGTTCCCTCCAACACTTCTGGCTACTTCCCTGCTCTGCTCACTGGGCACCAATGTGCTCCACATGGGAGAGCTTCTGTGTGTGCATGCTCCTGAAGTGTGCTTGACTACTCACCTCCTCCACTGAAAGATGAAGAGACTGGGGGGGGTGTGTGTGTGTGTGACTGGGAGTGGTGGATGGCTGGAATCAGAGACAGAGGATGTCTCTGGTATTTGGAGGAGCTCTCAGGTTGCTGATGCATCTTTGGGAGTGGAGAAGTTGGGGGCAAGGCAAAAGGAATGCCAAAAGCAAATCCTATACTGTTTATTTTGTCTGGGTAATGAGGTGTAATTTGAAGGCAGAGGCTTCACTTGTAGACCTTGTGGGAATTGAAATATTCATATTCAGGAGTTAGGAAAATTAGGGATACTGTTTATAAATGTAGGGATACTGATACTCTCAAGATAATGCCAGTCATATGATTTGCTTTCTTTAAAGTTCACATAAAAGTCAGCCCATCTTAATACTTGGAATATGATTATAGATCAGATGCTGTTTAAAGAACATGATTAATATTGCAAAGCAGAAGTTCATAATGTAAAGATGTAATTCTCCCTTTTTTGTGATTTACAGCACAAATGTAATTATTTAGTTGCATTTTCCCCACATAACAATCTGTGTTATTTGTTGGGTGTGGTGGCAGTTCTCCTACCTCAAGACACTGTTGTCTATTGCAGTGTCTGTGAGAAACCTCTCGTTCCTTGCCTTTTGCAGATGTTGAAAGGGAAGGCTGGCTCAAGATGGTGATGGCCTCCTGCTTTTAAGGAACCGGACTCTGTTCTCAACAGAATTCCCTGCATTGTTAGAAGTGATTTAAACACACAGAAAATGGTTAAACTCTTGGTAAGCTTGAGAAAATGAGCAAGAGCTAATTTTCAGAAACCCTTATGCTCCTGGATGTAGACTGCAGCCATGTCTAAAGCAAGCTGTGAAATAAGCATAATTTGGCCCTAAGAATCTTGCTTTACACAAACAGGAGCAGTGGTTTTTCATTCTGTTTGACCTGAATCAATAAATGGATTAGACTCCAAACTCCTAGTGGAGCCAGTATATACATGTCTTGGCCACCTGGGTTTTCTGTCTGTAATACCCCATATAGGAAGTAAGGATATTGTGATGCCTCTTCCTCAAACGATCATGAAGTTAGAATAAGTACTTTGCAAGAGTAAATCAGCCTCCTCTACAGAAAGCACAGAAAGATAATTCTGTCTTAACAGTAGAGTTCAAGGAGTTAGTAAGCCTTAGGGATGGATCAGTGTGGAAAAAAGAAATCCTCACTGCCTTCCTTGTGCAGTGAAATAGGCAGAGTGGTCTTTGGCAGATCCAGGGAGGGAAACTGGTAAAGGTTATGGTGTGCAAGAACAGAAGGGTAGCTAGTAGTTTGATAACATGCTTAAATGCAAACAATTCCTGATTCTCATCTCTTCCTTGTGCAGTATTCCTTTATCTAAAGAGGAAAATGAGAATCTGCTCTGTTTGAAAATGAAAGCTGCCACAGCAGCTGTAGGGTTTTACACCCTTCAGTGGGGATTTCTGGCACTGGGGTAAGAGATGAGCAGCAGTGGCAGCAGACAGCTGTGCTCCTCTACGCTGCTCTCACCCTGAGAGGGGAAGACCTATGAGTTGTTGTCTACAGGCAGGATAGGGCTGTTGACTTTGGTCCCACCTCTGGAAGGAAATCATAGAATCATAGAATATCCTGAGTTGGAAGGGACCCACAACGGTCACTGAGTCCAGCTCGTGGCCCTGCATGGGCCAGCCCGGAGAATGACACCATGTTCCTCCTGAGGATGTTGTCCAAACGCTTCTTGGCCTCTGACAGGCTTGGAATCAATCCGGAGGCATCTGTCAGGAATAAAACCTGATGTCATTGTCCGTGCCCAAGGAAATAAGCTATTTTCTGTCAGACGTGACATACTTCCCTCCCTCCTCCCCCATTTGTTTTGCCCTTCCGGACAATCCTTTTGCACTTTTTGGGACACCTCTTCAGTTTTGGCTTCTTATTCTCTTATCTTTCACCTGCAGTTTCACCTCCCTTGCAGAGTCATTGTCAGACACCAGACATCTTGCCTGAATGAGTGCCCCTTCCCCATCCTTGTCCAATTTTGGTTTTGCGTTTAGTCAACTTTTTCCTTTTTCCTGCCTTGTTTTGTGCACTGCCTAGAGATCCCTGGCTCCCTTCCATGCCTGTTGCGCTTGCTCTCCCTCCTGTTTTGGGCCCTTGTCCCAGTCTGCTCCTTCGTCTCCCTCAGGTCTGGCGTTCGTCCCTGCTGCGCTCCAGATGCACTCCCTTCGCTTCCTTGCTGCCCGGGTGCCGGCAGCCTGGCCACAGCCAGCACAGGAAAGATGGGCTCCCTCTGCTCCAGGGCCTGGATCTGCTCCAGAGCCTGGGCCTGCTCCAGTTGGGCAGCCATGGAAATGAAAGGAGTCTTGGGCTCCTCTGTTCCCAGGCGGGCGCGTGCTCGCCCGCTCCGTGGGCGGTCACTGGGTGTCCACCGGGAAAGCGTGTGACGCTGGAGCGTGCTCAGCAAGGAAAGCCTCCTGGCAGATCCTGGGTATTGACTCTCTAAAGGTCTTTGCCTGCCCTGAATGCGCTGTGCGCTACCGTCGGATATGGGGATAAAAACTGATTTCCGTGTTCAGCATAATCTAAAGTTACTTGGGACTCAGGAGCCAAGAAAGGAATATGAGGAGTATAGGATGTTCTCCAAGGGAAGGAAGAGCAATTTAATACCCAGTGTGCCTGCTTAGCCCAGCACAGCAGTGTCCTCTGCTGTGCTGTTTTACCAGGAGCCTGGTATTGAGTGAGAAGACCTGTTAAAATCTACCAGGCAGCGTTCACGTTGGATTAATTGAAATGTATTATTTATTATGTCCCTCTTTCTGCTTGATCTTTCACTGTCAGCTTCCACCTCCTGATATCTGAATTTTAGAAAAGGATCTGAGTCTTACACCTCTCTGTCTTGCTTGGATTGTAAATGCTGTTATGGAGTATTGCTTCCAATGACATTTCGAGGTCAGTGCAGATTGGTGGGCTGCTTTGGCATTATTTCTGCTATCTCTTTTTGCCAATGCTGCAAGGAGGGGAATAGAACAAGAGAATCAGTGTTTTCCACTGTCCCCTTTAGTAGTAGAAAGTACAGATTCCACAGATAATGCTTTTTCACACCTCCAAGCAGGTGAGTAATTAGTTTTGAGATGTAACAAGAAACCGCAGGGATGTATTCTGTACTGGAATGGGTTTGTTGGTAAAGAGACAATGGTGTGGTTGAACAGGAAAGCCCTTCTCTAGGTGCAACTTCTAAAGCTTGCTCTTATAGTGATGTGCTTTGGACTGACTTATGCCAGTTTTCATTATGAAGCTAGTTACAGTGGGAAAAGATGTTTATTCTGCAGACACAGCAGCACCTCATGTAGCTACATCTGTCTTATGTGAAAACCCACCCTGGTCTGTCTTCATGCAGCTTATATAATACTTACATTTTAGCCAAACATAAAACGAGGATGTACCTGTAGCAACAGTCTATCTGTGTATCTCTCACCGTACCTCTGATAGCTGTTCACAGAGTAAACACAGTGGTATCAGTTCTCTAAAGACACAAAAGTACCCTATCTTGAAAGATCAGGAGAGCTGTCTTAGGACAGGCAGTGTCTGGACTGTGATGCTTAGCACAGGTAGAGTCTTTCACTGACTGAAGTATTTGCACAAGGAGAAATTAGTTAGGAACCTAAGGAAGTTTGAAGTTTTGCAATAATTTTTGAAAGAACTTTTGAAGGAAGAGTAATGGCATAATTTTAAAACACTCTAGGGTAAATATTATACAGTCACACATCATGACCCCAGCAGGATGCAAGTGAATGTATTAAGTTGTTTTCTAAACAGCAGTACATAAAGCAGATTTTTCTTCATGGTATAAGTATTTCTTGCTGGTACTATGTCATTATTAAGTGGTATTTCCTCAGTCAAGAATAATAAAGGCTTATATAAAAAGACTTAATTTAAAAAACCCAAACAAAACAATCATTGTATATTCTGTTATAACAAGCAGTTTTACAAACTTATAAAAAGTCTCTTTTGGGAACAGACGTTTAAATATTTCAAACATCAGGAATTCTTTTCTGGTTTTATAGTGGGTTATATACTGAGTGTAGAACTTTGGCCATAAATACGTTTTTCCTGGTGCACAAGCTATGTAATAATTTTGTGGGAGTTTGATCTCAAATTTTGGGCTTAAAGAAAACTAGTTAAGGCCATTATGGCCTCAGTTTAACATGTTTGGATAGGCATCATCTGTGGCTGCTCAGTTCTGAGCACTGATGTCATTGCCTCTGTGGTTTGGAGCTGCTGGGCCATAGGGGTGCCCACCCCCCAAGTGAGCACAGTGTGTGTGCATGCTGCAGCTCTGGGGCTTCTGCGCACCAGCACAAGTGTGGGAGTACCTGGAGTGACACCTCTGATGGCTCTCAGCAGGAGAGAGCGGGGCCAGGCACACTGACCGTGGCATTTTGGTCTTCTGGTAGGGGTCTGTGTGCTCAGGGCAGGGAGAAGCTCCTCGGAGGGGTCACTCAATGCCTGAATTAGTCTGGTGCTCAGCAGTTCTCTGGAGGATCTGGCTTGCATTTAGGCAGTGTGAATACCTCTACTGTATACTCATACTGGGTTCAGAGAAATAGCATTTCCCCTGAGCTGTTTTATTTCTCAAAACCAGGACTGTATCAGATTTTCCCCCAACTGCTGAACAGTAGTATTAATGTAGTGTGTTATTTATTCTTTTGACATGTTTTTATTTCACAGAAAACATCTACGTTATGCTTGAAGCTGGGTATGAGGTGCTGGATCCCTTTCAGAATTCTGTTAAATCTGGAAGTAAATCAGATTACTTTGTTCTACTATAAGCACATTCGGCTTGGCTTTCACATGAGGTGTTGTATGGGTGAATGAGCCCAGAGCACGCCAGCTGGTGCAACAGCTTTATTTATGCAGAGTGATAGCATGTAAGGGTTTTGGAAAATGCATTTAATGACTTCAGGATTGATTTGTACCACTATTGAGCCACCAAACTGCTTCAAGTTCTCACCCACTTTGCTTGTGTTTTCTACTGACAAACTGTGGGCTCAGGTGATGACCTGGTTAATCAGGAAACTGCTGGTTGGAAACACAAGAAGTAGAGGTTTTCTTAGAGTCTCCATATATGTTCCTAGCTTTTACCATGTGGTATTAAAGCTTCCACAGTCTTTCTTCTCATAATGTGAAATAGAATTTTGCCCACATGGTGTGGCTTTTATACCTCAACTTTAAAATGCTTTTCGTCTTCATAAAATGATAACATGTACTTTCTCACTTTTATGGCACTTTTTATCATCAGTGAAGGATTAGCTGTGTGACTTCGGCATGTATTTCATGTACTCTTTACTCTTATTATTTTTTCCCCCATGAATTTTTTTTAAATCACATTTTGTTACTTGTTGCAAGCATGCTGAATTTTACTTTTTCATAGGTTTTAGTGACAGAATTGACAGGTTATGCAAAATAGAAGGGGTGTCAATAAAATCAAGTGTGTAAGTATATGATATGTAGCTTGCAGCTTCCTCCTAAGCATAATTTCTTAAGCAGGCAGTTTTGTCAATGGGTTGAAAACCATCTCAGAAATCAGGTTTGAGAGTTTCACAGTGAGGAAGAAATATCCTCCCCCTGGCCTGAGATAAAGCAGAAATTTTGTAGAAAAGGTGTGGTCTTGTCCAATTAGGAGGGTGTCAGGGAAATATTTTCAATGCAAAACAGTGTTGAACTTCTTGTATAAGTATGTTTTAAACACATACATGGTAGTTAAATAGTGATGCAGTAAGTGCAAAGCAAGTGGGCAATATTTAATTCAAATTTTAACTTGTCTAATAACAAATGAAGCATTTGTGTGGAAATACCTCCCTCTGGTCTATTAAGGGGTTCATGGCTCCACAGGATCCCTGTTTTGCTCAGACTGTGCCTTTGGATATTAAGGGAAAACATAGTTGTTGGGTGAGAGTCACTAATTGAGCAATTGGAGCTAATCATCCCCTTGGCTTAGCAGACGAAACACTAATTTTCCTTCCAGGAGTAGCCAGAATTACCTGTTTGTACAGTACCTTCAAGTTGGCTGATTTAAAACCTGAATTAAAAACTTTAAAATTGGCTGTGTTGGTTTGAATATGATGTTGGCATTCCTGATTCAAGTAAATGACGTGGTACAGGGGGTGCCAGGTAGGGGTAGTGAAGAACAAAGCAAAGACAAGTCTCCAGAGGCTGAGAAACAGTCACAATCAGTCCAAAGAGTAACTTGTATGAAGAGGTTTCCGAGGAGTTCCTCTGAGAGGGTGAGTGTAAGAAGTTTTGCTTACTTAATTGCTCACTTACATGTGTACAGTGGCTTTGCTTGCTTGTGTGAGATGCAAGGGAGAAGGAATGTTTCTTGCTTGCAATCAGTTTCTAATGCAGCATTGCCCAGAAACGTAACACAAAGTGAATCAATATGTCTGCTGACTTGTTCAATATCACTGATAGCCATCAAAAGTAATTGTAATGTTGTGGGTTGAAATAAAGTATTTGTAGAGCAGATTGGCTTAATTCACAGAGCAATCTGTATTTGTGTTTAAGGGATGAGGATTTTCTCAGAGGCAATTGGAGAAGCATAGATTTATCTATCACTGCACTTGTTGATAGACCTACTGACAGGTGTGTGGCTGCGGAAAAAAGATAGCACACATCAAATTTGTGCAGGATGGGACTGTTCCTTGCTGACATCTGGCAGAAGAATTGGAATCTGGGACAGCTGCTAGTGCCACAGAACTGCAGACAGTTTCAGGACCTGTATGCAATGAAGATAAATGAGCTCCAGTTGGAAGCTGAATGGCCCTAAAGCCAGAAATGAATGTGGGCACTCTGAATGCTGTACTGATAGGCTTGCAAGAGGTGTTTTTTATCCTGTACAGTCATAAATGCTCATTATTCTGGACTTCAGGCTACATTATTGGCATACTGAATAGTTTGAGTTTTTAAAGGCTTGTGTTACTGCTCAGGTCCCTGAATTTGACATCAATTTCAGGCTCTAGCTTGCTTGGTATTAACTAAGTGTACTCTATGGCTTTACAAACCTGAGCACTTAGTCTGTCCAGCTGCATAACCATCCCACAGAAACTGGGTCAAGGGATAAGAGAGTGTTATTTCGAGGTTTTAAGAGTCTGACCAAGATAGGCAACTTTGTGGGCTCCCTTCATTTTCAGTACAGGTGATGAATTTTATTCTTTTAGAGATAGTCTTGCATAGTTGAAGGAATTTCTTATTGCTGCAGATTTTTAGGAAGTCTGCAGAATGCTGAAAAATCTCATTCTAAGACTTGCTTCTGCAAGTCTTATTTTTGGTAGGTAGCCATAGTGTCTTCTTGAGCAGGCACGTTTTTCAAGGTTAATTTTCTGCATCTTTCGGGACAGGAAAAAGAAAAAAAAAGATAAATCTGTGTTTAGAAATTAAGCCTGGTTAAGAACTTCACCCTCCATCCCCTTTTCTCCTGACTGTACAGGGGACTAGACATGACCTATCTTCTTGCTGATCTTGACCATACCTCACCTTGAGCTTCTCTACTTCTGACTTCATGAAGGCATTGCTTACAATGTTAACTTTTTTCATTTTGAGCTAGAGGACAGTCTAATGGTACAGAAAAACAGAAGTTTTATTGCCTTCCTTCTCTAGCTGAGTATTGTGGACGTGAGCAGAAGGGGCAGACAAGAAACGGAACACAAATCCCTTCAGCTGCAAGGTTTCCTTTAGAGTCTTGAGTCAGTCTGCTGGGTGCAAACAGAGACACAGCCACCCAGCACCTGTGTCTGTACTACTGCCCTTCAAGCTTGAGCTATTTTTTTCCATTAAGAGCTTTTTCTATTTCTTTGCTTCCACAAAAATGCTGGGTTTTATCAAAGAAATTATAAGTTGGACTTCACTGATCCTTTTAGGTCCCTTCCAAGACAGGATATTCCATGATTCTGTGATTTACATGAATTATTTAAATTTTTTTTAGTCATCTTATTTGCTTTGTACAGTTCTACCAGGGACTTGCAGAAATTAGGCAGGATAATGCTTCGCAGTATAAAAACCTGAACTCTATTGGCCTTCTGTCTGCTTCCCATCATTTCAGAATGAATTTTATATTCAGTCTTCCTGGTCCTGTTGCCTTCTTATGTTATTACTATTTTTTAATATGGGTTCAAAATACTTGATTTCATTTTTATGGTAATTTTGATGTACTAATGAAAAAGCAGCATCACTGACAATTTATGCTGCATGTACAGAATTTTCTCTTACTGAAGGTGTAGAGGTCTGCTGTGTGCTTTTGGTAGGGCTATGCTCACACCATCCCACTGTGCCTCAGGCTTCCCCACCTTTAAGAGGAGTGTACTGAGCACTGTGCTTCCTTCTGTTTCATGTCGTACAGGAGAGCAAAAGAAGTGGAAAGGGCTGTGGTACGTGGTACCATTCTCTCCCATAACAGGAGTCTTCAGCCTTTGGGAGCCTTTTGCATCAAATTGAGCCCTGGTCTGACCTAAAGAGCAGGGCAGGTGAGGGATCAGAGTGGCATCTATTCCTACATAGTGCTTTATTTTCCTCAGTGTTTTGTAATTTTTATAGCGCTTTATTCCCGCCTCTCTTCCCCTCCCCATCTCCAACAAGTGCTGTTTATACTCACAGCTCCCTTTTAGACTAAGTAAGTTTGATACTTTTTTCATCCTGGCAAAGAAAAATATGTGGAAATTTTAATTGGCCAGAACCTTTCCGATGCTATAAAATGTGTGTGCTTTGAACATGGAGAACTAAGGTGTCTTTATGCTGAACCACATTGTGGCCTTGGTCCAGCTACTATATAAGTATATACAGAATTTAAATTTTTAATCCAAACATTTAGTATCTGTATAAAAGGGTTATTAGTGTGTGATTAGAAGAAAACAATATTTCCTAATCTATCTAATGGCAGTTGTAGGGGGGTTTTGGGGTGTTCTTTTGTTTGTTTGTTTGTTTGTTTTTTGTTTTGTTTTGTTTTTTTTTTCCAGGTGCTGTAAGTAGAGAAAGCTTGAGTCAGCCCAGTGGCCTGACAGCAGCTGGCTGGGCTTAGTTCACCTGGCATTGGGTTTTCCAGCCTGCGGAGAGCTGATTTAATTTGCTAACCCAGCCAAGAACAAAACACTGAATTGTTTTCTTTTGAGTTAGAGAGGTGCTGTGGCTCAATCTGAGGAGGGTGAGAGTCAGTGCTCAGCATCAGGTAGGACTGTGTGGGTGGGAGCTGGGAAGGAGCAGAAGGGGACGAGACTCTCCCATGGGCAGCTCTGCTGGCTCAATAACTTCTCCCCTCACACGTGTTGGGATACAGGTTCATTCTCTGCAATGGACTCTCTCCATCTTGCAGGTGCTACAGCACTACTGAGAAGGGCACTGACACCAGTGAAACCTGCAGCTGAAAAAACAGACTTGATTTGGGCCCTGGGGTTCAACAGCTGTCAGAAAGAGCAGGCAGAAACTCTTCATTTTCAGAGTTCAGCTGAATCCTCTCTTGTTTGCCACTCTCTGCTCCTGTATTGGTTGTCTGCCTCCACATACATTGTTCTTAGAGTTGCATATGTTAGAATTTGGTGGCTGCTGCTCTTTCTTCTTGATTAATACCTTCCCCAATTTACTGTCATCTTTCTACTAGAGTGTCTTTGAATTTCTCTATCGTTTGTCCAAACCTGATCCATCTCCTCATCGTGACAGACATTAGACATCCTAATCCCCTCAGGTTTGCTCATTGTTTAATACTCTTGTGTTGTGTTCCGTGACCTTACTTCATTGTCCCCTCCATCACAGTGATACAGAGAAAGGTATACAGCTTGACTGATGCTCAGTGTTATTTCAGAGAGGGTAATTTTTTAAGGCCTCTTACATAAAGGTATAGTAAAAATATTATGCTGATGTTATGAAAGCAGCACAGTGAGACTAGTGTCATGCAGAAAAAAACCCTAAATAACTTCCAGTGTAGCATGCTGATATTAACGCATATAGGTTAAAAAATGAAAGGTCTTCTTTTAATTTTCCAAGTAGCAGATGCCTGTGATCAGGGTAGCCAATAGTTCTTAGATCTTTGCTTCCAAATGAAAGTGTGTGTTTATAACCAAATGGTTCTATATATATGTAAAAAAATCTCTCAGCTGTATATAGGGAGTGATTCTGCTTGTTATATCCTTTACTCCATGATGTTTTTGGCTCCTAAAATTTGAGTGGGTTTTATGTGTTTCATTAGGTTTATTGGCCTGTCTGATTCTGTGTGTGGGCCACTGTATCTTCTAGTCAGAAGAACATTTATAGAAGGATTCAAAGTCTGTAATAATTCCTTGCATGGATTATTTAATGGCATTTAATTATTTAACTTGAACTGACTGGATTGATTCCTGTATTTATGATTTATGATTTAATGGAAAGAACACAGCCAAAAACTTCTTTAGTAAAGCAGCAGTTGTAGAGGTCCTGTCTGCCCTCTTGGTCTGTCTGGGGTGTGTGGTGACTTCAGAAGAGCTCTTATTCGGATCAGAATCTTTGTGCACTTTTAGGCTGGGTGCCTGTGCTACCTTTTTAGATGATCCTGTGTACTCCACACACAGGAAAAACAGATCTGTTTGCAAAGGGGCCTGGAGTCTTTCTACGTAGAGCTTGGTGTCTTTTCTTCTGGAATTCCTGCCTCCAACTGCAGGTTTCTTGTTGGCACTGCTTGTCTTGTAAGAAGATTTAATTTAATTATTTTTAAAGAATAAGATAATATAATTGACTCTTCATAGATTTTTAGATTGCAGTGATAACTGAGGAAAAATCTGCCTTTCTGGTAGTGGTTGGCATGGACTTGGGTAGGTTTCATTGGTATCTCTCTGACCTTGATGGGCAGGTTAGTGCTGAATTGTTGCAAAAGTTTGCCTGCATTTTTTTCTTCTTCACTTGTGCCCATTGAGCTGATATTTAGAAATGTGGGATCCGTAATTTTTAATTCCCTTCCTCCTCAGCTAACATTTCTTTTAATCCAAGTGTTGCTTTAAAATTTTCTTCGCCTAGGTATTTGCTGTGTGAAAAATCAGTGGAAACAAATTAGTCAGGACATGGAAGAGTCATGTGTAGTAAATAGTGTATCCTGCCAAAGACAGGGCTGTTTTTATTCCATCCTTATGGTGGGGACTGGTATCTTAATACCTGTAACTGTTCCTTATAGTATCCTGTAGAACTGGTGATGCATTCACAAATTCATAGGCTGTCTTGTATTTCCTTTTTTTCCTGTATAGGCTTCTCAGTAATTGTAACCTCAGAGGTAAAGCCAGGCAGTGATTGGCAGTACACTTCTTATGCCTCTGTTCAGCTGGAAAGTTACATTTCCATTTGTGCCCATCTGTGTGCTACGTATTTTGGCCATGGACCACTGTATAAAAGTCATGCAGAATGAAAATGCATTTACCAAGAAAGATAAATGGACAGTAGAAGTGGGTTTCATCAGAAACCCAACTGGAGTGTCAAAAAGCAGGGTAGGAAAAGTGAAATAAAATTCTAGTGTGATGTGTAACATGGAACAAGTAAAACTAACGGTGCTTGAATTAAAAAAGAAGGTTCAGAGTTGTGCCAATAATGAAGAATTTCCCAATCAGTTTTGGCTTTTTTTTTCTGGCCTTCCCAGTTGCGTGTCCTCACAGTTCTTGGCTCAGCAGTGGGATCAGGCCAGGCTCCAGGTCTAGAGCAGCTCTGATCCTGACTTGTACGATCGGTGTCATCTTGTGCCTGCTAGCTTTCCTGCCTCGCAGACCCTTATCAAGGTGGCATCCACAAAGGGCCAGAGAAGGCTGGAAGGAAAAAGTGCTGATGTAGCCAAGAGGGAATGATGGTCAGCGAGTGCTGAGTTGTCCCACCTGCTCTTCTCACCTTCCTACCTTCTCTGGGAATCCTGTCTGGGGGTGATAACAGCTTGCTTCATAAATAACTAAAAATTTACATAATTAATTGAAATCTGGGTTCTGTTGTACTCTATTTCCAGTGTGGTCTTGTTTACTTTTCCAGGAGAGAAGGAATAATTTTCCCTTGTGCAGTACCATAGCCTATCAGCCTTACCCCCAGGAGGTGATTAGCCTGTGTATTTTGAAAAGTATAAAGTTTGCCTGATTTTCTTGTCTTCGTATGAAACATTAAGAAAAAATTGTGGTGGCTCTTACTTTTTGTTAATGGTCATACAGTTTACTACCTGTAAGCATATATACCACGATGTTTACGTGCAAATCATCTTTAAGACTGATATGGTCTTCTTTGCACTTTCTCTTTTGTCAGATATAAGAAACGCATTTCCCTAAACATGGGTGAAACTGAGCAGAGACCAACAGCAGGATCCCGCTTAGGAGCTCAGGAAAATGCTGGGATCAGTACTTTGGAGCATGGACAGAAACCACCTATGACACCTCCTGGAAAACTTGTCTCTATCAAAATTCAGATGCTGGATGACACACAAGAAACTTTTGACATTCCGGTAAGGCTGTGGAGGCTGGGGTGGCTAAAGATTATTCAGGCATTTCTGGTAATGCATATTCTCAAACCAGTTCTCTTTTCATTTCAGCTCTGATTCATGTTGCAGTGAAAATGGCTGATGTGTGTATCAGCATTACATAGATGACAGTGCAATAGAATAGCTTTAAACAGGGCAGTGAACTGTCCATTACAGTTATTAATTCCATTTCTGTTTGAACAGCTTCAGGAGAGGTTAAAGTTCTTGGTGGGTTTTTTCCTTCCAATATTAGATCAGTAGTTTCTTTCTGAACAGGTGATGTATTTCCTTGCTGCTGTTTTGCTCTTGATCCAGTAAACTGTAGATCTGTTTCTAGATATCTACATAATTTTTTGTCTTTCCTCTGGCAAGTCCTTAGGATATTAACTTGAAATCATCAAAAATTTTCAGTAATTTTTATCACTCTTACAAGCACTGAGTGGTCTCACAGAAACCGAGTGCAAGGAAAGAAGCAAAGCAGTCTCATCTAAAGTTTCTCTGTACCCTGTTGAGATTAATCTAGGTTTGTCCTTGCTAAGGAGACAGAGCTACTACTGCTATAGGGTGTGGTTGTGATCAGTAGAATCAGAATTAGTTTTGTTACCAAGACCAATCCAGTTTCATACCATCTATCTGTTAGTAGCCACTAATGATTTTAGCGTGCCAGGCTCACACAAGTAACATGTAATGTGGTTGAACAGTCTTGCTGTTGTGGAAGTGCACCGGAATGTATATTTTTCAAAGTCTTCAGGGTTCAATGAATAGGAAAGCAGAAACCTGAGTTCAAATTTCATCCTTTGTTACTTGCGTTTTTTGTAGCTATGGTAATTTCCATGCCTTCATTGGCTCGGTTTTCCCTTCTGTAAAATGGAGGATCACCAGTGAGATACAGATGTCTTAGACATATAGTGCCCTGGAAAAATGTTATCCCTGCATTAACATAAAAGAAATTCTGATTAGGAATATTATAATTAAAAAAGTGTTTGTAATGTTTTTATGATCTGCTTATGAGGTTTGTCTATTTTCTTTGTGTACATGCAGGAACTTTTTGATCTGCTCTCTGCTGCTGTTTGTGATCCACCTGTAACTATGTGTTCAGTCTCAGATTTTGTTTTAGTGGAAGGAAAATTCTCTGGACAGGCAGGTTATGTATGAGCTGAAGTGCCATCAAGTAAAATGCCCATGTGTGTAGAAACTTGTTACACTTTTGTGCCTTTCAGAATGCCTGTCAAACATCTATAGCAAACATTCTTTAGGTAAAAGCAGTCTTTAGATAATTGTTGCTGTTCAAAAGTGTAGTTATATTTTAAATCATCAAACACTAATAAAATTTTAGTGCTCTTTTATTGTGGTATCAATACCTCTATTATTCCAGAGACAGGTTTGGGGTTTTTTTAACCCATCTGTGGATGTTAATTCACTGTATTTTGAAATTTGAAAATGATGTGCAGACACGTGACAGAAACCATTTTGAGATTAGGTCCCTTTCATTAAATTGTTTAGAGGAAAATATAAGATCATGTGGATGCAATGCACCCTCTAACTCCAGTTTTGCTTCTGGGAGTTTGAGAAAAAAGTACTTTTTTGGTCTTTCATATTAGGAAAGACCAAATATCAACATTTAATTTGTTTTTAACTTCATCAACACCTGAAAGACCTGAGGATTTAAACAACTCTCTGTTGACATCACTTCAATACGATTGTTTTCAGAGACTTTTATTTCATAACCATCACTACTCAAGGAAAGCCCAGTTTGTTTGAGAAACAAACTTCTTGGTGAAATATGCAGGATCTTTTCTACAGCAAATCTTTTCTAAAGCCTTTTGTCTTTAACCTATGCTAGTCAAATGGGGGAATACACATTGTTATCAGTCTTGTCTGAAAGACATGAATTGTTTTAGTCCCATCTCACAAAACTGAGTAGGTTTTAATACATCTAAATTGAAGTGTTTATTCACGTTGGAAACCCCATGTTCCTATTTATAAGCTTCATGTTTTTAGCCAAACTGGTGCAGTATACACAGAAAAGGAAAGTGATACCGTTTCAACAAAATATTTTAGGAGCAGCAAGTGTGGCCGTGGGCAGAAGATGTTAAGCATACATGCCTAAGCACATCTGTGGGTTTGCTTCTCAGTGGAGAATTAAAGACTTTTTGCGTGGTTGAAGATCTGAACTACACTTCCCAAAACCTGAGCTGCTACAATTATGAAAATAACATTGCAAATATGATACAAGTATAAACTGAGAAGGATTTGTGTTTCCTACAATTTCAGGAATTTTGCTGCACAAACCTTTCTGTGTTAGCAAACGAGCCAAACTTTGGGCGGTTTTATTGATGCTTGTAGTGTGTGTTGTAGGATGGTATGAGGTTTAATGATGCCAGTGTATTATTTGCTCATGAAGTCTGTGTAAAAATGGAAACAGATACTGGTGCTACTTCCTCCTGAGTTTGGGGGACCTAGTGGGACTGTCCATCTGTCTAGTCCGACCTCTGTGCTGCACTTGTGCCTTCATCACCACTGGTCCATTAGCTGTAAGACCTTATCTGTGTGCTATTTTGATTGGGTTTGTTATTGTTCTGTTTGAACGTTGTCATGGTTTTAGGTTCTTATTGTGTGCTCGTTTATTTTTTCTTGTTTATTAAATTTTGATTTGGTTTGTTTTTAGATTATATTCCAGGAGACATGATTCAATATCCTTGCTCTTAAGCAACCAGTTTTCTCACATTGTATACAGATGACTTGTTACTATCAGTGCCAAATTCATCAGATTTTTATGTCTGTTCTGTGTATAACAAAACAGGGGGAAAATATGACCTACTTCCATTACCCCTCAGTGCTGCTGCTGCTGCTCTTTGGGCTGTTTAAAAGTAAGGTAACTCCGGTGTCATTTGCGTTTCTAAAGGAAAGTTCATTCTTTAGGTGTTTGTGCTTTGATGCCATTTAATCATACCTCACTGTATTACTTCTCACAAGAAAAAATCCCAAATGAGCAAAAAAGAGAGAAGAGACATCCACATGCCTATATATGGACCCGTAAATTATATTTTTTTAGTAGAAAACGCCATATTGTATGTGGAGAGAGCTTCTATGGGAGACTTCAAAAACAGAAGCCACAATGAAGGCCTTTTCATCAGTTGTTGTAAATGCAATATTGTAAAAGAAAGGGATACATAATAAAAACCTTTTATGCTTCATGCTGTTAACAAACAATATTTCATTGCAGAGTCTTCCAACATCCCTGTATTCCAAAAAGCTAGTGAAAACTTGAATAAATAATCCTGGATCTTCTACACACATCCAGTTAGCTGGTTGGGTACACATGTTTGAAGGAGGAGGGGGAAAGATAGCCACTGCTGTTTAAAAAAAAATTACATGACTTTGTATTTCCTGCCTTTAACATATAAGGAAAGTATAAAATTCATCAGTTATCTTTTTTTGAGCACATTTTTGTCTCTCCAGCTATAAGAAGACAAATGATGTAGAACAATCCTTTCCTCTTTTTAGTTATCCAGCATTTTGTGACTGAGTTGCCATACCTTTAGCTTTTGTCTGCCACAAACTCTCAGACAAGAACTAGATATCAGCTGCAGTTGCAGGTGATTAGTGCCTGAAAATAAGGCCATGAGTCAAGAGTTCATGATCATCCAACACTTGAAGCTGTTGGTCACGATGTCGCTTACAAGTGTGGAATATATTTCTTCCCTGTTTTTTGTTTCTAATTTCTGCTTTGGCTGTATTTACTGAAAAATTAGTTAGGTATGCTAAGTGGAGACTGCAGAGGTCCAAAATACAGCATTCTGTTTGGCTGAGTTGTGACTATGTGATAGAATGAGCAAGTACATTTCCTTTCTGCTAGGTATGAGGATAACAGCTTTAGCTAAAATGACTAATGTGAAGGAGGAAGAACATTTTCCATCTGTGCACACATAATGATAATCATACAGAGATAGATCTTGGGCATTTTGAAAGGTTGACACTTCAACCTGAAGACTTGCAAAATCCAACACAGCAAAACAGAGGTAGTGTTTTATATAACAGAAGGTGAAGATGGAAAGTTCTGTACTGCTTGATTTTCCTCTGCTTTTATTTCTCACCTAACTTAGTTGAAAGACAACAGGATTGATTCCATAGAGCCATAGAAAAACTTAGATTTTCATATGTTTGTTTTGATATTATCTCCCCTGTAGATTCAAAGCAGTTTAAGTGAAAATGAAATACAGTTTTTAAAGAACAATAAAAATAGCTGATGATTGCATCTACTTCAGATCCTTCTGGGCAAAAAACCCCCTTTCATGTTTAGTGTCTGTGCCATTCATACTATATTTACTTTTATAGTTGTTTCATTGCCAGAAGTAATCTGTTTTAAAACTACTCCTAAACGCAGAGTCAGTGTTGTTCTTGTCTAGCAAATGCTGAGGACAAGGCTTGAATCTCCTGTTAGACTGCCAGGATGATTTGGTGACTCAGACCAGGTTTAACCCTGACTGATATGATGCTTGTCACTGATCACATCCTACTCTCTGGGTGAATGAAGGTGATGTGACTGGGATGATACTATTGATGCTAAATACCAAGTGAGAGCTGTTTCTTTCTTTTGGCATCAAAGGTGAGCTCAAAGTATATCACAGGAGGTCAGGATTCTTCTTTTGGTTGGGATCTGATCTCTTTTTAATTAAAACCAAACCAAAGTCTCCTTTATTGTGTTTTCAAGAAAATAGTTGCTTCCTTTTTTATGGCTGTCTTTTGGAATGACCCAAACATGCTTGCCTGTCCAATTACTCAAGTTTATTAAACATCTGTTTTTTGTATTTTGTCAACTTCCTTTCCCTTTGAATGTATTCAAGCTTTGTGAAATATGTGGGGTCAGAAAAAGTCATCTGCTTTGGGGGATTAACACGGGTTTCTTAAGCAACAGGAGTCTCTTAATAGAAAGCAGGGTAAAAGTGTAATCCTTTGTAAACATCACTTGTAAACATTTCATTTCAGTTTTCTCTTGGAAGAGAAAAGCTCAGATTACTTGAGAATACAGAATAAAGACTAAATGGTCTTGGATCTACAACAGTTTCTCTTCTGCTGGAGTTTGGATGTAGGACCTTGGCAGGGAATTTCTCTGCCTCAATCCCAAATTTTTCAGAGAGAAGGACTCCATAATCTGTTAATTATGACCCCTGTTGAGCATCTGTTTCTTAAGGATAATGTTCTGGGTGTTTGGTTTTTTTTTTTTGTTTCACTGGTTTTGTTTGTTCGTACAGTCATATGGTGGTGGTTCATATTCCCTTTGTGGGGAAAGTGCTGTCTATTAACTGTGCTCCCACCAGATTCAAGCCAGAATGTGTGCCAGGAAAAGCTGGATATTAGAAAGTCTCAGTAGTTAATAACAAACATTGCATGTGCTTTCTTATAAATTTCCACAGGTGCTGTGTTACCTATTAAATTCAAAATTTCAGCTACAGTTTTATAAATGTTCGAATTATTTTCTGTTACATTTGTAGGTTATGATAATTGCCTTGTCCTAGGTATTTATGCCTGTCTTCAATATGCAATTATAATCAGTGAAATAAACAATTTAATAAAAAGAGCAGGAGACAGTATGACAATGCAGAAACGTAAAACAGTGTTTTTTGCTTTCTTAGCCAGCTTCAACTTCAGTTCAATTATGAATTGGTTTTTTTCCCAGCTGAGGAAGTGAACAGCAGGTCAAATGTCAGTTATTCATTAGTCTGAGACTTCCTTTTCTTCTTGTGCCTGAAATTATTTGGCCATTGCTGTCAGACTATTTCCAGTGAATATCAAGCATTTAAATATTCACTAATTGTCACGCCAGCTCTGCTGGTTATTCTGAAAATTACAAGAAAATTACAAGAAAATTACAAGAAAAGCAGTTTTTTTCTTCAACTCTCAAACACATCAATTGTATTTTTCCCAGCAGAATATTGTTAGTGGCTACCCAGTAAACTGATTTTTGTTGACAAATGTTTGGAATATCTTTGTTGAAAGACAAGGTATTTTAGTAATGTGTGTTAATAATTTATGTGCTTTTCAAAGTGGGAGAGAGAATAATCCACAAGCAAACTTCTGTAACCTGAGGCAGCAGGCTGTTTAAACTGCTGATTTCTTTGTTAAGATTCTGTAGAATGAGTAGAACAAGTGGGAATGTAATTTTAAGTGCCAACAAATCCAGTCCATTCTCAGACTAGATTGATGTATTTGAAGATAATTGGGAAATGCATGTAATTTTCTTGAATGAATTAGCCTAACTTGTAATCATGGAAGGCTTCTCAAATAGTGCCTTTTCACCTCTCTTGTGGAGCTGACTCACCAAGCTGCTCTCCAGCGTGTGAGCCAGCACGAAGCAGAGGATGGAGCTGGCACAGGAAGGGCAGCTGTGGATGCAGAAGCATTGTGGGGGCATTTGTGAGCTCTACTGCCCTGACTGAAAGGGTCAGTGAAATCATGCTGTGAATCTTGCTGTAGTATCTATGCCTGCAAGTTGGTTTGCGCAGTACTGGTGAGGCTGGATTGATGGTCTGTGTGGGGAGCGTGGGCATCCTCCCCAGTTGTGGGGTGTTTCCTTGGGCCACCTGTTTGGAGGTGACAGATGCCCGAGGAACAGTGTGAGATTGTGTTTGCAATCTCTCCTCTTCAAACTGTACATGTATGGGTGTCCAGTGGTACAAACTCTGATTTTGCTACCGCTAGGCTTTCCTGTTTCAGGGGTGATGGGAGGGATGTTCTGCCTCTGGTCAGAGCTGAGCTGCCTATTGTGTGCATCCTTCCCCTGAGACTGAGTTTCACCTCTTGCATCCTTGAAATTTTTAAAAGCCAGATGTCAAAGCCTCAGCTAATCATTTTCATCCATACTAGGATGAAACCATTGAATGGGCTGCTCATCATGCCTGTCTCAAATGTGTACTTTGGGATGAGATGAATTGCTTTCTGGAGGTGCTTGTATATCCCTACATGTTGCTTTTTTTTCTGTTCTACTAGTAAGAGGAAATCATAGAATCATTTACATCAGAAAAGGCCTTTAAGATTTTTGAGTCCAACTGTATTTATGTAGCATTTAACTATAAAACAGTAGTATCATACAGTTTAAAAAGCTTAAAGTGCTGTGATGTATTATTTGTAGATCCAGTATTGATGTGGATCCCTCATACCTGAAACAGATCAGCTGGATATCAAGATAAGGAACATCCTCACCACCTGCATGCAGTCAAATTACATGGATATAATGGTTATCATCAATAAAAACAAGAAGAACCAAACAGGGTTAAATGCATAATGGGAGAGGAAATTTCTCTTCTTTTTCTCCCAGCAGTTCCTGCTATGGGGATTGTCCTCTCACCAAGCTCCTCCCTATGTCACTTAACTTTGGGAAGAGTGTAAAAGTTGCAAAATAAGGTGTGCCATGGAGAAAGAGCACATTGGTGCTGTGCTGCAGTGGTAATCATGCATGACATGATTTATTTAAGCCCATTCTTTGTTAACACAAGGTGGACAAGCTCAAGTTACTTTCATAAGAGTTAAGCTCTTTACGAAAAACAATTGTCCATGCTTCTGGACATATGTTGTGGAGAGGCAAAATAAATGAACGGGATAAACTTTGGGGAGAAAAGAGCTGCTTTTCTCCACCTCTTGAGTTTAAAAAGTGTGTGTTGTCCACAGCTAGAGAAATGCAGTGTAAATGTGCCAAGAGCACAATCTCATGTTAGACCTGAGGCATTGTAAAGCACACCCAGTTTATAGTTCTGCACTGAGCAAAAGGAGAGAAAACTCGGGCTTGTATGTGAAGTACTGCTGGTATGTGATTGTCACAGAGTACGGTGGATGGCCATTCAGAGCACTGATTTTCAGTGTGTTAAATTGCAAAAGCATATCTGCCTGTAACTTGTTCTCTACCCTGTTTAAGGGATGAAGGTACGTTGATGTAGGGATCCCTGTACACATGCTTTCCAACATTGTTTTGAACAGAAAGCCTCTGTGCAAACAGAGGCTTACATAGTGCAGGATAAAAGAATGGAAAAATGTTCTAAATTGTCCATTCATTTCCCTTTCAGTTTATTCTCACTTGATCATGATCATTTATTAACTGTTTTTGCCTGGTGATAACACAACCTGCTGACATTAATTCAAGTTCTAGCAATTCAAGTTCTTCCTTGGTTTTCTCATTTGGTACCTCTTTTCCTTCCTTTCTTGGCACTAGAACATACCCCCTTATATTGCTTATCCTTTTTGTCCTCTCTTCAGCTCCTTTGTAACTGCTGGTTCAACTCCTTGCTGTTGGTGTTCTCCAAGGAAACAGGAGACAGCAGTGTGGAAAGATGCAGGAGTCCTGGGTGTATCTCCTGGGTCTTTACCCAGCTTCATTGTGTGCTGACATCCTTCCTCAGTGCAGTGTCAGGTCTCTGTGTTACAAACCATGTGCAGTGCTGCATAGGGGAGAGAGAGTGCTCATCACTTGTAAAGGCTGTATCTACAGGCAGAACTAGGGATGCTTTCTGCAATGGCATAGTCACATTCTCATTCATACTCAAACTGTCAGTGGGAGGAAACATCCAATTTTTGCTTCAGATAATGGTGTGGTTTGAAAGTGAAATTTGACTAGCTTAAAATTACCTGAAGAAACTTTTATAGCTAAGATGCAGTGATTAAAGCAGTGTGTCTTGGTACAGTATAAAGGGCTCCACCAGTTCCCAGATTTAAAAGCCTTCAGAAACTTACTAATATGCTGCTTCCCTTATGTAAACTTACCTCCACTGCTCCAATGGGCTGCCTCCACCAGGCTGTGATTACAATAAGCAAGCACAATTAAATGTTGTCTTTTGCGTGCCAGTGTGTAAATCACATCAAATGCATGGCTGAAAATGTCTGCCAAAGCTTTTGTGTGTATCTGAATCAGACCACCGTGTTAAAATCATTCTTGGATAAATATGTCAATTTTTGAATAAAAAGTGATGCATGAGGCACACATCAAGTGCCAGATAACTCAGCAAATACAAACAGCAGTTGCAGAAGTAGATTACAACATCTCCTTTTCTTATCCCCATCCCCAAAATGGAGGCTTTGATAGAAATTGCACAAACATAATGCTGCTAGAATATAAATAGCAAATGGTGAATTATGACTTAGTGCCAATTTGCTTTTTGATGGTCTGTTGGCAGATGCAATATTCATGCAGAGCACAGCAGCAGGGAGTTTTTCTTCTCATTTCTTTCACTGCTATCTTCTCACCTGCTTTTGTGGTTGAACCTGGAGTAATTTCTTCTTTCTTTCTTCAGTTTGTCTTGCTTTTATAATTCTGGTCTTGTTCTCATGCCACGATGTTTTCATACGGTTCTTACTGAATTAACAATTATCTCCATTTAGTAGATAGTGGGGCAGTATGTATTTGTGTGTACAAGTTGCTTAGCATTCTGAGGCTAGTTCTTCCTGCATAAAGGGGGGCCTTTTGCTCTTCAGTGACTCTTCACATTTCATTGCTTCATTTCATTGCTTCATTCCCTGGTGCAGATGCTCAGCTGTATTTTCTACTGTCATCTCACATCTCAGTTTTGTTCTTTCTCAGTAAACATTCATCTTTGTATCCTCTGTACGCACAGGTTGCATAGCTCCTCGCAGAACTCTCTTTCTGGCCTTTTGCAAGGAGCACATTTGGGCAGAGCAGCAGGTCCTGGACCTGGAGAGACTGTCAGGGAGCACCTTCCCTTTCTGCTTGCTGGCAGGGATGAGTTGGATCCTCATCCACTTTACATTGTCTCCGGTTGACTGGAGTTACTGGACATAAGCTGGGTTACATTATGTGGTGATGTCATCCAGGAGTCTCCTCTGAGAGCGCTGCCTTTTGAAATGAAGCTCAGATACAACCATTTTAGTGAACAGAATCAAAATAAGAGGAATTTTGCAGAATTAAATGAGGTAATACATGTAAAATGATGTAAAAGAGAATGCTTTGTCAAAGCTTTATATAAAGATATCGCTCAGCAAATGTGAAAGGGCATTATCAAGTAGTTTTTATTACTGGATTCACAGAGAGTAGCTCTGCAGCCAGAAGTATATGTAGTTCAGTATTCTGTGCTTTTACATGTTCCAGAGTAATTCAGAAAGACCCCTGCAGTCAATGATAAACACATGGTGGCTGGCAAAAGAAAATGTGTTTCATGAAAGCATTTGTGTACTCGCTCATGGCGTGATACAGAGTGGAAGGGACTCCGCAAGTAGTCTGCTCCAACTCTTGGCTCAAGGCAGGGCCAGCAGTGAGCAGATTTCTCAAGGTCCCTAAGAAACATTTAACTGTAAGAATTCAGAACTAATGTGTTCTAGATTTTTTTTTCTCTTTGAGAGCCTTAGTTGAATTTCAGAGTCAACAGTTGAGGATCTGTCACTTTTAAGCCTGTGACTTGTAGTTCTGAGATAGAAACTTTCAGGTTTTTTTGTGTGGCAAATGAGTGAAGCCATATCTGTGGGCTTCTAAAAGAAATGAGGCAGTAGTCACTTTATAAATGAAAGACGTAAGTGTACTTATGTTCTAGAGTTTGTCAGACCTTTCAGCTTTTCTTCATAGTCTTTTACTTCATGTCAAAGTCTGGGTATGTGTGCTTTGAAAGACTATGGGAGATTCTAAAAATAAAATTCAAGTGGAAATCAAATGCTTCAAGTGGCTGATTGTGTCACAACATAGTCAACTCTGTGACTTTGCTAAAATCTCAGGAAGAGCAAGGTAGAAATAGCAAGCTGCAGGAGAGCAGCCTTTGTGAACAGGAGAGACTTTAATAACTGCATCTACTTTTAAAAAGTCAGCAAACCCTTCTGAAGATCTCATGAAAACCTGGATTCACACCAACTTTGGAAGAGCTAAGTTTTCAGACTTTTTTTCATGCGAAGCCGTTGGATTGCTGTTGTTAGAGAAATAGAATTAGGAGCAGGTAATCTTTTTGTTTCTCCTACGTAGGCTGAGTCTAGCCATTGCCATTTCCTTCTGTATCTGTTCCATGAAACGAGTAACTTTGAGCAGATAGATATAGATACAGATATAGATATAGATATAGATGTCTTTGTAACTTTGAACAGGTATGTATGCCTTTCAGTAGAGAGGTCACTTATCTGCAGAGCATTTCAGATCTGTGCTGCTTGTGTTTCATCCCAGGGAAGATTGTGTACACACAGCTTAGCCAGGAGAAGTGACAAAAGGTTACTGGGGAAACGGTGCAGCATTTCCTTGGGCTGAGGGAACAAGTCTTCAAGGGTCAGCAAAAGCTGATGTTGGTTATTTCACTGGAATGATTGATTTCCTGAATAGGTATAGCTGTGAAGTCAATTCCAGGTATGTTTTGGTGGGTTTTTTTGCCTTTTTTTTTGCCTTTTTTTTTTTTTGTTTGTTTGTTTGTTTTGTTTTGTTTTTTTGTTTTGCATTGAGCTTCTATTTAGGATGGCATGGAGGAAGAAAAAAACCAGAGCTCAAGTCCTCAGCCTCAGTGGTGGTGTTTTACTGAGAGTTAAACTGAAGGTTAAGTCCTTCAGCACTCAGAATTAATTCACTAGCCACTGCCTGTTAAATAATTACTTGAAAATGAGATTTGTTCACCTGATAATAAGGTAGCATAAAAAGTTTAAATAACTAAAATAATTAACGCAGACTGATTTTTTTTTTGAATCTGTAGATAGCTTAGGTGTTAATGTTTAAATTTCACATTAGCTAGACATTTTAACAGAAGATGCCTGGCTGATTTAACTGTGAATTCTGATAATTTCTGAAGATAAATAACTTGTCCTCCTCTCTTGAAGACATCTCAGTTCTACTCAGAGGTAATCTATTTGTCCTTTGTAGCCATCAGATCCTCACATTGATATTACCCAGGTGAATGGGTGTCACCAGTTATCCCTGTTTTCCTCTGGGGGCATTTAAAGGCCCCAAAAGACTGGCTAGTGGTTGTGCAAATTCCTTTGAAAAGGTCATGCATGTGGAAGGCCATACCACATCAATGAGCTCGCTTCTTGTAGAAATGATCCATAAATTCCTGGGTGCTTGCTGCCATCAGCTGAAAACCACTGTGCCAGGATGTGGAGTGCTTGGGTACATGTATAGCTCTGTACCTCAGCATATCAGCTGTTTTTAACTCTTTGTCTTCTCTCACAGTTGTAGAGTTATGGCCCTGAGAAGCACTGTAGCACCAAGTGGAACACCCTGTATGTAAAGAAAACGCCTTTGCCTTTACTTTCAGGCTCCCAGGTCCAGAAGTGGGTTTCTTTTACATTCCTTTACCGGTGTCTAAGAGGACCAGAGAGTGCTGGTCCCAAGGCCCCCATGGTTTTCCATGTTCCTTAGTTGTTAGCTGGGTATCTGGCTGTGTTTTAGGCTGCTTTGAGGAGAGCTGACTGAGCTATGGCTAGCTTTGAGCAAGGGTTCATCCTGACCTGTGAGTCAGTGTGTAATTTTTGGCCATTTGGGTTAGGGTTGGTCCCTGGTCCTCTTTTATTTGCAACTATGAGGGTACAACTACCAACTAACTGTAAGGATACAATGACATCTATAAGGATAGTCCTGGGGTACGGCTGAAGATGTGGCAGCATCTTCTAGCATGACAGATAGTAAGCTTGTTGGCTTTGTTTTCTTCTTACATTTTTTTCTGTTTCTCTGACCCTCTCTGATAAAATAATTAAATGGAAACATAAACACTGCATTGAAAAAGGCTGTCTTAACATTTTGTCTCCCAACTTGGCACAAGCACTCACTCCTCTGCCTTTCTCTCATTCCCCAGCATCTGAAGCCCCTTTTGGACTTGTTGGTGCCTCCTACCTCCACAGTCTTTCTGTGGCAGAAAGTTCTAGCAGTTTGCTTCTTCTGTTACTTCCTCTAAATCGATGAAAGTAATATTAATCTCAGCTTTGTAAGGTTTGAACTGTTCCATTTAAACTGCCTCACAAAAATGGGCCAATTATTATTTTCTGTATTGTGTTTTGGTGATTGACTGACTAGAAGAGGGTGAGGCAAAGAAGAAGGATTTGTTTAGAGAAGGGCAAATCTGCTTTAGTGACAGATCAAGTGCAGACAAAAGAGATGGAAAAAGGGTAGGATAGGTGGGAAAAAGGAGCCTCTGAAGATGCAGAAGTATGAAAAAGCTCACTAAGAGTAGGAGGAAAGCATTGTCCTAGACTTGTATAAATCTCTAACTTACCTGCATTAATTTTTTTTTTGGTCTGTACTTAAAAACTGGAGTTCTGGTGCTTTTGTGTCTTGAACATCACAGCATGACACAGTCATGTAAAGGAAGAGCACTAGAAATTAGCAGTGGTTGCACAGTACAGTCTGTCAGAATTGGAAGCAGAACCCTTCACTCGCTCCTCTTTTTAATTGCTGCCTATCAATGCTTACATACAGCAGAAAGTTAATGATGCATCTCTTAAAAAATTACTGCAAATTGCAAGTCTGTTACATTAATATGATTAATCTGAACTAAAAGCTGTACCTAAGATTCTGCTAAGGCACAGTTGCACATTAGAGCCATAAAGTATGTGCAGCCATAACATAAGTGCCTGCTTCTTACTCTCCATGTTCTGTAAGGGCAGAAAGGGAGCAATGTGTTAATTATTTTTGGCATTATCAGTGTTGATGTCAGGATGATGGTCTTTTAAGAAATACCTTGAATCCAAATTACAATAGTCTAAAATGTATTTGAGTGAGGAAAATACCTTCATTAAAAATACTCAAAGTAACCAACTTGGCACATATCCCGAGACAGTGGACACTTGACTTCCAAAGTGAAACCCAAGTGATAAATTTAACAGTAAGGTGGTGTAAATCATGTCAGTTCCATGCTTTTAAATACTGCGAGCTGCAGCAGTTTAAAAAGAAATTCAGGCTTCTGAAAATGCAAATTTGATTGACAGAAGAGTGATTTGGGGTTGTTTTGATTTTGCAACCTGTTTGTTTGAGAGGCAGTTTAATGTTTTGAGTTCTCAGAATGGAGGAAGACTGGGGGGGATTTCTATTCTCACCAGGCACTTCTTGCCCTGCCACAACTGCTTGAGTGAGTTAATCTACTTGGCTTCACATCTGTTCATTGCCTCCCTCCGCTGCCCCCATCTTCACACCAGAGCAGGAGCCCTGTGGCTCTCCTGGCCCCCTTTTCCCATTCCAGGGCTCAACTTCTCATTTCCTAGGCTCCTGCCCTTATTTCAGCCTGTTGCCAGCTGCCAGGGAAGAGCTGCTGTAGGATGCTGAGTATTGCTTGCTGTGTGAGTGCTGACCCTTGGGCAGCAGAGGGAGGAGGGTGCAGCGTGGCACCTACAGGAGCAGGCTGTCTCTAGAAGGGCTGGGAAATGAGGCAACAGTGAGTAGCTGGAGCAAGTTTTCCAGCATCTGACTGAAATGACCAACAAGGTAATTCCAAATTACTGGAAAGGTAGGCTTCTTGCTGCCATGGCAACAGAAGTTTCAGTGCTGACTGAATTTGTTATTCATGAAGAAAATAAGGTAAGAATTGGCAAGTCCCACTTATTCTTCCACACTTTCATTTTCACTTTCTTAGTGATGCAGTGTTTGAGATAGAGACTTTGAAAGGGAATATTCATGTTTGAAACAAAATTAGAAATCTTTGGCTTTCGTGCACTCTTTTTAGGAGAATGGAAATGTTTTCACCCTTGATACAAGAAAGCTTTTATTGAGCCAAACTAGAACTAAGTATGATGAGAAGACAATAAAACTTGTAAGTAGCTTGAAGGTTTTCAAGTTTGCCTGAACTTTTGGCTGGTGAGCCTTTGTTGTGGAGAGAAAATGTTTGGCTTAAAGGTTAAGATGAATTAGGTGACTTTTGATTATCCAAAGAATGAAGGCTGTGTTTGTACCCTCATTCCTGTTTCTTTGCATATGGTCCTTTCATCCATTCAGTCTGTGCTAGTCAGGGAGGAGGACTGTTTGAAGAAGGCACTATAAGAGTGCTCTGTCTCTCATCCAGCAACAGCTGAATACTTTATGGCAGTATATTAAGTCCTTGACAGGAGAAGGTAGCCAGCTGGCTGCTGCAGCAGGATATTCTTGTTCTCCCTCACAAGTGAAAAGGAGGAGTTGGCAGAGCGCCTGCCGAGCTTCCCCAGGAAGAGTAGAGGCACAGACTCTCGCAGTATTTTAACTAGGTGGGCTGTTAACCAAAAAAGTAAGAGAAGAAAGCACACATTTCAAGTCTGCCCAGCCCACCAACTGGAAAGTGGTAAAGGGCTGACTCTAATATGAATAATTACCATCCAAGAGCCTCCGTGCTTTGGGATAGCTTAAGAATGTGGTTACTTTAAGGTCACAGGCAAGTGGAGTAACTGTGCTGGTGTTTGTTCTGCTCGAAACAGCATGTGGAATTGTGGTGTCTCACTGGTTAGAATAGTGCTGTGACAGTTCTATAAAATCTGGAGTCTGAACATAATTTGATAGTCCTTTTTTGTCCCAATAAGTACAACTCAAGTCAAAATGTTTGTGTGGGTCACTAGAAAAGATATTGAAAAGAAAGGAATTCGTGTTAAAATTAGCAAATTCAGGAAAGAGAGAACACCTCTCACCATTTCATTAAGCCAGGTGTTGAAACAACATGAAACATTACCCAGTCAATCATCCATTTCCAAAAGGGAAGCAGGTGAAAACTGTCTTAAGGCACAACCAATTAGCACAGAAATAGGTGTATATTTTGGGTGTGGATGGCCAAATATGCTGAGGTACAAGCATTTGAAACAAAACAAGCTTCAGGTCATTATTTTATAGCCTGTTCTTCCTCGTATGCTTCCTTTAATGAAGTCTCCGAGGAAATGTTGTGTGGATGCTCCATTGACTGATAAGTGAAGCTGCTCCTTTAAGCACTGAAACTGCTGGTCCAGAAGATCTTTGTAGTACTTTAATGAAGGAATCCTGACCTCTTATATAGACTCAGAGGACAAATCAGATCTGGGTTCTGTGTTTGTAAATGCTCTTCAGTGACCTCCAGTGTATTTTGGAACAGACCTTCTCTCGGTTTTTCTGTGATTGCTGAAGATAAAGATATTAACAGTAACTACTGAGACTTACATGGATTTTTGGTGATGCAGTTTTGTGTGCTTAGAAGGTATTTGAAACAAACTTCATGGAGGTTCAACATACACTGAGATTATATATATTACATATAATATATATAGTATTATATAACATACAATGATATCATTATAATTAATATAATATTATATATATATATATTATATATATATATTATAATTCTTTGAATACAAAGTCATACTAACCTTTGATGTTCAAGATCCAGGTCACCATTTATGAAGATAACTAAATATTCACATGGTCTGGACTGACCTTTCAAAAGGCAGGAAATACTGCTCTGAATTGCTTTCCCCTAATTTTACTTTTGATAGATCTCATGGGTAGAGTTGGAAAAAACAGTTGAATGCTGGTATCATGATAAATATAATATAGATTATATATTATAAAATATAAATTAAAATAAAATATAAATAATTATAATATAAATTAAAATTAAAATATAAAATTATAAAAACTGCATGAAAATGCAGTTTATCCTCTCTTCCCAAACTGGCAAAATTAAAGTAAGCTCTGATTCCTTTTTTCACAGTGAATCATATGTGTTAATATAAAAACAACCTAACGCCACACTTTTTTGGCCCTGAAATGAACTAGTTACAACTCCAGTTTAAGATTACAGCTTATTATAATAGGTGCTGGCTTTAGTGCTATCTTATTTTCCATCTCACAGAATTAGTTATCTGTCACCATTTGATGCAAGTAACCAGTCTGCCTTAAACATAGCAGAACAAACCTTACAGAGCTGGGTGAACTGTATTACATTCATCTGAATGTATTACATGTATAGATGAATGTATTACATTCATCTGAAGTCTGTTTTTCCTTAACTTTGATTAGCAGTGATCGTAGTCATGCTGGAAGTAATTAAAAATATGGGAACACTTTATATATAAACGTAGATGCATGATGTAGATGTAACTACTAATTGAGATGTTGGATGTAACTCTTGACTTCTTAACAAGCATACTGGCTAGTCTTTGCTTGCAGGTTGATTTTGCAGCTTGCAGACCCGCTCCAGCTGCTCACAGAGCTCCTCGGGCAGGGGCTGAAAGGAGGGTTGGGAATTTATTGTGCTTTTTCAGTTGTTCAGAGAAGAAGCAATGGATACATCTCAGGTTTCTCTTAGCAAGTTGAAGGAATTTCATTCCTTGTTTTTAGACTTGCAACTGCTTGAGGCTTCAAAGCTGTGTTTGTGTGAAAGAGGAAAAGGGAGGGAAGGAGGAGCACATACCACTGCTAATCTTACATTAATGTAAATGTAAGGCTTGAAATCCCAGCTATAAGAAAGCAGCTGCAATAGCAGAGGGTCCATTCAAAACATGTGCATCCACTGCTCTCAGAAACAGGCAGTGCATCATAAAGACCTCGGTATCCTGTTCAGCAGGATTTCGATAGTTTATTCTGTTTTTTAAAAATCTGTATCTATGTTACAGTCTTGCTTCCAATAAGACCAGTATATTTTTAGTAATAAAATTTGATCAGTAGTTTTTTACTGAGTAATTTCTATGTCATCTACAATAAGGAGAACATTTTAAAGAATTTGTCATACATTGAAGAATCAAATATAATGAGAGCGGTTAACTTTTAAAAAAAATTACCTCTAGTTTCATTTGGGAGACAAAATGGGAAGCTTTAGTTGCTTATTTTTACTTGTGGTCCAAGTTTTGGGAGCACTTAAATGTCTCTCTCTCTCCTGTTTTGTTTTTTTTTTTTTTTACTCTGCGTGTTGTCAGATTTTTAATGTCCCCAGCTGAAAAAGGAAATTAACCAGGAATCCCAGTTCAGTCTGTTCTTTTGTACAATGGCACTTTCTCACAACAGGACAGCTACTTGAAGCGGAGCAAGAATGTTCTGCCAGTTTGTCACAAACTCTTGCTAACCACATGGGAAAAGCTCAAGAGCAGGGAGAAGAATCTTGGCCTTAGTCTATTTTTTCCCCTTTGCATGGGGGCAGAGGAGGTCACAGACATGAAGAAACACTTATTACTGAGTGCAGGAGGTAAAACTCTTTATTGTTTCTGAGAGGGAGGTAGCTTTGCTGGAGACTTCTGCAACAAATCTAGCTCTGCAAGTTGCATCTAAAGAATACAGTTAACAGGCAAGATAAACCTGACAATTACCGAAATGTCTCATTTTTCTCCTACAGTTAGTTAAGTAACCCGTTTCAAATTCCAGATCACTGAGCGTAGAATGGTTTGAGTTGAAAGGGATCTTAAAGATCATATGGTTTCAACCTCCTTCCTTGAGTGGTACACCTTTCACTAGACAAGATTGCTCAAAGCCCCATCCAACTTGGCCTTGAACACTTCCAGTGATGGGACATCCACAGCTTCTCTGGGCAACCTGTGCCAGTGCCTCACCACCTTCACAATAAAGAAGGTCTTCCCAATATAAAATCTAAATCTAGTGCCTTCTGGTTTAAAGCCATTCCCCCATGTCCTATAACTACATGTTCTTCTAAAAAGTCCCTCTTCAGCCTTCTTTCAGGCTCGCTTTACTTAGTGGAAGGCTGCTCCAAGGTCTTCCCAGACCCTTGTCTTCTCCAGGCTGAATAACACCAACTCTCAGCTGTTTGTCCTCGTAGGAGAGATGCTTCAGCTTCTGATCATCTCCTCTGTACTCCCCCTAATAGGTCCCTGTCCCTCCTGTGCTGGGGACCCCAAAGCTGGACGTGGTACTCCATGTGGGGTCTCACAACAGTAGAGTTGAGGGGAAGAATCACCTCCCTCAAACTGCTGCTGTTCAGGCTTCTTTTGAGCAGTAGTTGGCTTTTATATCAGCCAAACAGTTACATTGATACACTATTTAAAGAAAAGGTGAGAGAGAATGTGTGTCTCAGTAAATGACATTATAGTATATTATTAGTATATGGCAGAACCACAGACCATCTGAGATTGGAAGGGACCTGATGTCATCTGGTCCAACCTTCCTTCTCAAGCAAGGCCACCCAGAAAAAAATTCCTAGGACCACATCCAGATGGCTTTTGAAAACCTGCAGAGATGAGGGCTCCTCAGCCTCTTTGGGCAGCCTGTACCACTCTCACCCTTTCTAGGAGGTTGATGGCTTGTACCAGCAGTCATTCTGCAGGGCCCGACATGAAGCAGAGTGCAGCAATCACAAAATAACTGTTTTATCTAATTTGAGAAATTGTGGTTGTTACAGTAAAGTTCCTTGCCAAATATTAAGAATATGCATTTATTTCTAACAGTTAAAAAGATATCTGGAAGCACTAGTGTAATCCTCTGGGATGAGGCTTCATAAGCTACAAAATCTTTTGATAAATAGATACTAGGCTTGGTTAGGACTTTTTTCCCTAGAGCTATATTAAGCTTGGGTTTATCTCATGTGCCATTTGTTTGGGATGCTTTTATTCAATAAACTGTCCCTGATTAATCATAACATTTACTCAGGCCCACTCTGTTTAATGTGCCTTTCTCTTCCCCACACCCAGCTTGCAAGAACATAGCACTACAGAGGGATGGAAGTGCCCCTTCACTGCAGAAATTCTTTTCCGAGAGTCCAGAATAGCTCAGGTCCAAGACTTTAGTTTCAAACATTCCAAATAAGGGTTTTAGTAAGTCAGAAATGTTGAGTTGCTAACTTCATTGATGATTTTTGTCACATTAACCTTGACCTACTAAACCAGGCAGCAGTTGCTGTTTTGAATGCAAGCAGAACCGTAGCTGGCATCAGCAGCTATTGTGCTGTTCTGCATTCTCTTTCTGTAGCCAGATTCTTCTGTTTCACTTTGGTACCTGCTGGCATCTGCATACCCAAATTGTTGATTGGCAGGTGCACTGTGGCAGTCAAAAATATTTATGAAATGGACGTGATAGTTAAATGCCTTAACAAGGAAACTGAACCCCAAATGCAAAGGCAAGACAGATTATCTGTATAACTTGGTACTATTAGCAGCTGTTGGCAAGGTCAGGGAAGTTATTAAAAGTTAAGTGTTTATAAAGCATCTAGTATCCCTCTACCTGAATAATTTACTGTAAAAGATGTTAAGAAAGTGTAAGTATAATTCTTTTGAGATATCTGTAGAAGAGAGTAATAAAAAATTCGCAGACTGCTCCTGTAATTTTTTTAAATGCCTTGAAACTTTTATTATTTAAATTCTGATGCATATACTTTTTCTTTAAATTAAAGGGATAGGCAAGTATTTTTCTTTACAGTTTATCCACTACCCACTTTTTTGCAATGGGACAAAAAACTGAACCTTCTGTTTTTAAAACATCTTTTTATGGAAATGCACCATAAAGGAGTATTGACATCCACATGAGACAATACTTGTTTCATTTTTAAGTGAGAGGAAAATACAGCCAAACCCAGGAATCTTTTGCCTTATCATTCTTATTCCAGTGACTGCCAAACCGTTGGTTTCCCATCACAGATCTGGTTTTTTAATATCCATCAGTTACAATTTCATGAATTCTCAGTGCTGGCAGTGACACACATGTTTTCATTTACTGCATTACGGGTATTCTCTAGACAACCAGTCTGTTGAAAAGAAATTAATTCCAGCAGTGAACTAAGATACTGAATTCTCAGCAGTTTATGAATTCATGTTTTTTCATTGAGGCTATTTATATCTGGATTGAATTAATTTGAATATGTAACCAGGTGGTTGTGGTTATGTCTTTTATTATCCACTGGATTTGAAAAGCCATCAGAATGCAACTGCAGAATGGGAAAACTAACTAATTGCAGTTGGTAAATATAGCATTGTATGGTTGAAATCTCAGCTCAGTATTTCTCTCATTTCTGTTCATGACTTCAGGCATGATTAGCATGAAGGAATACAAATACTGTAACTACAGTTTCCTAAGTAAGGCATACTATATATAATTTTTAGATCTGACTAATTTTAAATTTTTACTAAAGATGAAAATCTAATAACTTGTTTCTCTTTTGTCCTGTGGTCCCCATTTCACCAACAATGAAAAGTGGCAAAATATCCAGGCAACATTTTAGACAAGATCTTTTCGAGGAGAGCAGAGACTTACTTTATAGATAACTTGAAAAGCCTGTCAGTAAGCTGCAAATTCATACTCAGCAAGGTTATGCTTTTTATGTTTGTCTTCTCCAATGAGGATGCAAAATTGTTGGCTCAAGGAAGAAATGGTCTTAGTCCTGAGCTGTACTTTACGTGGAACAAAGAAAGTGAAAACTTCAGGTTGTTAGACAATAGGCACTTTATCCCATCTATTTTTTTCAACTTGGTTGTTCTTTTTAAGTGGAAGCTTGCATAAAGTGTGATTTCTTAATATCATCTTTATTTCAGTAAACTTGAAAGGATTTTTATCTCAATACTTGATTTGGTTTTATGTAGTTTGAGAGACTTTCTTAACAAAAACTGGAGAAAGTCACGAACTTGGAAGATTGTAAAGGCGAGTAAATTTCACTGGCAAAGTCTTCAGGATTCCATTAAGCCCCTGTTAGGTGTGACCCTGTGCTGTCGGTCTTGACTGTAATATTTGGTCATTCTTGCTGTAATAAACAGCACAGGGTTGATGGTAGTGATTGCTGAAATCTTTGCTTCCCTCTATCGCAGGAAGTGCCTGTTTTGGAGGTGGCCTTTGGTAGGACATGGGTGATACGGCTCCTAAGACTGAGCAGCTTCTGGTCTTTGTACAAGAGGGGATTTAGGATGGTAGATACCCTGGTCTTTTTTTTCCCAGAGGTTGCATAGTATCTAGCCTTGCTTCCCTCTCCAAGACTTGTGCTGTTTGTGATGTATTACTTTCAGTAGCTCTCTATGAACACAGCCTGCCTTTTTCAAGATGTTGTGTCTGAAATCAAAAAGTTTCTGAAGTGTTAGTAAATAATTGCAGTTTGTTTGAAAGAGGTATGCAGCAGTGAATCTGAGTACATGCAGGTAGCTCAGCATTTTTAGTAATAAGAGTATGAATGGCTAGAGGATTAGGAAATATGTTTTAGGAAGTGTTCTGTTGGTTTCTTCTTCACTATATTGATTTTACAAATTCTTTTTATCTAGTAACTAATGTATGCATGAGGAATATTTTTGTAATCCCTTGTGTCTGAGGGGCAGCATCTCTATTGAAATGTGTTTCCCAGATCAATCTCAGTCAGACTATTCTTTTCTATCTTGAGTCAATATACCAAGGAGAGGAAAGATCATGCAGTTTTATTTTTTAAGTGGTAAAGAGAGTGGAAGCTGTATGGTTGTTTTGATTTGGAAATACTATGATGACTTTTTTTCCTGCTATGCATGGGTAGATACATGTTGATAAAGCAATAGAAATGATTTTGAGAATACCAGTCAGGCTCTCTGTAATCCCACTGAAAACACTGACATATATTTGCTCCAGAGAACATTGTAGTGTATTCTGATTTTCTGTCCTCAGATTGCTCTATTTGAATGCAATCAGTGTCTTTGTTACTCATTCAACTGCTCCTGTGTCTGTCTTTCTTGGATTGAGTAATTTGCTCAGGAGCAATTTGGGAATGCTGGCTGTGCTTTCTTACACCTCAGCAAATAACATTTAATATAGAAAGTATATTGGAAGAAACTTTTTAAATAAGAACAGCTGGTATCTCTGTAGTAAATACCTCTGTATACATTTTGGCAGTGCAGAGAAGGACATCTGACAGAGAAGTCATTTGTTTTGAGGTTTAATTTATTTGTGCTTCAGGGAGCAAGCAAAGCCTAGCAACTCTTGTGCTCCTGCCAGGTCTCCCAGAGGAGTTAGTGAAGTTTGGAGTTACTAATGAAGTTAGTAACTCAACATTTTCTCTCCATAAAGAGCAGCTCCTGGCCCTGGCTGAGGCTCAGTTCCCCTTGGTTGGGAGTGCAGGTGCAGAAGGTAGCTGCCAGGATATGGCCACTCATTCCATGGAAAATGGTAAATCAAGAGCCACAGGCCTCCACCACGGGCTTAATACACACACTGTTAACAGCAGCCCTGGAAATTGTGAGATGCAGAAGAGCACAGAGGAGTTATTCTTTATATTCTCCTGGCATTGCCAGGAGGGAGGGCCATGATTGAAGAGCTGTATTAGTTACAGTATGTGAAGTGAAACCAAGTCTGAAGCTGGTGTAGGGATGGGGAAAAGTCAGAAAGCTGACTTGGGGATGGAAATTGAGCTATTGCAGCACACTGTCTGTCTGTCCATGCAATTCAGCCCCATTTCCCAGCAGCTCAGCAGTGTTGAGTGGCAGGTGCACATCTGGGATGCCTCAGTGGTTCAGAAGGATGGGTGCAAGTAAGGAGCTCTTTACTTGTGTCAAGTCCTTCCTTCCCTCTGCCCCTCACAAAGTTGCAGCTTCGCTCCTGGCCAGAAGAGGAACAGCAAGTTCTGTAAAGTTATGCACTGCTTTCGTTGTTCTGCAGCCATCATATCTTTCTGCTGTCCTGTTTAATGCAGTGACTTACCAGAGAGTACATCCAAGAGCTTAAATAAGTAAATTCTCAGTACATTCTCTGCAATTCCAGAGTTTCTCTTTGCTTCTTCTGGTCTCTGCAGGAATGCCACTAGACTCTTATCTTCCCATTTTATCCACAAGAAAGTGTATGCAGGGCATACTGAAGCACTGCCTGGAAATGCAGTACCATACAGAACATACATAGAGCGAAATTAGGTTGTTCAGAGCAGTTAGTTTTGTTTTTCTCCCAACTTACAGAATAAATACTGGGGGGGGGAGACAGGGGAAGACTCCCACGGGAGGTTGATAGACTTCACATGTGGATACAGTTCTGCACATGTAAAAAGCAAATACAAATATTCTCTAATAGATAACTGTGAAATCTGAATCTACAAGAGCTGCTGTATTCTCACAGTTTTCTAGTGAATACACATGCTTTGGGAAGGGAAAACAGTCTGGGGGAAATTGTGTGTTCGTGAAACTGAAGAGTGACCCTAAGCAGCTCTGTAAAGGCATCAATTGTTTTTACACCAATTAAAGACTGAACAGCCTACTTCTCATTAGCTAAGTCTAATTTTGTTTCTAATCAGGAAACTAAATATCAAAGCAGAAAGGGTTTTTCTGATTCCTATTTAGTGGCAATTACATCACATTTCATTTCAATGCACCTATCTAGGAAACAAGACATGAATGGAGCAGTTCTGAATCCCTCAATTGTTGTTGGAGTTGGTCTTTTTTACTGCTACCACTGTGATTTAGAAAAGCTTCTAACTTCTGAAAAATGTTTAGCAGATGTACCATCTAGGTAAAAACACCATTCAACATAGCTTCTTAAGAAAAGCTCTGCTTTTTCCAGTACATTACTGTGCTGTGTTTCTCTCCCAAAGTTAAAATCTCACCCTTCTAATGCTATCAGCAATGTCACTTTTTTCTTCCAAATCAATCAAAACAAGCGTCCTTTAAGAAGAAAAATCAATTTAGCCTATTAATTAGCTGAACTCACTATAGTGCCTGAAGGCCAGAATGTCATTTCCCATAAGATTTGCTTTCAAAATACAAACAAAATTGGAGCACTTGCAGGTTGTCATCATGAAGGGCTCTTAATACTTCAGAATACATTGGTAATCTTTATCCTACCTGATACAGACCTATTTAAATACTCTGATTAAATGTTGTTACATTTGTTCTGGTTTTGTTTCTGCCACATGGTAGATACAGGAACTTTAGTCAGTGGCTGGGCAAAATATCAAACATCACTACAGCAAGCTACCAGAAGGTTGTATCTGATAATGGATTATTTTCCTGTGGTATAAGGCTCTTTATTTTCTCATCCCTCAACAAAAGAGATTATAAAATTTAGATTACCAACTCATAAATAAAGCAAAATGAGAAAAAGTTATTAAATGAAAGAGGGTATGTTGTAACTGTTGCTTTATATTCATGGTTACCAGGGTTCCTGTCTATGAAAGCTGCTTGGAGAGAGTTAATACATCTTAGTGAAAATCTGCTTTACTGTTGTATCTTTTTGCTGACAGTAGTAAAGTGTATTTCAGTGAACATTCAGAGTGATTTGTCTTCTGAGCCCAGTGGTTGGTACGTGCAGTGTGGAGCAAGTGACCCTCAGGAACAGAGACAGTAAATTCATCTCAGTGTAACCCTTTATAAGAGCTGAACTATGCTAACGCCAGCCATGTAATGGGCTTGACAGAGTAGAAGGGTCCTATTCAAACAACAAGAAAGAGACACAACAAAACCCCCACTTGATGAAAATATTTATCGGTCAAGAAAATTTACTTTCCTTCTGGCTTCATTATGAATTTTAAGGCATGTTTAGGACTTCAGCAGTTAACGTAGTATAATCTTGAGCAATGAAGCTTAGTTAAGGACTGTATGATTCAAGTAATGAGCTCTTCCTGTGGACATGCCATCAGTATAGTCTTTTGTCACTTTACCTTGTCATATTGTTTGCAGTTCTGCTATGTTCTGTTCAGTTCTGTTGTCTGCTCTGATTTGTGTCTGTATTGTGCAGTGTTTTTACAGAAGCTCACCTGGTTTGCTCTGCTTAAAATAAGAAAGAAGGAAACCCACAAGAGCTGTTTATCCATTAAGTTCATATTAACCACTTGTGAAACTTCCCTCTAAGGAAATGCATCTAAGTATAATTTAAGCAAAGATCAGGTTCTGCAGCTGATCTGGCCAGGAGGATGCCAGTGGGATTCTCCATAGCCACTCACAGGGCAGCTTTTGGGATTGGGACTGAAGATCCATTAAAACCATTCAAATATTAAAATAATGTGGAGGAGGAAACAAGAAAAGAAAAATAGAAACCACAATACTTAAAAAAAGTGAAGCTTGTTGTTAATTCTTCAACTCATATGTTTAAATAAGGGCAGAAATATTCTCAGGTTTGCCGAACCCAAGAGTTTAAACATCCAGTTGGGAAGATTTAAGAATCATGTTGGTAGTTCTTATGTCCATAAAAATCTTCCTTTTTCAAGTGTTTAAACTTTCTCTGACCTCCCTGGCAATAGATATTTATCACATATAGAAACTCTTGCAGCACGTACAGAATATCCATATGAAGATTCTCTACTCCATTTTTCTCAGGTGCCTTCCCCACCTTTTCAGGGGTTCAAAAAGAGATTGCATCCTTCTGCCTTGTTCCTGTGAAAGGATTTGGTACTGGATTGACTTTTGCCCTCCCACATGGTGGGTGAGAAGTAGTTCAGGTTAGTGCTACCAAGTTGAGAATCACATCTGCTTTGGAAGTGATTGGTGTTGGAAAACTACCCTGGCTGCATAGGAACTGTACACTGGCACCTGTTAGAAAAGTAGATCATAGTTCTGCTACATTCTGACAGAGGTGGGGTTTTTTTCTTCAGTCCCTTCTGGGGAGAGAGTTACAGCAAAGAAGATTAACTTTTGCATAAAAAATAATGCCTGCATGGAGTAATGACTCATGGTGGTGTAAATGAGAAGACTGTTCCATCTATTTCTGAAGTTTCATTCTGTTTTTAAAATGAGACCATTTTAATTCACTTGCTACTCTGCTGGGTTTTTAAATATGCACAGTGCTTTTTGTTAAGGGTGTTTGCCTGACCCTGAATTTTTTCTGAACTTTTTCAACAAAAATGGTTAATGAAGTCACAGAAATTCAGTTAAGTTATGAGGTGCTGTGCATCATCATAATCATGTCCTTGTTCATCTCCCTAGTTTGTAACAAATGCAATGCAAATACAGAGGCTTCACTGAATTTTAAACTAATACATTTTAATATGTTTTATTCTGAGGTTGGTTTTTTTTTAGATTGCTCTGAGATACCAGTTCTGAGTTTTGAGCAAGAGAGAAAGGCTTTGCTATACCTTTTAATGTTTTTTGGTTTATTTGCTTGAGGTTTTTTTGGCTGAATGCTGCTAATGTCACAGAACTCTACAGCAGAGGGTCTTGAAATTTATGTATACAGGGCTCATGGAAAAAGATTCGGCTAAAGGGTTAATTACTGTTTATCCAAACTTTAGAAAAGCTTTTGATACTATCTCCCTTAACAGTCTCATAGATACTGGTGAATTAGAGTCAGGTTAGTAGGTGGGAGAGTGGACTAAAGGACTGAAACCTGTCTGAGCTGCTGGTGCTTCAAGATCAGCAGCACAACATTCAGCTAGAGGCAAGTCACTGTTACACACTGAGACAGCACTGCAAAAAGTCTTCTTAAGGGCTTAGATAACAGGGCAGGATTCATCCTTAGTAAGTCTGCAGCCAGTTCAGAATTAGGAGTGGTGATTAATGCACCAGTGGCTCATGCTGCCATTTAGATGGACCTTGACAGGCTGGAGAAATGGGCCAACAGGAACCTCATAAAGTTCAGCAAAGTCCTGCTGCTGGAAGGAATAACCCTGCACACCAGTACAAGGTGGGAAATAGCTTTGCAGAGAGGCCTTGGGGGTCCTGGTGAATAACAAGTGGACCATGAGTGAGTAACACATCTGTGACAAAGAAAAAGCTTTTCCCATTAAGGAGGTCAAACACTAGTTAGCCAGAGAGGCTGTACTGTCTCCATCCTGGGAGGAGATACTCAGAGCCCTAAGGAACCTGATCCAACTTTAAAACTGGATCTGACTTTGATGTTGGCCTTGCTTTGATGAGATGGGAGGAAGGCTGAACCAGATGATCTTCAGAGCTCCCATGCAACCTAGGTTATTTTTTAATTCTCTGGTTGTAGCACAAATGTTATAAACAGTATTCCTTTCCCCTCAAATAGCCCCAGGGGAAGATACAGGCAATGGTCTTTCATGTTTGTTTGCTGTAACACAAACTAAATCAAAACAGATGTTTCTGTGCCTTATAGTTTAATAAAGATTTTCCCACGTGTTGAATGTATTTAGATTAAAAACATACAGTTTACTCTAGTGTCATCTTCAATGTTATGTAGTTTCTTTGCTGCTTTCTTTGCTGCAGTTGTTTACACTGTGCCAAATGCTATTCCAAGTCACTTTTTCATTTCTTATGGACAGTGTGTTTTACTCTTTTTCCCCTGTAATTGGTTCTCTTTCGAAGAATTCAGTGTTATCCCAATAATACTTCTCCAGGACAGTTGCTGGAGTTATTATTGCAGTTCCCTTCCAAAAGGTACAAAGGCATTGCTGAAGGTGTTGCAAACCAAGCTCTCCTCAATTTTTGTTGACTTAGCTGTAATGGGGGAATATAGCATAATTACAACATTGCTTCTTCACCACGTTTTTTCTTCACTCCTCAGTGAAGCTGGGTTGAGCCTGCTTCCACCATCTAACCTGTGAAAACTTATTATAGACCATAAGTTGATGTTCCAGACTTGAGTCTGGAAAATAAGGGAAAAGGCAAATTTCCTCTCAGTGGAGCCTACTTTTAATATCAAATATAATTATTTTCAGTCCCTCACAACGTTATTGTTCTCTGAAATCCATAAAGTCTTAGTCACTGATGGTAGATTTTTGCTTGTGCTCAGTTCTCACACTTGATTATCTCAATATTTGAGTAGAATGAAAGTTTTGTAAAGAAAGATTTTGGGAAATACTACATTTTTTGAGTCAGAACCAGACCTGAACTGTTTATTTTAATTCAAACCACCCCACATCTAACAAACTTTTAGTCCATCTAGACCAGAATACCTGGTGATACCTTTAATTTGTGCTGGTCAGTCTGAAGGGTGGAGCTAAATGATTAAGATAGAAAGAATTATTTAAGGTCATAATTTCTTGTTGATCTCCATAGAAGGTTAGGATTATTAGCATCACTGGACTTAATTTGCCTGTTAATTTGTTTTGATAGGAAATAACATTAAGATTACTGAGGTGCCTGGAGAAAGAGACTATAAGGACTTTGCCTAGGTTTGCTGTATTTTATTCTTCTGATCAAAGGCGGAAAGAAAGTTTTGGCATGTGGATTCTAGAAGTAGTCTGTCTGAAACTTTCCTGCTAGAGGAGGTGAAATGCTGATATTTGGGATCCAGTAGGTACTAACTTTGCCGTGAGACATCACCATGAGGAAGCATCAGTTTGTGTAAGATGTGTTTGCTGTTCCTCACACTGGGAATGTTAAGTGTTATTTGGAGTTACCTGCTGTCAATAAGAAAACCAGTCCTCAGGTTTGGCAGATATTAACTCAGATTATATTTGCTTCTGAATAGTTTGTTTTTTAAAAAAATTAGCCTTGTACCTAACTCCTTGAAGGGTTTGGACCAAAATTTGTTACAGGTGAAGCAAATAGATGCTAACATGTTGGACTGTTAGACATTTTAAAACGTCTTGGAAATCTGGGAAGCAGATGATAAAACTCAGGAAAGTGTCCACTTTTGCCAGAGGTAAGTCTAGATGTTTTCTTTACCCACAGTGATAAGCTAATGATCTGTGGAATGAAGAGGAGACATGCTACACACCCCTGCACAGTCATGTCATTTATGGCATCCTGCATTCATCTGCAATGATGTCATCCTAGATTGTAACCTATTCTCATTGTGGACCCTGTAATTAAATTAATGTTCGTCTATTGCTACATATAAATATTGCTGGAATTTTGACCCTTTGAGACACCATTTTTTAAAAGATAATATTTAAGAGCCAACACATTTTAACATTCCAGTTGGTATTTATGTTAATTTGAGTTCAATTCGTTCCCTAAGCATTTGAGATCAGCTATTTTTAGCCTGGTTTCCTGAGGAACTGAAGTTTATAGGATGGCTGTATCTATCCATCTGCCTTCCACTAAGCTTTTTGAAGCCAATGATCAATTATCTTGATTTGGCAGAGAGAGTGAGGTTTTTATGCTGCTAATCTCTGGCGGGTTTCATTGATAGCCTTGGTTTGTTTGAGGAGAGGCACACAAATGACTACCCTGTCTAAGGGAAAAGGTGTAAGGTAAGCTTGCCAGTGATGTGTGTGGGTTGGGAAAACAGCTGGGCCGCGACTCAGTGCTGCTTCTCACTCCTGGGGCAGTGAAAGAGCATGAACCTGGGCTGATGTTGCTGTGGCTGGGGGGGAACTGGAAACATGTGGGTTGTGAAGCATGGGCTGTGGATGATCACAGCTGGGGGGATGGTGCATGGAGATTACGGTCAAGGACCCCGTGTTCCTGTGGTGATGACAATGAATGAATATGTAGCAAGGAGTCTGTTGGGCATCAGTTTTATTGCTCTGAAAACTATTTGCCTTTAACAAGGGAAGCTATTGTATGGACACTATTCATGTCTCTGGAAGCCTGCAAAAACATATAGCTTATTCTTCTTGTTAGGAGAGGGTTCTTGGGCATGGCACACAGGCTTTTTTATGGAGAATGTACAAATGATCTCAAAGTCCTTTAGAAACAAGTTGTTTCTTTGTTTCTTCTTAGCCCCAATATAAATAAAGTTAGGCTTTATTTCTCTTTGGGGATCTGGGAACAGGGAGAGAAATGAGACAGAATTTTAGTTATGAATGGTAACATGATTGTGGAAATGAGCTCTGAGCTCTCGGACACTATACCTAGAGATGATTTTCTAAAAAAAATAATTCTATTCAAGGCTTTTCCAGTAGCCAAGGCTTTTCCAATAGAGTTTGCTGCCAGAGGACAGTTCTCTGGCTTCAGTGACTGAGGTTAAAATACTTGCATACTAAAATAAAGCAGAGTGTTGGGGGGATTTTTGGGTGTTTTACCTTCTATTCTTCAGTATATAAAACTTTTCTTGAGATCATCAGCTATATAATCAATAATCATAATACTTACTGGAGAAAGAGCATTTTTTCTACGTGGAAATAAAAGTTCCATGTGTCCTTACAAAGGGAGAGATAGCCCCAAGAATCACCATGTGGCCCTGCAGTTGTGTTCATCATTAAATACAGGATGTGAGTTTTGTTCAAATGCCTTTTGGCTGAGATGCTCTGTTTCATAAGCTGTGTCACCAGCAAAGTCTGTTCATCTTTAAATCTCCAAAAGTCTGTCTTGGGCTTTGCACTGCCATTTCACTTCTATGAATACTTTTAAACAAAAAGGGGACATAGGACTAGAATGTTGCACTGTGTTTGTCTCCTCTGTAAAGCATGTATGCATTTATCTGTCTGCTTACAGATGAGCTTATAATGAAGCTTCCACAGCAGGTGGACACTCCGTGCTTCAATCTGGTTTAGTAAGTTTTGGGTTACTTTACAGAAGCCATTTCTGGAGGAACAGAAAGCATAGATTTTGGTTATAGCAAACCAGCAAAGCAAGACAAAAGTGTATTTCGGTTTCTCGTCTTTAAAGCTGGTAAGCTGATTATCTCTTCAATTTTAAGAATCCAAATCAAAACCCCTGCTTATAAGCCTTAAGTCGGCTTGTGTGTCCATTCAACTTGAAGAAGGGTTGGATAATTTGTAACAGAAACTTAGAGATCACACAGCAGTCAGCTGGAATGCAGAAAATGAGGTCGTGTTTCTTGACCTGCAGTTGGTTCTGCATTGCCCTGTTGCATCACTGACATGCATAAAAAAAAGTCATTGCATGCACAGTTTTGAGCATTTGGAGTTTTTGAATTTTATTTTTATTACTGTTTTTTTCTGCAGTCACACTTGGGATATTTATCCTAATTGACCTTTATGTAGAGAACACAGATTCTATGAAATACTAGCAGATCAATTTGCTGTACAGATCTGTCTGCAGTAAAGTCTTGTCACGGTCTCATATTATGGAATGTTATAATTTTTGATAATGACAGTGTATTAGGAGTTATGGTTTTGATGTGCCAACTCCGCTTAAGAGTCAATACTTATTTTTACTACGTTGTGCCAGCAAAGCTGTTTCAGCAGGGAAGATCAGGATGTAATCCATCCCAGTAATAATGCACCTTCTCTTTTTTTTTTTTCCTTCTTCTTCCTTCTCTTCCTTCCTTCCTCTTCCTCCTTTTCCCATTCCCTTTGTCAGGCTGTTGTTTTAGCTGAATCAGTTCCCTGCATCACTTTGACAGCCAGAGAATTTCTGCCACGTATGTGAAGCAGGTCATGAGGCTAATCTGCAAAGCTGAAACTTGAGACTCACAGAGAAGAAGGCTCCAAGAGCCTGAGACATGAGGTCCTGACTGCCTGTGTTCTCTCTCACTGCTGAGAGTTTGCACTGCCCTTCTGCTGTTGCATGACCCGACTTGCTGAGTGACCTGTTGCTGGAAGATAGTTCTGCTGGGAAGGTCTCTCTTTGTTGCCTTCTCCAGGCAAAAATCCAGCTGTCCATCAGCTGGGTCTAGAGGTTTTTACTGACCTTCCTGGGGGAGCAGCAAGAGCTGAATGGAGAGAGGTATGGGTTTAAGCCAGAAAAGCTTTGGGAGGCTCTGACCCAGAAGAGCATCTGCAGCTCCTACCCTGGAATTGTCTGGCTGTTTGTCCAGAGAAAAGGAAGGTGCTGAGCAGTGTAGTTTGGCGAGGGTTTATGCAGGGGATGTTGCAGGGTCAGGCTGTTGTGGTGTCGTGTAGAGCAGCACCTCTGCATCCGCATGCTATGGTTCTCCCATTCCACTATGGTCTGAAGGGGTGAAGCCAGGCTCTTCGCTTTTGCCTTGCGTCACTTTCAACAACACCAACAAGTATTAAAAAAAAATAAATACTGTATTGCTGACAGAATTTCTCCCATCATTTATTTGTGAAAACTCAGTTAACCAAAACTTATATTTAAATGCCTGTTTGAGAGTTCATAGATCAAATTACTAGTGCACCAACTTGAATTTTTGTAAAGGAAGTTGAATATGCTGAACATATTAGTATTTCCTGGGCTGACTGAGTGGATGTAGAACTTGAAAAAACATTTTTCACTTTTTTTGTCAGATAACTATTGCCACAAGAGGATAATCAGTTATGTTTGGCAGTTTAATAGAATTATAAATGTGTGTACTGGTTCAGAGGGGCAGAAAATGATATTTAAAGGCATGCTGAGATCCAAGAGCTGAGTATTTGCTGGTAGTAGTAGTGCATTTGCCACAAACCTTGATGTCATGCTAGCAATGTACGTATGCTGCACACATTAGTACTTTATGCAAAAGTAAGCATAAACACAGTTGACAAGTAGGAAAGTTTAAGGGTCTTAGCTTGATGTTTCCTTGCTAATTAAGTGTCCAAGCACACCGTTGTTACTTTGCTTCACAAAGGAGCCTTGTGTGTTTTCAGCGTGTAGGATATGCATCAAATCAGTGTCACTGAATTTCTGTCAGTGTATTTGCCTTAACTGTAATTTGTCCCAGAATTCATGTTTGAGGGCCACAGCTACTCTCAAAGCTGCAAAATCAGAATCTAATTGCATTTCTTTTTTAAATACATCTTCCATATCTCACACCTTCGCGTTTCTCTCATTCCAGTTTTTTCTGCCCAGAAGCTGAAGAGGCATTTAGCACAGTAGTGCAATACAGGCAAAAAAGTTTGAAGCCATCAACAGCCACTACATACCTTTAATATCTTTGTTGGAATCTCTACCCTCCCTGCTAGGCTTTAAAAATCCTTGAGGTAATCAAAAGCTTAGCCAACAAAATTAATTGTATTTTTTTCATCTAAATACTTGCTACAGAGGAAAATAAGGAATCAAATATTCCTGTTATTTTTCTTAGCAGTAGGTAATTTTTTACCTTATCAACAACTATGCTTGCTAAGGTAATTGTAGCAAAAATCAAAATATGATCAAAATTACTCAGGGCATAAAGTAGTTGTGTTAGGAGATTGAGAAGAAATCAGCGTTCTCTTGGACCCCAAGCTTGGTAGATCATAACTGGCTGGAAGGTGACTAAAGACTTTGCTCTCCTCTGCAGGGTCACATGAGAGGCTGGGTGTTGAAATGGATTGACTGTTGATAGGATTTGCCATAGTGGATCATGCTTTCAACTGTGTGCTTCTCTTCTAGCCTATTACAAGCAGGCAGACTGGATACAAAGGCTGCATTGAAATATAGGTTAACTTATATATAGCACAATAGTTAAAAATAGCTTCTGTTTCATGAGAATTGTAGTCTGGAAGTGTCATTTTATTGTTATCTGCAACATGGATCTGTTCAAATCAGAATCTGTATTGGGGTGTTTCACGAGTCTTTTTCAAGTATTCCTGAAAATTAAGAATTGAATGAACATATATATGTTGAAGAGGTAAATTTCAAGATTTTGAAGCTTATTCTTTTGCATTGGAAAGTAGATCAAGTACATGGAAGGGAGAAAGTAATAGCCCAAAGTTTTCTGTTCCTTATTTCTTCCTTCGGGAGTATGAATATAAATTGTTGGTTAGAGCTTTAAAAGCTGACAGAATGCATTCAGATATTTTCAAATTACTTTTGGATTTGCTTTAAAAGAAATCCAGGACCTGACACTTCAGCAGAGTTTAGAGATGATAGACTTCATTTTTTTTGACTACCTTACATTACTGGTCAGCTTCATCTAGTTCAGTAATTGAAAGGCTGTCAGCATGGCAAAGCAAAGTGAAGTTATCGCAGCAATGGGAGAGCAGGGAGAGCTGGTAATGACCCTGAGTTTTTTAACTGCAGTGTTATATTCATGCTTACCTGTATTGTCAGTATTTAAGGGACAGAGGTCCCTGGGGTGGTTATAAGAATACCATTGGTACAAATGGCAACTGTTCTGCATGGAATGCTTTTCTGTCCATTCATGCAGGGGTGCCGCAGCCGTGTGCTGGGTGCAGTTTTTCTGTACCTTGTAATTCTTTTGCATTCTGATGGGTGTTCAACCACACAGTTCAGATGTGCCTTTCAAGATAGTCGGCAATCCGAAACACTTTGATGGTGATCCAGGTGTGTTCTGAATCTCAGAGCAAGAACCTCAGCTAAAGACAGAGGAGCAAGTGATGCCCACTAGAAATGGGCATGTCTTGTCAGCTCCCATCTCTGTGTCATCAGAGGCCACGACACCTGGAAGAGCTGCTGAGATACCGGGCTGTGTCCTGGCCATGATCCGGTGAAGCACTCTAATGTACAGCTCTTGCTAAACTGGGAGATACTGCTAGCTGAAAACAACATGAGTGATGACAGTGACAAAGGAAAGGCTTTTCTGACAGCTCATTTAAACATCCAGCACATTTAGAGAATGTACAACAATGCTTTGTGTGCTAGATAAGAAATGGTGGTCTGAGAGGCTAAAACGTTTGTGATCTGCTTATATGAGCACCCCAGTCCTTGCAGGATCTAACAAGATAATTAGATAATAGGCTTCCAGCAGCTGCTTTTGTTCTACCTAGTCACGAAAAGAGAAAGAAGTAGCCTGTAGCATATCAGAAAGTGACATAGGAATAAATGGAATGTTCAGATACAATCAGAAGGCATGGGTCATCATGGAAGGGACTGCACACAACAGCCCTAAACATTTTGTTTGCTCTATTCTTGGCTCCATGAGACTTAGTTTACCAGAGGACAAAACCAAGCAAATTGCTCTTAATCAGGGACTATCTCAAGGCCAGGTTTCTAAGGGCATTAGAAGTCATTCCTGACAAGGCGAAAGACATCTCTTGTCCTAAATGCTTGTGTTACTGAGAATGATTTTTTGTTTGTTTGTTTTTAGGAGAACCAAATGCTAGTAGTATAGATGAAAAAAACCAAAAAAAGTAATCAGTAACTCCTATATGCATCTGCTGCCTTTGTCTGTATATCTGCTTCATTACTGCATCTGCTGTTTTTTCTTATGGAACATTTAATTTTCAGAGATTAGACAAAAAAATGAAAATACACTTAAGCACTGTTTGCCATCCTTTTTTCCCCCCAAAACCTCCTTTCAGTCTTTCTTTAGTTTAATTTTCTCAGTTTTGCTTATTACTACCCATTTATTAGCTTTCCTTTCATTCCATTCAAAGCTCATGCGCATAATGCAGTATCTCTGTAGGGCCCTTACTCTGAGTATGTTTAAATCTCTCTTAACACAGTTCACAGAAAGGGAATCTTTGAATTACAAGTTTATTGCCATTTTGTTCCATTTCCCTTAAATTCTTTATGAATTCTTTGACTGGCTTTAGGTTTTGATTTCTCTTAAGACAGTAGGTCCTATCTTGAAAAACTAGGAAGGCTTCCCACTTGTTGTTAGCTTTCATAAACTGACAGCTGAGCACTGAAGCACTGTTGGGGCAAATGAGAACTGAGTTGTTTCCCACTGAAGGAAAAAGAATGGCAATGGTGCTCCAAGACAAAGCTGTTTGGGTTATCACGATAATTTTTCTAGCAAGCAGAGTTGGTTGAATCGAATTACGAGCTGCAGACACAGTAAATGAGGCACAAATCATGCTCACTAGGCTGGATGGTTTCAGGGAGGAGGATAAAATTTGCAGTGACATTTCTGCATGTAATAGAGCAAAGCTCTGGTCTGTAAAAAAAGTGAAGGTATCTGCTAGCAGGTCCTGCCCCGTGGTGAAAGCATATGGAAATCTGGGAAAATTGCAATTCTCACAGTCTCTGAATTATCCCAGATCTATGACGCTACACGTGTATTTGCTTCAGGTAATTAAAGAAGCAGAAAAAAACATGTGCCTTTCTTCATAGAAATAATTCGTTATTTGGGGTTACTGGTGTCACTGGGTAGCTAGCTCCAAAGTGTGCCTTGTCCCTGGTGTCTCTAAGAGCTTCCTTTTCAGATCCAGAATGATCTTTTGAAGTTTGTGTTTCTGTTAGCTCCTATTTCATGTCCATCAGGACCCTACTGCTGCTGCCAGATCTGACCCTGTTGTCCTTTGGGCATACTCTTGTTGATGGGCCATGTCTTGTCCAGCTTGATCATACAACCTCAGGAAATCATTCATCCGTGTCTGTTTGCCCTGTAAACATTTACATTACTTTCCTGGGCTGAGCACAGGGGACAACTTTAATTCTCTGTAGCTTGTCCACTGAAAAATGCTAATTCAGAGTAGTGTGGTACTGCTCACCTGTTATCTTCAGCTCAGATCACACTCTTGATTCACTTAATGGCTGCCTCCCTGAACTGTGTCTTCCTCAGTTCCCGAGGATTCCTCTGGGAGCTCTACTCTGTGCAAGTAAGATACACTGCAAGCTTTATAAGAGGCCTTTTGGTTGTCTGTATTTTGTGTGTTACAGCTCCTCAGGGATTCAACTGCAAGAGTTAAGTATTATGGTATTGACTTACAGCATCCTAACGTTATGTACAGATCACTTAATTACATTTGAATGCCTGAAGACTTAAGAGACGCTTACCTTTTGCAAAACCACCAACCCAAAAGAGGTATTTTCAAGTTAAATCCACCCCCCTGCTTAAATATTTTAAAGCCTATGCCCACTGTTGGGGAAGTATTTGTTTCAAGTGTTACTGCACGTACTGTAGCCTTTCTCAAGAGCTGTATGAAAAGATGATACTTTGATCTGAAGTTGGATCACTTGGAGAAACATTTTCTGCATGAAATGAGGAATTGTTCTGCATCATCAAGGGAAACAAATTAAAAGGAGATTTTTTTTCAGTCTCTCTTAATCCAGTACACAAGAAGGAGCATTTATTTCAGTCCAAAAGTGTAAGATCCAGTCAGTAGATTATGTGAGTGTTGTTGTTTATCCACAAAGACTATAGGGGGAAAATGTGATAGTGAATGCTTTTCAGTAAGATCCTTTTCTCTTGGAGAACTGAGAGAGAGTCTAAAGTAAAAATGGCATTTTCTTGTACTTGTGAATTTAAAAAAAAATTCCTTTAAAATGCAAAAGAATTTTTGCAACAGCAGGTTGTAGTAGGCAGAAATGTAATTTCTGGTTTAAATGTGATGGTGTACTTTAAAAAAATACACCCCAAAACGGAAGAATTATTTTCTCTCAAGCACAATAAAAGTAAATTTGCCAGTGATATGGACAAAAATTTCACAAGTGCAGTGGAAGCAAAAACTGTCACTGACCTTATTGTAAAGATACAGCAGTGTTTAAATGTTCTAGGCAGGATTAATTCCCACTTAGAAGCAAATTTAAGGTTTAGAGGGGGGTGGCTGGAGGGAGACATACATAAATAATTGCTTCCTGATCTGGAATTTCCGCTTGGTTTCTGGCCAGCTGGAGGAGTGGACATTTCTGGGCAGGACAGCAGTTGTTAGTTTTTCTCATCATTAGCAGTCAAGAAGGTTTGTCCTTTGACTTGCAGTTAACTGAGAAAAGGTGTTGAATGGTAAAAAATTGAGCTGTCCTTGAGTACGTTCTGTTTACGCAGCAAGCCATGTCTTTTAAATGCATTATCTTAGTCATTAAAAATAGTTACCTTTGAGGGGAAGGAGGTGTATTTCATCTACATTGTTTCAGTGCGTATGCAAGACATATTTTACTACACATTTAAATTACTATGTGGTATTAGTACTGCTATCCAAGACTTGCTGATGTGCTGCATGCCCTGACGTGTGCATACACACGGCCACGTTTGTAGCTCTGTAAAACGAGATCACTGATGTTAGGGACAGGCCTTGCTGGACCAGGGCATGGGGAACAGGTTGTCTGTTAGCACTGAAATAAGTACAAGGGATTTGGATTAAAAAACAAAACCCCATCAACTTCTCCATTTTTTCCAGTGTGCATTGGAGGAATGTTGGGCTTGGTTTGTAGCGGGCGACAGGTGTGGCTGTGTTCCACGCATGTGAGCCCTGGCGGCATCCTGAGCTGTGTCCAGAATGTCGGGGCTGGGAAGGATCTCAGAGCCCTCCCCTCCCTGCCAGGCCTGGTTCCCACGCCCTGGCTGGCCCAGCAGGGCAGGGGTGCTTCCTTTCTGCCTGGCATCCCCAGCCCTGGCTGGCCCTCTTCATCTCCAGCATCCCACCCCAGCCATGCCCCGGCAGGGCTGGACTCCCACAGTCTGGCATGGCCCTGGGCCCCTGTTGATGAAGGAGCTGTTATCATTCTCCTTCTTTAATGCCTGGTGGGAGTAATAGGAATTGAGGTTGTTTTCTGCTGTCACACGGTACTTTCGGTGTCAGGAGCCCTGCTTCTGCTCCCTCCATTTACTCTGAGTCAATGTCTGACTTTCTCCTGAGCAATTTCTGTTTAATCCTCCCCCTTAGTCTTCAGGAAGAAGTTGTCTTTCTCCTCCATTACTCACCTCCTCCACACTCTTTAAATGAAAACTCATTCACTGGATTTCCACCCCTAGCAAAACAAGGAGAAGTTTAAGACAATTATTGAAGATGCCCTGCAGTAAATAAAGGGATTATCAATAGCAGAAGTAAATCCTGAAGAGTAAAAAACTTGAAGTTCATGTGTGGAAAAATTAATGCTATGAGGGTGTCAAATAAAGCCAATTAAAATAAATCAATGACTTATATGGGCACTACTGTCTGTTGGTAATCAAAGCTGTTATTTTAGTAAAAACTCTGATCATTAAACTAGTTCCTTTCTACGCGTCAAGACACCATTGCAGACACACTTATATCTGCAATAGTCTACTTATTCATATTCCTCATTTAGTTCTATATGGCTAAAACTCCATGGATTCTAAAAAAAAAATGTGCCACAATACTGTATACTTAAATATTGTGTTGTGACATAACCTAAAACAAGTAATGAACGAGAGGTGCAGTGAGTGACCACCTCATTACAAAACACTAACTTCCCCATTGTTTGGTCTTTGGGAAAAGTCATAATGACCATTTAGGCTGCAAATAATGTGCTTACCTAGTAAATTGCCATGAGAAAAGTTCCTCAGAATATATCTGTTTGCTTATGCCTCCCTGCAGGGCTTAATGCACGCATAAGATCCTGCATAAGGAACACACACTTCGTTGTGCATAAGATTTATGTAGTAAATTCTGTCTATGCCTGGAATCCTTTTGTTATTAATGATTATAATTATTAGAATGTGTGAGCCATATCTGTCATTCCCACAGGCAGCAGTCCCTCACCCCCATCTAAACATCTTTGCAGTAGAATCATCCCTTCAGCAGCAAACTCAGATTTCCATGTTTTTTCATCTTCTTTCCATCCCATCTTTACTTTGCCCTATCACCAATCCTAGCTCTGCCCTGACCACTGCCTACTGTTGACTCTCAGTCTAGACATGGGTGGTATAATGCAGTTTACCACCACTGCATTGCAAACCATATTTGAAATGGTTTTCCTGTGTTATTTTCCACTTCTTCCAGGGCCCAGCTACCAGTTTGTGGGATAAGCAGCAATTCGTTTCCAGGTTATACTTGGGGAGTTGTAAGTTTTTTTGCAAGTTGTTTTCATGTCATGTTAGATTTTTTTCCGAGATATATGATTTTAAAGTGTCGTTTAAAAAAAGAAGGTTCTAAATATTTTCTGTCATTCTTCCTTCAAAGGCAAACTGCAGAAAGAAACTTGTTTAAGGTTTTGGTTTTCTCTTGGCGTTGTAGACCTGTGTGTTACAACTTCCTTTGGGTGCTCCAGACTCCTCTTGATGATTATGTGTCAAATTATTCTGGTGATGAAAGTGTCAGGGAAGACACACACCCTTCAAAACGCTTGTATGTGAGACAAGTACTACAGAAACAGTTTTCTGACAACTATGGGAAAAGTCAGGAATGGTGCTGCAGAAGAAGAAAAACCACTGTAGAGGGTGATTGGCCTCTATGCAGGAAGTGCATATTGAACCGCTTTCCCTGTCCTTCAGGTTTCAGATTGAATAGAAAAATAAGTAGTACTGTGAAGATCAGGGGGATAGTGGGTGCTGTCTTCACTGGTGCTCATTTACCTGTTGCATTATGGCCATACTGGGTTTGGATAAACAAGTGTCGATGTTTTTGAGCATCAGAGGGTGTCAATAGCCAGTGTTCTGTTAGCATAGTCAAATCCAGAAATTCTTGCTATTTCTCTCTTTCTCCTGAATGTTTGCTGCATCTTTGGAGTGCAGATCTTGAGAGTGAGCCAACCTGGCTCCATGAACCTGTCGAGGGGTCCAGTCTCCACTTCTCCCAGACTTTTGTCTCCTGGCCCCTCTAGTGGATGTCTGTGTAGGCAGTGTGTCCTTGCACTGGGACACGGTGTCCTTTGGTGGAGTGTATTGCAAGACCTGAGAGGTAATTTTAGCTCCAACAATGGCCTTGTTTGGCGCCAATCTGATAACAGCCATCCTGGTTTACGGAGATCACAATCTGTTTTATGCTTGGTGTGCTGTCAGTCTTTTGCATGTTAAAAATCAAATACCGTTTATATAAAGAAACAAAGTGGAAAAAATAGTTTTGTTCCTTTTGAGAACTTGTCAATTTATGTTACTAAATGTCATATCTTTCCTGCCTGCAATCATTTTTTGCTTCTTGAACTTGCGGGGGAAGCACTGCACAGCATGTTGTGGAGAGGAAGCTGCTCATTCACTGTCCTGACCTCGGAGTGTCTCCTGGCAGCCCGGCCTGGGCCCGCTTCCTATGGGTTTTCCCACTGCAGAGCCTTTCCTCTGGGGGCCAATCATTCTGGGCCGGTGCAGCCTTTGCCTCAGGATGCACAAAGTCTGCTCAGCACACACAGCACGGGAGGTTTTTAGAAGCTGTTTGCCAAGTGACATCAGTGCAGTGGTTTCTCTCCTTTGATGGGGAGAGCTGAGGATGAGATCCCAACCATGGAGATGCAGCCTCTGGTGGTCTTGCCACCCACCTCCAGCTGGGTGTTGGGCAGGACATGCAGCTGCTGTGAGCCAGCTGGCTGCACCTCCCACGTGGTCTCCAGCGCTGGGTGGAGAAGCACTGATGGCACCAGGCAGAGGAGTGCACGTACAGCAATGCAGAAGGTACCTGTGCAGTCAGGGGTTCCTGGTTCCTAGCCAGGTCCTAGGCTGCAGTCTAATTAAACCCAAATTCTCTTAATCCTTCAGCTCATGCTGCTGTATCTATAAAGCACCATTGTCTGTTCATGAGAAGGAAAGCCTTCAAACTCTTATTTGTACACTTAAAGTCACTCCAACCCAGCAGCAAGCAGATGCTCTTGCCTACTCCCCCAGTACTCTGAGGTGTAGCCAGACTCTGTTTCTGCTTGTGCTGCAGAAACAGCTGGTGAGCAGGTCTCATGCTTTTACACCATCATTTAGTTATTAAAGGCTAATCTTAGAGCTGCCTTAAATGGCAGAATGGAATAGCTCTGCCATCTTCAGAATTTTTTTAATTAAATAGATTACAGTGCAGCATGCCTTCAAAATCCCCTTTTCAAAGATGTTCTATGCTCTTTGCTTAATACATATCCTGTGGTCTTCTTACATGTTGATGCACTCACAGCTTTAGATCTTCATATGATACTTGAGAATATTTTTTGCCGGTGTGAAGGAATGGCATTGATGTTACAGATCTGGTAATTTAGAATCTCAAATTGCATTCATGTCAGTAAGAGCACAATACTTCCTTCACACCCATAAGGAAGAGGAAATTAAATTGAAAAGTCTTTACATTTCAAATATTGAAAGATGGTAAAAGGGCTCCTGTGAATTGCCTCAGGAAAAAAAAAAAAAAAGACATCCAGTCCTTTTACATATAACTGAGCATAATTATTGAGGTATCTAAACCCACTTCTTGTGGGACAAAGACTGCAGGATCAAGCTTTATAGTCCCTTGTTGAAAGTCTGGCACAGCATCAAGGTGTGATGTGATGAAATGAAGACAAAGAGCCCATAATGTGGTGTTTCTCTTTACTTATTTGGGGGCATGTTTGGTGCAGTCTATTCACCTCTCCACACCAAGAATAAATTGTCAGTGCTTTCTTAGTCTGCTGAGTGCAACTGATCTCACAGCAGTATTTGGTGTTTCATTATTTTCTTTAGTATTCTTAGGAAGGTCTGTAGGAGAGGTGGATTTACCATAATGGCGGCTAAGTAGTTTAACTTAATCCTGAATAAACAAACAGATGCTCTCACCAAGGACCTGGCATCTGGGACTGTCAGCATTTATTACTGCAAGGCTCAGAAGAGATAAAATTATCATTAGCCTTCACAGAAAGACTGCGGATGTATTTTGAAAGGCAGGTACTTCAAAGCACAAACTAGCCTCTCAGAGAAACTAGTTTAGATACTTTGATGCCTGATTTAGTAATGGCACAAACAAAATACTTCTCTCTTCACTTGATTTGTGCTTCAGAGCTCTCATTTTATGTGTTTGTGGTCCTTCCCCATGGGCCAAGGCTGAAATAGGTGTTTTCACAATTGCACATACGTGCATTTACAATTGTGTGAGTTTGTATTCAATGGTTTTATCTCCAGCTTCTGCTGAAATATCTCCATGAGGAAAACCATATTTAGTAATTAACTGAGGTTTGGTGGGGTCTGGCCATCTGGCAGCATGCTGTTGTTGATAAGCAGGCCGGGGTGCAGTGCCCATGGACTACCAGGTCCAGGGGACTGTGTTGAGTGTCATTATTACAGACACTTGCCTGAAATACCAGGGTCTAGGATTATTCAAGCTTTTGGACCATCAGCTGTAAACATCTATCTATCAAAAACCCTAAACCCACAACTACACATATTGTTTATTGCAATAAGGTGGTGGATTTGTTTTCCATTGTTCTTGTTAGTGGTTTAAATAGTGAATTTATAACGTAGATGCCTAAGAATGAAACTGTAGCAAATTGCTACAATTGCACGAGTATTTGAAGGTGAATTTGTAATAAAAATAATAGGTTTAAAATTTACTCTGAATATTTCTCTGTGGGGGAATCCCAGCCCACAACAACACTTGGATTTCAGTGAGTGGACTAATACTTCTTGTAAGCCTGCGCTGAAGAGTCATTGCTGCAGTTCCAGTGAGAGGGGAAAATGTTTTCTGAAGGAATCTCTCTTCCTCCAACCCATGTGAGCTCCCTCTTTTATAGCAAAATTAAAACTTTTGGGACTCTGCTAGGAGCACTTGTGCAGAAGGATTGTTGGCTGCTGCCGATTGCACCGTGCCTGCTGCAGCCTGGGTCAGAAAGACTGCTCTCCGTGTTTTACATCAGAAAGCCAAATACACAGTGGAACTGTATGCCATCCCAAGGTCACATCTTCTGTTTATAGCTGTCCTTCCCTGAAAGAAACAGATAGATAGATAGATAGATAGATAGACAGACAGATAGACATCTCAAAGCGATTCCATCCTTCTGAAAGGCCGGAGAGATGTGTGATACATTCAAACTGTATCTTCACAGCAAAGTTTCCCAGTCATGTATTAGGTGAATGAGTTTTGGAAGGGTCAAGTTATCCACAAGAAGGAAGGTTGACTTTCTGGTCAGTCTTGTCATGAAGAGTTATGCTTGATAGAGTGGAAAGTATTTTTATTACAAATTCCTCCAAGATTAGGCATTAGGGGGTTTTTGAGAGAGTATCTGTAACAGGAGTGTGGGTACTGGAAAATGGCTTGAACTCAAAAATGTCTCACTGCATCAGTGGACTTTGGTTCTTGCTTTCCTATTAAATTGAAATTAAAATTTGTTTCTGAATTACTGCTTTCAAAGAATGACCATAGAACAGACCTGTTGAAATGAGCAGATCAGAACAGTTTGGATAAAACATCTGGAAACTCTGAAATTCCCTCCCAACATCTGAGAGCTCTCCAGTCTGCATTGCTTCTGTTTTCTTCTTGCTCACAGTTGGCAGTACCTTATGCCAGGGCTAGTTGAATTAAAGTCAATAGGCTAGATTATGTCCTGAGGACTTGACCCACAGGAATTGTGGTACGTTGCTGAGCAACCTCGCAGGACTCCCAAGGAATGAGCTGTGCTTAGGGGCCACAATTTACTCTTTTTTTTTTCCCCCAAGGGTTTTAGCAATTTGTTGCCAGTAAACTTCTACTTAGCTTTGTTCTAGTTCTTGCACAGTTCTAAACCTTAGCTGTTCTCCAGCTACCTGTCCTAGAAGAAGCAAATGGGGGGCTGTTCCCTGTCCCCCACACACTTAAGTTCTAGCAAGTGGCTCCTTAGAGGTTTTTTTCAGAAGCCCACCACATCAAAATGAATCTTGAAGTTGCTCATTAGTTGAAAAAAAGACAAATTACAGTCTGGGTTAGTTTAATGATAAAAAAAATTATTTTTTTGGTTTTTTTTTGGTTTTGTTTTTGGCGTTTTTTTGTGGGGTTTTTTGTTTGTTTTTGTTTGGTTGTTTGGTTGTTTTTTATGTTGTTTTTTGGGGGGATGTTTGTTGTTTTTTTCGTTTTAGGGTTTTGTTTTGTTTTGTGGGGTTTCAGTGGTTTGGGGGGTTTTTTGGGGGGTTTTTTTTAGTTGGTTTTTTTTTTTTTTTGCCTACCAAGGCAAGCAACTTTTTAGTTTTCCTTTGAACAAGTTATTTGCATCAAGTTCATATTCTGTGGTTCTTTCTGTTATGAGCTGAAAAGAGCCAATTCTTTCAATGCCAGATATGCTGCTGAGCTTTGTGAGGGAAATAATTATTTTCAGAATAAAGTGTCTTATTTCAGATCAGCATGTCTGCAGGGGAAGTGGAGCTACTCCAATTCAGTTTATTTTTCAATACCTCTTCCTATTAACTTCTCCATATCCAGTCCAGTATTTTCAGGAGTTGTGCCACCACCATTTAAACTGGATGCTCATCAGAATAGTTTAGAGAGCAAGCCAGCACCATGATTAGAGAATTATGACATAACTTATCATTGAGACTTAGAGTATATAACAGGTGTTTGTCCACAGGCACAAATCAGTATTGTAAAGAGATTACAGGGAAATCTTTTGATTTCCACAAATAATAAGCAAAAAATATTAAGCCTTTCTTATAGAATCACTGAATATCCTGAATTGGAAGGGATAGAATTGGATTGGATAGAAATATCTCTGAGTCCAGGTCCTGGCTCTGCACAAGGAGATGCTTGGACAGAACTGCTAGGCTGAGAAAGAGTTTGGCAATGGGACCATAAGTGTTTTAAAATAATCTTGCTGCAAACCCATGGTGCATGCTGTTAATGTTCAGAGGCCTCTGTAATACTGATGTTCTTACTGTTTATGTGAGCTCTATCTGTTGGGACCTACAGGTAGTGACTGCTGTGAAGCTGCCTTTTCGTTCTGCTAATGCACAGAATCTCGTGTCTCCTGTCTCTGTGTAAGCCACATAAACTTGCAAGAGGTATTGCAGCTTGTAAGAGTAAGTTTTTAAAATAGCTGCTTTGCTAATGGGTGTGAAATTTGCACCTGGCAAAAGGTGAAGTCTCTCCACTGCTGTCTTTCCTGTGAGAAGCAGTTCCATTAAACTGCTCCAGGTGAGAGTTAGTAGTCTTGTGGGCCTTCTGTATATTAATTTTACCTGATAGCATACTTTTTGTAGGTATTAGGTAAGTCACCTGTTGGGAAGGTGCGGAAGGAATCTCAGGAAGAATATTTCCCAAAGGAAGGTTGGAATGTATAAACAGGAAGTCAGGAGGCTTTTTGTTTAGTGATGCTAGAATTGCAAATTATGGCTTAGTCTGCTCACTTTTTCCTTGCAAAACCTTTTTGTGTTTCTTGATTTCAATAAAGAGGAAACAAATAGAAACCTGCATGAAATGTAATTAAGGAAAAGATACAAAAGGACATTTTAGGCCCTGATGTTGTCAAATTTATCTACACAGTAGAGGAAAGGACTACAGAAGCACTGATAGTAGAAATGAAGTGTAATTAGCCAGCTCCATTGAGGGAGGACTTGGGGGTTTCCTTCCCCTGCGCAAACTGCCTGAAGCTGAGCATGTGGGAGCTGTTGTGCACGGCTCTGATCTCCCCCTGAAGCACCACTGGTTCTGTTCCATACCAACTATGGACTGCTGCGAGTCTGCTCAGCAGCTGGCTGTTAATCATTATGGACTCTTATCAAGTTTGGCTTTGGGAACCTGTAAATAATCAAACCAGGGTTACCTTTAGCTGTGTCTACCTGTTGGTCAGTCATCCCCACTGCCCCTCAGAAAATGGGGAGCCGCTGGCCACATTTCATAGCAAGCTGCTGTCTCATTCCATGCATGTATGCTATACAGTGCTAAAGCAGGGAAACTGGTAAATGTCTTCTTAAATGGGTGCAGTATTAAATGAGTGTGTGTGTGTGTAGTGGGAGGAGGGCAAGAGATGACATTAATTGCTCAACTTGAGAATCTGTTTATTCAATCCTAGTACTAGTACACTTCTAGCAAGATACTTGTTAGATACCTGTTTGCAGGATCCCTGCATGCTCTTTACTATTGTGTTGCTTCTACAGTATGTTCCCATCAGCATTACAGTCTGTACTACAAAATGCTATGAACTATGACATGGTGCAGGATCACAATTAGTAAGGTAAGTAAAAGCTGCAAGTGTGGTTCTTCCATCATGACATTTAGTGTGCTCCATAAATCCATCATCAGGAAAATGCCAGGCAGGTCTTGGAAGACCGTATCACATTTGAATTTGGCATTAAGATAAATGTTGCTGGAGTGTAGTGGTTGGATTTGGTGCATGGCATTGGAGAAGATAGCTGAATAATTTGCACACGTCTCAGAAAACAGCTGCAAGAGTGAGTAAGAAAAAAAACCCCAAAAACCTCACTGCAGAAAAAAAAGGAAATATTTTCAGAGAGAAAGCTTGAAGTGGTGTTTGGATTGGGGTAATAGGGGAAACAATGTAGTATGAAGCATTCTACTGCAGCGAAGGAGAGGCAGTGCCCACCAGCAGGTGAAGTACAAGCAGCACATGGACCTATCCTAAACGTTGCACAGGGATTAGTCAGCAGCAGGATCAGAGGTAAAAATGAGGATTTGGGACACCTGTAGACAGAAGCTGCATTTGGAAGTTATTCCAACTATCCATCACAATTTTTCCTTGTGCTTCTTGGAAACTCATTCCCGACACTCTGAAGTGAACCAGACCTTTTCCAACCAGTGTCAATTTATCAGAAGTTCACAACTACATCCATAAAATTCTACTCCAAATTTTCTTGGCAGAACTCCTCTGGGTTGTCTGGCTTCTGCAAGCTTAAAATAATTAATCGGTTTCTTGCTTCCAAGACTTCAGTCAAGCTGAGATTCACTGATTTGTGATGCCACCAGATACTGGAGTGTGAATCCATCTGCTCTCCATGCAGAGGAGAAATAAAGGAAAGTATTAAGTTAAAAGCTTGGCAGCTGAAGAAATACTGGCAGCTGAAGCTTCCTTGGTGGTATTTCTTCTCATGTCCATTCTTTCATGTATGTAGGTCCTTTCTCTTTCCTGTCAGTCTTTGAACATTTCAGAGAAGATAAACTGAAGGAGCAAAATAAGTACAAAGTAAACGTAGCTGAATGTACACAGTTTGCAAAATGATAAAAGGTTTTTTTGGCCACATTGGCTGGAAGCAGATGGTGATTGTCCCTCTGAAATCTGCTTCTGGCTGTTAGCTTTGGAGACCTTTCTTGATGGCCAATATTTGGTTTTGTTTTTTCATCAGAAAATGATTTAATAAGCTGCTGTATCCTACTCACAATACAGTATGCATATCACCATAGTGTCAAATCACTCCTTACTACAAATTTGTTGGTAGCTTGGCAGTCTCTCCTAAGAGACTGCCCACACAGTTTGTTAACTAAAGAAAAAAACTTCATAAAGTAGTAGGGATGCTTAAATGTAAGGGTGAGGGGAAGCAGATGTTTTTGGTGCAGCCATACAAAATTTCTTTCTTATTAAGGTAATTGCTTGACACTACCTTACTGCAAAATTTTTGTTCTGCTTAGCTTTTTTAGCATTTCCAGAGAGGTAGGGGGAGGGTTGTGTTTTTTTGGTGCCACAGAAGCGTTTTATGAGTTACGTGTGTTTTTCTTCCACTCTCTGAGATGTGGATGTGTTAAGTTTATCTGTGCAAAGGTCCAAGTTAAAACGTCTCTGAAGCAGAAGGGGATTATTCTGCTCTGTTTTTAAAGCTGTGGTCGAGGAGGATTTCAAGGGCATTGTCACCTTTATCATTTATAAAACTCTTCACTCTGGAGAAGTTAACTTTAAAGGTAGATTTTTACTCTAATAAAATGAAATATACCACTCTATCTTATATTGCTTTTTAATGGTTCCTATTAATTGGTGGCATTTTAGGAATTCTGCCTTTTTTTGACTTATTATTCTAAGCTAACGCATTTCAAGCTCACGCCAGTCTTAATGCAAACTAACCATATGTGTATAATGAGTCCTTGCCTTAAACTTACAAGCTGCACGAAGTCCAGCTATGAATGACATAGTATGTTTCTCTACTTATATTGCTCAGTATGAAAATAAATATAGTAATTTAGTGCTCTATGATAAGTTGGTCAACAGGGTGATATTTAAGAATTAGTAAAATCTAACCAACTTAATTAATTGCATCCTGTTACTTCAGTAATAACCATGAACGGTGACTGTAGTTTCTCTATAATTCTTACAAACGACAAGTGGAAGTTTTTATCATTTGTTGTTGCTAGATTTTGCAGTACAATAACATGTATATTAATGGAGGAAGGCGTAGAAAGGCAGGGTTTATTTTAACTTTCTGTGTTGCACAGGATAACGTAACACTGCTTGTAGTTATGTGTGTGGTCCTCTTTTCCTTTTCAATAAAAAACAGACATGCTGAAGTACAACAGAGCAAGGTGTGAGTGACTCTGTAGACACCCCCAGGTACAATATGGCAACCACACTTTTGATCTCGAAGGTAATCAGGTGTTTATGAGTTAGGGTAAAAGTAAACTCCTGTTAACTAGGAAAAGAATGGACTTTTAAATTAATAACGTCCTATGATTAGCATACACCTAGTGTAAGATCTAGCCATAATTTTTAAATGATTCTTTGCTGACGTGAAAAGCTGTAAAGGAAGAAAAAAGTGTGGTGTTTTAAACCATACAAATTTATCCTGCAACTCCCCCTTTATCTGGTATATTTCAGAAGCATTGCTTTTACTTATGAGCTTGTACATTAAACCTTCTGCCCTCAGTACTGGAGATTAGCTACTGCCTGAGACACTGGAAAAACATAGAAGCACAAGAAAACAGAAGAATCAGCTCTTTTCACTTAACACAGTGTGAGTTATGATGTGTGTAGGTTGTCTGTCATTGTTTAATACTTTCTGTGTTCCTGTAAGCAGAGTCATCTTGACAGGAGCAGGAGCAGGTCTGTGCTGCGTCCGACAGCCGAGTGGAGCCTAGTGAGGTGTAGGAACAGCAGCAGCACTGTGACTGTGGCAGCAGTTCCCACTCTGTGTAACAGGAGCTGTCCTCCTCAGAGAGAGTATCAGCCCACACCTCTGTGTTCCCGGTGGCACATCTCTTCTGGTGCCCTAATTATCTGGGCTGTCATGTCGGTGTCACACAGACATGTCTTTATCTTGAACTGGCAATGACTGAAGTCGCTGTTCCCCAGTCGTACAGGAAAATGAAAAGGCAATTAGCTCCTGTGGTAAGTTTGCTTGTTGACTCCTACAGGATCCCTAGTCCTGAGAGTCAGTGTAGCTCCCACCTACTTAGTTCATGCAAGAAGCTGCATTAACTTCTTTTATATTTCATGTGAACGGGCTGCTGTTAGTCTCAAATGCTATGTGTAGTACTGGCAGTTCAGGCTGAGCAGCTCTTTGCTCTTTTGGTAATGACTTAATTTTGATATTTATGAATTTAGATCTAGTGACTACTTCCCACAATGATTTTGATTACATGAACTACTCACCTTGGGAATATGCTTCCCCAAAAGTTTAGCTTTCTGTGCAGTCCTCCTATATCAGTCTTGATCTTTCCTGGGTGCCACTTTGTATAAACAACACTTTTGTTCCTGTTAGGATGGGGAAGGGGAACAGCTGATTGCACAAATAAGAAGTTGAGGTGATACTAAGAAAATTAAGTCAGTTTCTTTCTCAGAAGGTAGTTCTCTAAACTTATGGATTTAAACAATAAAATGAATACCTGTTTGTTCTGGATGTTCCTTCCCCAGCTTGGTTAAGTACCTATAGCTCTTACTGGTTTCACTGACAATTGATTCTGATATTGCTCCAGTTTTATGTGAATTTTGAATTCTAAACAAAGACATCTTTTGAAATTTTGTCTGAGTTGCTTTGATTTTACTGCATCCTTCCTGCTCTGCTTTACACCTTCTTTGTAGGAGGTATTTCTACAAAACAGGTGAACTCTCTGTGCTGAAAACTGAGATTTTTTTTTTTTCCCCCAGCACACTATTGAAATTTCCTTTTGTTCCATGTTTTGTCCTTGCAACAATTCCAATAGAAGAGAGAGGCAGTGCACTTTCCACTTCTACGGTCTTGCAGTAATGCCATTGCTTTGGGGCATGTTGTGAAAAGCTTACCACATCCTTGTTCAGTGCTTGGATCTGCATTCCCACAGCAGAGAGACAGACATTCACTCCAAGTGTAAGCTTTGGTCTGGTGTTTAAATATAGCACAAATATTCAGAAGGATTTTTTTCCTTCTCATGCCCTCCTACCCTTGAGCAAATCTCTTGTATGGTGTTGCTTTCCAGATGTTCTTATGAGAAGCATAGGGGAAACACTGGAGTTTTCATGATGGGAGATAAGTTTTGGGTTTTTTTCCATTAGCTCTGCCAGGCAACCTGAAGTGTGAGATCTCAGAAAGTTAGATGGGCTTCAAAACTGGGATGGAGGAGAGGAGACAAATATTTCATCAGTAACAGAAATTCTTGATGTCACTGGCTTGTTCTGTAAACTTTTTTTTATTACTCCTGTTCTCCACACAGACAATAGCCACTGGTGCAAAGGTGCAGTCTGTAAGAATGAGAGATCTGTAGGCTTTGCATGGGTAATTTCACATTCTGGGCTTGCAGTTGAATTTGTATATATAGCTAAATATAAAAGTGAAGATTTTATTATGCCAGTCCTGAGGTTCTAAGGCATGAATCCAAACCTAGGAGTTCAGTGGCAGGCTGCAAGTATCACGAGTTGTTCTGCTGTCTCTGAGGTCTTTGCAGGGAGCAGTGGAATACTAATGACGGAAACAGGACAAATCCCTCCAGAGCCCAAGTGTTCTTCAGTTCCCTTTCCAGCAGTTTCACTCTTGGAAAAACTGCACCCTTTCCTTTTGGACATACCCTGGTTGTCAGAAAAATACTTCCAAGATAATACTCTTGCTGTCTGGTTAGTTCCTCCCTGCAGTTAGAAGGGATGTAATGGAGAGCCAGATTGTTACAGAGACTGAATTGTGCGTTGTTAAGTCTTGAGATTTTCTCTGACTCCATCTGTTTGCTAGGATCATTGAAGGAATATTCCTGGTGGTATTCCACAACATTAGAATTTGAGTCGATACACAACACATACATTTTTTTCTTGCCTTTTTGAGGTCAGAAAAGTGTGCCAAGCACCTTTTAAAACAGATAAGACTGTGCAAGACTTCGCAAGTCTGATTTTTTCCATAGTTACAATAGGTCAGAAATAAAATATTTGCTCAGAAGAGAGGGGAAGGGCCCTGACTTACTGGTGTAAATTTTAGCTTACTAAGAAACTTAAAATATATGCATTTGACTCTCTTTTTGTGTGGATACTGTGTTAAATAGTCAGTCAAGAGTCTTAGCCAAGGTGAGCACTGTCTATGTGAAGAGGAATGAAAATGATAAAGCAGATGTTGAAAGAAATGGATTGGATGTTGCAGATGGAATTAATAATGGACATGTGTCAGTAATAAGGTACATAATTTATGTTTAATCTATCAGAGGTTCAGCACTGATTCTTCTTAGTTTCTAAAGACCTTTCAAGATTTCCCTTTATTTCCTCAGGTACATGCAGTTTGCAACAGCATGTTAGAAATGGGGAGTAGCTGTTTTTGTGGCTCTTCATTATATGTTCCCAGAACACCTTTCCTGAAAATTAAAGATTTCTGCAATGAATTCAGTACTAGCTTTCCTTTAGTCATTTCCAAAGTTTTGAGTATTTTCTAAGTGAAGTGGTAATTTAAGTCAGATGAATGCTTGTTCCTTTGGTTCTGACCCTAAGAGAGTCAGGTTATGTTATGTTATGTACCATTCATTTCCACTGACTCCAAATGGGAGCAGAGAGTGCCCAGGATCTTTCCAATTCTGGCCTATAAATTGCAAATGAGTGTAGTGCTTTTGATGTTCAACATTCAAGGATACCCTTCTTTTAACAGAGTTGCTAATTATCTAGTTCATTAAAAGTGCTACAATATTGCTGTGAATGAGAGTTAAGCTTTCCTTTCAAACCTAATGCTGAACTTCCAAAAAGCACAGTAACCTGATGTCAACCACCTGCTGATCTTAGACCCAACTCATGTGAAAACTGGTGGTTTCAAAAACCACCTTTTATAAACTATATTTGACAAAGCAGCTCTAACACCACAGTATACGAGCTTGACCTACTTAACAGTTCCGATTTCTGAAGTTTCACATGGTGGAATTGGTAGATACTAAAAGACTTGGAAGATGATTGTGAAACACCACCTTCATTCTCCTTGTGTGTGTTCTGATAAATTTGAATCTCTACTTCCCTCTAGCTGCTGTTCTGTCTCTGTGTCATTGTTGGGGGGCCAGCAGAACTTCTAGGTTTTTTTCTCACTTGCACGCTAGGTCTTTCTCCCTTTAGCAGTGTCTTGCCACCTGCTGTGCCTGCTTCTGGCTCAGTCACACAGCTCTTGATGTTAACCAGACGTAATTCCCAGCTGCTTTGGTTTGACCATCGTGCTCTGTCAGCGTAGCAGCAGCTGTGCCATTTGGCCTCTTGATAGTTCCATACTGTAACTCTTTAACTACACCTCAGAGCATTCAGTTTACCTCAGACTCTAGAATATGGCTTTGCATTGATGCATGCTTGGCTGAATATCCATGAAGGTATTTTTGCAGCCCTGAGAAGCCGAGAGTAATCCTAGGCTCTGTAGAATTAGTGTATTAGGTCCGTGCACACAGCATGTAAAGCCTCTCAGATGTTCCTGGTGAGTTGAATTCCTATGCACCTCAGAGGGTTTTTGTCAGAGCACTGCCAGAGTGATTTGCAAGAGTGAGAACTGGTCATGCAAACCCTGTTTGGCAGAAAATAACTGTGGTAGTACAGGTAATCTCACATAGCTGGCACTTAGATAATTTCTGCTCTGCTGCATGCTTGCAAGTGATTTTTAGGTGGAAGACAGAACTTTCGTGAGTTCAGCCCCTGGATCAGCTCATACACTTGGTCTGATTTATTTTCTGCTAGCTTAACTGCCTAATGTTCTTTCAGTCACCAATAAAATGTGCTTAGAATAAGCCTAAAGATTACTTTATCAAGGAGTCATATGGGGCTGCATATTTACAGCAGTGAAGTAGGCTATGCCTTACTAACACTATGAAAGTTGCAGAACAGTAAGCAAGAACGTCGGAGTGGATCAAAATTTATTGTGTAATTTCTAGATTCCTCTGCTGCTAAAAATGGTTCTAAGACCTAATGAAGGCTCCACAGATCAATGAAAATGTGAGTCTGTTTGGCACATGGTCATTAGGTGGAATGTGATTCATATCGCTGCCATCCCTTAGTACAGCAGTGGCCTGCTAAGTTTAAAAAATACTGAACAAATTAGTCTGTTAATTTGCACTCTTGGTGGAAGATCTGAGACATGGTATGTACGTATGTGTATTGTAAGTACTGTCTAAATTTTCTCTCTCCATCTCACATTTGGTCCCTCTGGATTAATGGCAGTGCAGCATGAAGAAATCTGCACGCTCTCTCTCTCCTTTGTTATTAAGTGACTGGGGTTTGTGAAGTCTGCCCTGCTTTGTGCTTAAAACCTTCCAAAATGGCTTTTCTCTTGCATAGCATGACATCCATATAGTTACAACTCTGTCCTGGTGCTCAGTAATCAAGTACAACTGATAATCTTTTAAAGTTGGAAAGTGTATTCCGCTTTGCCAGTAGGCTGGATGTTTACTTTTGTGAGAACAATTTTTTAGCCTCTTAGAGAGGTGTGCATGAAGAAACAGGCACCTGGGGTAGTTCATGCAGCCAGGTCCTGCCCCAGGGGGGAGATACAGGAGCCCAGGTGCCTCCTCTGCTACAGGCCAAGTGGGGATTGAAGTGAATAGGTGAAAATACCTGCTGTTCTAGGGACTGGAAAAGTGTCCCAGGGACTGCATGGTTTCAGGCATGCCTGCTTTGGTATGCCAACTCTGACCTTGAGGAAAGGTTGCTGGGATGTGCCAGGATCCAGCTCCCCAGGAGATCAGAGCACAAATGAGCCCAGATCCTTGCGTGGCTGGTGGGTGAGTCATGCTTTAGAATAGATGGCATTTTTAACAGCTGCAGCCCTGAGTTTCCTACAGCTAATGGGTTCAGTGGCAGGGCTTCTGCATCTCTCCCCAGCAAGGAACCCAGGTACGTCCTCCTGGTGCATGTGGGCTAAGCTGTTAAAACATTACTCGTGGGGCTACAGTACTAAAAGGAAAAGAGCCGGGCATTGTGGTGTGCAAAAACACCGTGTAAGGGCAGCTCTTTTTTAGATATGAGGCTGTGACTTGAAGGGAACATGCTCTGTGCTGTGCTCTTGAGAACTGAGCGAGGCCGTGGTTCCAGCAGTGTTTCCTCTCCTCTGCATGCTGGCAGCATGACTGCCCACAGCTGATGCTCAGCCCTGCTGTCACAGGGGAAGCATGGCTTGATCTCTCCTCATCCTCCCCAGTTGTATGCCTTGGTCTAATAAAAAAAACAAACAACACAACTGGTCTAATTAAAAACAATGACACTTCATTTTCCTCCTACAGGTCATGCCTCAAGATGAAAACATGCCGTATAAATTCAGGCAGCAATTCCTTGCAACTGGTGTGGTTTTTGATGCTGCAGCCAACTGGAGCTATTCTTGTCCCTATCTGGGTTTTTTCCTCCTCTTTCCCCTTCATTTATACAGACCAATTACCAGTTCAGTCAGTTCTGTAAATTGGTTGCTGTTCCTATTGATCAGAGAATTGATCAGCCTATAACCTAATTCCTCCATGCCTTTCCTGCCCCCGAGGGCCCTTTTGAATGACCACTGAATGGCTCAGTGGGTGCAGATGACATCAGCAGGGACAGCTGGGATTAGCCTGTTCCTTTCTACAGGAGGTTAGAGTGGACTTGGGTCTGCTCTGTTTGTGAGATTCAGCCTGGGGAGGATAGTAATGGATTGTGGAACATGTGAGAGAGATTGATCTTCATCATCATTGGAAGTATATGAGTAACTACATCCAGTGTGGGTCAGATCACATGGGTTCATATCCTTAATGAACGATTTTTTTGTGTTGATCTCCACTGCTAATTAACATGGAAAAGTAAACTGAGATGGCCCAACTTTTTTAGTATTTTACTGGTAGTTGATGATGCTGGTCAAAGCAAAAAGCAAATAAGCCCTTTTTCAGTTTTATTTTATGTGTATCCTTGTGCACATAAGTGTTTGCTGAACTGTCCAGAGCTTGTGAGAATAGGAATGAGATGCAGAACACATTCCCCTCATAGCATAACTGCTTTGAATGACTATGGTAGAAGAGCTGCACAGCCCTTTGCAAAGGGCCTGGATTTCATCAGAAGGGTTTTTTTCACCTTTTCTTAGCACTGTGTTGCGTGATTTAATATTCCCCACTTCTTCACTCCAGCTGCTTCTGTTTCTTTCGGAGGGAAGCGAAGAATCTCACCAGCTCTTCCACTTCTGTTTTGAAGTTGTTCCCTCTTCCCTCACTCACCTTCCAGCTCATGGTTTGTAAAGGTGTTTATGTATGAAGTTACTATGGGAACCCTTTCTTGATGAGAGGCTCTTGTTCTATGTATTCACAAAATAATTGCTTAAATATACCTTGGTGACATGGTCTGCAAATTGTGTTTTACACCAAGAGACTTAGATCTCGGATATCTCAGCTTTTAGATAAGAACCAAATTTCTATGTTCTTTTTCAGGGCTGTTTTATTTGGTCTTTTCTAGACTCCACATTAGCAAAGAAAGTTGAGGAGTTAAGACAGAATGACGTTTGATACCTGGAGTTTTGTCTTCCTTTGGAAATATGCGGCTTTGCATGTTTAGAAACCAACTTCAATGCTGAAAAGGTTGTCCTGTGGCAGCTTCAGCATGCATCTCTGAAAGTTGCAAATTTACATTCACTTAGGTTCCTTCTTAATTTTCTTAGCACAGTGTGATGAGTAATTTTGTTCTTCAAAGACCTAAGCACTTTGCAGAGTACATATAGATCCCAATTGTAAAAAAAAATATTGTTATTTCTGAATACACTGGGCTGGGAAAGAGTTTAAAGGATTGTACTGTTTCCCCAGACCAAGGAAGTGATGTGGATGGATTCCCATACCACCTCTCCCAGAAGTGTTTTTTGGTTTTACTGGGTTGTAAGCAAACAGTTGTTTCAGATAAGATGGTGGCAGGAATGTCACCTGCTTACAGTCACCGCTTCATCTGTCTCATGAGTATTTTCTTATTCCTTCTGTTTGTGTTTCTGTGAGTACCACTGTCCTTTCTGTTTTAACAACTCTTCCACAGTCTCTCCTAGAAAAGTTCTGATTTAGGTGAAAAGAGAAATCACAAGCTGTTGGCTGATAGCATAAGGGGAAATTTAAATGGTGCACTGTTCTCCTTCCTTTGTCCTTGATGCTAGAGAGGTTTGCCTGTGGTGAGCTGTTAAAATAATCTGCTCTGCCTTTACACAGTCTGTTTGCATTTGTTGCCACTATTAGGCTAATAGGAAAACCTTCTGTATTATTAATAGTATTTATTTGATTTTGGCATAGTACTCAGTTTAAATTGTTTCTTCAGCTCAAGATAAAGGTGTTCTCAGTTTCCTGTTTTGGCTTTTCCCTTCTTTTTAGTCTAAATCTACAGGGGATCAAATCAATGCACTTGAATTTTTTGTCTTTGAACAGACACCTACTTTTCCTGTCTGGATAGATCTGGATGACTCAGTATTTGCTTGATAGTCCATGTAAATTTATTTTCATGCTGAGAGAAGAGACTTTTTGAAGTATGATGATTTTTTTTCTCTGTTAATAAATTTGCAGTATTATCTTTATCACCCTAAAAATGTTGATATTTGGTCAACTTGTAGCTTACGTATTTTTAGCACTTCCGTTCCAAACTAGGTGTCCTTCATGTCAGCCTTCTGTCTTTTTTTTGCAACTTTTTCTACTAAGGTGGACTCCATGTCTTGTGAATGTTTATATGTGTATGCTTTTAATGTGTATAATAGTAATCACTGTGTCTGGAAACTTTCTCTGTTGTAGAAGGATTGTAGCCTTTGGGGTTTTTTTTGACACTGACAAGCTAATTACTAGCTTCCTGTGGTTTTCTTCACAGGCTTCTGGGCTGGCTAAAGAAGAGATACCAGCTTTCACCAGGGGTCTGCCCTTTGCCAATGATATAGTTCTTCTAAACCCAGGAGGACACTGAGATTTTGCTTCCTGCACTGCTGGTTTTCAGGCAGCTGATTTTCTGTTAAAGCAGTGAGGCAGTGGAGTCCCTCTCATAAGCATCTCTCTGTTTGTGTTTATCCAGTAGCTGACCTTGCCAGAGTGAATAGACCAAGAAATGTAGCCTTGTCCAGACTGACTCACTTGAGATGTCTCTGGTGGTGTGAGCGCAGTTGTGTTGAGAAATGAAGGTCATCTTGATCTGCTAATTTCCTGTTACCATTTCAAGCCATGATGTACCACTGACATGTAGGTGTTTGTGTGGATCCAGGTACATATCAGAAGAAATGACAGCCATAAAGTTTTGATCCCTCTTGTTCTCTGCTTTCTGGAGTCTTGGAAAATCCCCAATTCTCTCCTGAGTGCCTGAAAAATGAGGACATATCCCTTTTTCTCTTTCCATCCCCCAGCTTTTATGGATGGATGATTGTAATTGCTCGTTGACTTACAGATAGTGAAATTTGACACAGATGAGTACAGTTGAAGGGAAGTCACTGAGCCTTTCTCTCTGAGGAGGCGTAAGCAGCACTTTGAAGTTGGAGTTTGGAATAGGAATGGGTATTTATTAACAGGAGTGCAGGCTGTGCTCCCCACCCCATGAAGCCGAGGGCTGTAAGATGCCAGATGAGCTGTGGCAGAGCACTGCTAATCACACACTGCCCAGGGTAAGTGTGTATAGATTGCCCTAGTAAATCGCTCTCAGAAATCCTTTTAACTGGATGATGGGCCTTAATTTTGTTTTATGACATTTGTTCTGGCAGGTCAGTAACTGTTTATGGATTTGATGACATTTCTGCTGTCGCAGGTGTCCTAGCAGAAATACGTCCATTTGCTTAGTTGTCCTGAGAAGCCACGGGCATTTGGCAGAAGGCACGAGCTGCTGGGATTTTTTTAGAGTGAATCACTTCCCTTTGTGGCAGTTTCTCCTTCTCAAATGTGAAGGCAAGGAGCATCCCAATGGAGAGTAGCAAGCCTGGGTGTAAATCAGGAGCAAATGAATGTTTTAAATATTGTGACAAAATCAGTGTGTTTCATTGCCTTTGCATGAAAAATAAGATGTCAAGATTTTTGAAACAGTGGTCATTTCAGAATATTTCCAATTAACCATTATTTCTGGAAGGTTTTTTTGTGGTGGTTTTTGTTTGTTTGGAGTTGTTGTTTGGTTGTTTTGCTGGGTTTTTTTTTTTTTTGTTTTTTTTTTTTTTGTTGGTTGCTTTTGGTTTCTTTTTTTTATCATTTATGCTTTCTGTAAATGGTAGTCAAACCTTACATCTCTTATGGAGCACTTCCTGTAGACAGTATCACACCATAATCTCCACTTACATTACAGAATGTGGAAGTATATGTCTAGAGTAACTAATCTTCTGTTCCCTTAAAGGCTTTAGATTTGTGAGGAAAGATTTTGATTGTGTTTTTGTCCTGTCAGGAAGTTTTTCCACTTAAACATGCAAGTCATGGACCCTTACATATTAACCCTTACAATTCTTTTACATGTGCAGCAGTGCTAAACTTCCATTAAAATCTTCTGAGCATACATGTCTCCCATCAGCTCCATTTCTACCACGATGCACAAACAGTCCTGCAAGTCTTCTAGAGTACTAAAATTATCTGCTACTCTGGGAGAAAAAGTTTGCATGAGTTCCTTTAGAGAAAGCTGCATTTCCAATATGATGGGGTGTTTCAACCACCAGTGTTCTGAGATTTGAAGAGCCTAACAAAGAGAATGGTTGTATACAACTGCTACTACTGATATAAACAACATTGCTGCTTTGTTTTGTTTTCCCTCCATCCTAAAACCCTGTGTTTGATTGAAACAATCATGTAGTGGCATGCCAGTCTAAAACAATGATCCCAAGTGCCTTTCTGGCAGGAGATCACCGAGCCAGAAGCTCGCTTTGCCCTCTGCTCACAGCTGCTCAGAGCTGTGAGGGGATGGACCTGTGGCAGTACAGACTCCTGCAGTTTTTCCCCTGGGCCTTTTTAACCACCTTGGGATGGGACTGAATCTGCCAAGGTGCTCAGCAGGGATGCTTGCATGAGTTTGATGTGTGGTAGGGATGTCCACATGCAACAAGCAACAAGCACCTCTCCAGTCATGCCATAAAACTGGGGAGAAGCTGCAAAAACTTGCCTGGCGTACTGCAAGGAAAGCTCTTCGCCAGAGCTGTTGTCTCTGCTCTGTTTTCCTTATTGAGGGAGAACTGGTTTTCACAGAAGAACATTTGATATTATTTAGTATTATTTCTAAGATGAGTCCAGAGCTAAAGAACCATGTTTAAAGTTCTGAATGGATCAATGTCAATTTTGAGGAATCTGATAAATTCTTTTTTAGGTCAGCCCTTCTTGGGACAACCTGTGGAGAGCAGTATTTTAGAACCTGTGGGGGCTTAATAAGCCAGCCCTCTCTAATTGGCCTACTACTTTTTAATAGACCTAACAGTAGACAGCAGATTTTTAATTTTTTTTTTTAACAGGTAGACAGCTCTCATGTCAGAGCTGTGCTTTCCTCTTAGCAAGATAGTGAGTACCTGTTGCAAGGTATTCTTTTGCTGGCACGGTAAGGACATCAGAGGGGTGCTTTGAAATGCAGCTTTGTCTCTCAATGTAGTTCTGCCTTTTTTCCAGCCTAACTACTGCAGAAATTGAGCAGGACTGGGGTAGGCAAGTGTTGCTAAAAGCATCTAATCACAGCCTCAGTCACTGGAGTACCTACTTGCGGCCCACTGTCCTCCTCCATAGACTGAATTTTCGAGAGCTTGAGCCAGATTTCGTAGACCTGAGTGTCAGACAGAAAAACATTTGCTGTAAAAGGCAAGGGCACCCTCTTCCTGTCTGGAGCAGCCTGGGCTGGTTATGAGCACAGAGCCACTATTGTTCCGCCCTGGGAGATTGTGCTGAAAGCTTTGAAGCAGCGTTTGCATGTAGGTGTCAATTTTCTAAGCAGTTTTTTTTTCTTTCTTTCTTTGTTAAGGAAAAAAAAAGGGAAAGAAAATGAAAGAGAGAACCCTGCACCCTCACCTCCCAGCCTTTTCTTGGCATGGCTCTTTGACTTGGTAATTGTTGATTTTACAAGGTGTTGTTTAGGCTTCCCTGTTTTTCTTTGGCCTGGCTATTAAACTTCTGTTCCTTGTTGGATCAAAGTCAGAGTATACTCAGTGAGTTAGTGCAGGAACTTTGCCATCACAGATAACAGAGGTGCATATGGTTATATTATGCAGTACATTTTGTGGAGCATTACAGGTGATAACTGATAAACTGTTGTGTATGTCTAGCACTTACACTTTAAAATTCCATTCTGAAATCAACAGACTGTGATAGAAAATGGGCAGGAGTTTAGGGACCGTAGTGCACAGCGCTGCTGTTGTGTCTCAGCTGCACTGCACAGCTCTTGGGCTGCTTTAGCCTGGCTTCTGTGAGTGGGGCTCATTAAAGTTTCAGTCTAGTAAGCTGTCGCTCTGAAAGGTGTCATCCTGCTCTACCTCTGCACAAATCTCAGTCAGGTGTTAGAAGACATATCAAAACTGTTCTTAATCTAGAATTTCAGGGCTGCTGTAGGTCATGTAGGATAAGCAATAATCCTCCTTCCTGTGTGATTTTTTTCCCAGTCTGCTGATCTGCACCTGACTTGCATTGTATGGGGAACAGCAGTCATGGGTATCTCTAAAACATTAAGGTTCAGCCAGTGTTTGAGAAGGGCTAGGGAAGAAATTCTCTTCTCCTTCACCATGTGATAGTTTCTTGTTCTCTCGTAGCAAAATGCAAGCTCCTACCCAAAGTGGAAGAGAGAGGCATCTGTTTACAACGAAGAACATGAAAGTCAGTGGGAGGGGGAAGGGTAGTATAGGAAAGAGCCTGGTGTGTCATGCTTTATTACTTTTATCCCTTTCAGAAGGCAAATCTAGAGTGAATTAGAGCAAATGTGAAAAGCGTGACCTTTCTTTCTTCAAAGAGCCTGTGGGGAACCTGGGGAGATTGAGCACTGGTGTAGAGAAACTTCTGAGCTGTTACATGCAGGTTGTTGGCCATGCAGGACAGAGTAAACCGCATGATCTATTCAAGGACATGATATTGCTGTACCCAAAAATCAGAAAATAAATTCTGCAAGTGTAAAAAGTGGGAAAAGTAATTCCCCTTCTGTGGTTTTTTGATATTTTAAAATTGTGTTTGGATTGGGCTTTTAGTCTTTCACGTGAAACTGTGAAAGCAAGACTGATTGGGTTTTTTTTTTTCTGAATGGATCATCAGTGTATTGGACAATGTGACTTCAGATACTGGAGTTTCAGGGAAATAATCAAGATGTATGTTTAAAAGGGTCAGAGCTGGCTTACTAGAGACATTCCCTGCAATGATTCCTTGAAGTGAGCAGGAAAGACTTGACTTCTTCACTCTGGTACTCCTTTGGATGGTGGATACATTTTAATTACTCCCTTGTTTCAAGCAGTGCAGCTATGACATGAGGAAGACTGTTCCTGTTCGCCTGGGTGTGTGTTAGGAGAAGCAAGGAGGAGAAAAGTGAAGGAGGTCACTGTCAGGAAATGCATGGTGCTCTTGCAGAGGTTATGCTGACTTTCCTTAGAGCCCTCTTGACCTAAGATGCCATTAGGCTCTTGATTGTAGCACTACTTCAGGCAGCTGAAGAGGTGCCTGGCGGGGTTGGGCAACACTGGATGAGTTTCTGGTGGCTGAGTGGGTGGAACCATTGTAAGCCCAGAAGGAGTCACATGGAAGGTTCCATGAGGGCCACAAAGAAGTGTCTCAGGCAGTCAAGGATTTGTAGCATCTCATGGCTTCCCTTTACTGCATCCTTCTGTTATATTATGACCTTGCTCAGAAGCTGTGGTCTCTTGGATGGCCTGGTACCGCCTTGCCTATGGTGGGTGTCCCTTCTCCTGGGTAACAAGAGACAGGATGAGAGGACATGGCCTCAAGTTACACCAGGGGAGGTTGGATGGGATGGGATATTGGGGGGAATTTCTTTCCCAAAACAGTTGTCAAGCATAGGAACAGACTGCCCAGGATGTGGTGGAGTCATCATCCCTGGAGGTATTCAAGAGATGTGTAGATGTGACATTGAGGGACACAGTTTAATGGTGGACTTGGCAGTGTTGTCTTGGCCTTTGTGATCTTGGAGGACTTTTCCAAACTAAATGATTCAATGATTCTGTGCTTTGGCCTAGGTTTTGCCGAAGTGCTTATCATTGTTGCCCTTTGCTACCTTCCCCATGCTCTTCTAGAAGCCCACATCATCTCCACAGATGTGGAGCTGTTGAATGTGCATGGAGCTGCATTTGAGAGAGGCAGAAATCCTGCCTGGCAGCGGCCTGCTCCACGGGAATAGCCACTGGGTTGTCTGCAGGAGCTGCCTTTTGGTTGGTGGCCAAAAGTGTGAGTGGATCAGGCTCGTGCCTGCTGGGTTGCCGGGAAGGGAGGAGAGGTGAGGGAGTCCTGCCAGGTGGATCTGCCTGAGCAACCCTCTTACACAGAACATGTAGAAAGGAGCAGAAACCATAGTGGAGGTAGGGATGCACAGCCTGTGGAAAAAAAGGCAGCAGCAAAATACAAAGTCATTTGGTAGTGCGGTAAAGAAGCTGGAAAGAAAAAAAATTAGTAATAAATAAATATATAGTAAAAAAAAATAAATAGTAATAATAACAACAACAAAAATAGTGTAGTAAAACTGGAGAGAAGAAAAGATACAAGAAAATTAAATAAAACATTATATACATTTAATAAGATGTATATTGTATATATATATAAAAATTATATATAAACAAAAATTATGTACTTTTAAAAAAGTTAAATTATAAGGAGTTTAATGTGTTGCAAGAGATTTTTGGGTGGGAAAAGAAATGATAAATAATTCTACATACCTTTAATCTTCCATAGTAGGCAAATTACTCAGCTAAGGAAATAAAATCTGTGAAACCTCATTTCATGGCTAATAAATACTTTTCTCTAGGATGCTTATTAGGGATGTTGAATTAACAGCATTGAAAATGAGGCCATTTGCCACCTTCAAATGTAATTTTTTTTTTTTTTTTTTCTCAAATAAATAATTCAGTAACTTCTTATGAGCTTTAGAGAGCAAGCCACTAGCATGGCAAAGTTAAGTTCTTTATCATCTCTTTTGATCTCTGCTAAGTTGCTGTTGTGGGAAGTGTAAATTGTCCTTGAGTCGAAGCTGCTGCATGCAGCAGTAAGTACAGAGTGCTAATTTAACTGGGACTTTAACTGGGACTGCCTTTGCACCAGCCAGCTGAGGGGGAAAGGGCAATTCTTAGGGTACACTTTATCAAAGCAGGATGCAAAGGTTTCAGCAGGGACAAAAGATCTGGTGCTCTTTCAGAAGACCTGAAGGTGGTGAGAATGTGTGGAAAATGCTAAGGAAAATCTGTTTTGAAAGAATAATGTAGAACCCAGCAGAAAATAAAAGACAGTGGGTGCAAAGCACTAGTGTGTCTGTGTTTTGTTCGTTCAGAAAGCAGATGTATCCAGAGAAAAGTTACCTGGAAATGGCACTGCCTGCCCTCTGCTGAAGAGGTGCAACTGAGTTTGGCAGCAGTCCCTCAATGGGCCGATTAAAGGGAAAAAAGTGGTATTGCTAAGTGGAAGGGGAGGCCAATAGACTGTTCAAAGCACAGAGAAGGAAAGTATTTTTCATCAAATTGAAGACATTAATTTTAGTCCACTGAGCTTATTTGACAAAGCCATGTTGGCTTTGTGTTGTGGTAAGTACGCATCTGCATGTTTTGAAAATACTGTTTTTAAATGACACCTTCATTCTTCAATCTGATTTTTATAGTGTAGGTTTCAAAGCAACCCCTTAAACAATCTTAACTGTGTTTAAGCCACAGTGAAGGAAGATCTTGTGTTTGTGTCTGTCTTTCCAGCCCACATCGTGGAAGATGAAGGAAGATTCTTCAATGAGCTGTGGTGGACAACAGGAGACAAGATAGAAAGGGGAGAACTAGGGTGTCAGAAGCAGGGGGGATATTTGGTAATACAGCCCTAAATTGAAGAAAGAGTGCATTTTGATGTGTTTTTTTCAAGCAGCTTGGGGGGAAATCTTGTGTTTGATGTAACAGGTTTATTTTATTTGTAAAGGGTAGATTACAAGGAAATAAACTCAGGTGACCTTCTAGAGTGTGTTACTTCTTTCTGGGATCAGTAGAAAAAAAACCAGTGATATTTCACTGTTCCTGGTGTGTCATTAACAACATTTATGTTTATTTATGCATTTTTCAGTTTGCTGTTCAGAGTGTTGCGTACTTTAGGAGAAGTCTAGCATAACCCAGGCTCAGAAGTGTGCCCAATCTTCTTCATTTTTTTTTGTGCAATGTGGAATTTTAGCTTCTTTGCACCCTACCTGAGGCATCTTCACACATCTTAGTGAGGTATTTGAAAGTAGCCATAATTTTTTTCCTCCTGACAGCTGAGTGAGGAACAAGATGTTTATCTCATCTGTTACGCTTAATTTATCATTAGAAAGTTTCATGTGATGCTGGTAAGAATGGATATGAGATGTTTCTTTTTGTGCCTGATTCTGCCCTTGGTGTGGTAGGATTCTGTGAATCCTTGAAAGGAAAGGGAACTTACAGCTGCTTCCTTAGTTCTGAGTAGTGCAAAATTGGTAGTGCACAGTGCTCTTGAGGGTTCAGTGCGCAAAGAGTCATAAAACATGGTGCTCTGCCATTTTCCCACCTTTGTAATTGTAGAATAGAGATGAAAAAGCTGTTCCAACACAGAATTTTCTTTCTCTGTGGTAACTTTCTTGATGAATGAATAGAAGTGTAAGCAGATACTAAACAGCTTGTGGTTGCTGTACAATAGGAAAAGAAGATGCAATTCTCAGATTAATTAGCAGCTTACAGTGCCTATAAGCAGAACATAGATAAAGATTTTACAGAATTATTTTTTTCTTTTTTGTTTGTAATGGTAGAAAAGGGAGGGATAAGGTCTTGTGAACCAATATAAGAGGAGGGTCTTCTTAGGAAAGTGTGTACTTTTTAAAGGGAAGCATGTCATAATTGCAGGAATGTTACAAATTTTCCATGTTAACTATGGAGTTAGTTTTGCTTGTTAAAAAATCATGACTCTGTGTTGAAAGCAATGTTGCAAGTACAGCTGAAGTATAACTGAATGCCTGCAATTACTTTGCTGAGCTCTACAGGCATGTTTCTTCAGAATGATGAACTTAGCTAAAATTCAGCTTGAGAGCACCCAGGTCAGAGAGACATATAATGAGGCAGGGAGGTTGTTCGGCACACTTGGGACTGAAGAAGAGAAGCTGGCTGTGGCAGCAGAGTGTGCTGCTCAGAAAGTACCTCTTCCAATGAAGGCCCTGCCAAGGAGCCACAGCCCAAATGACAGCCATGTGGAACAGAAGGAAATGATAAATTTGCTGGTGTGTAAAAAAAGCACCGCTTGGAGAACTGCAGAAGGTCAACTGCAGAGCAGTCATGCTGTATATAAGACATAACAGGCCTGTACCCTGTTTATGGTTAAAAGTTTTGATGCAAGAGAAATAAGAATCTCCATTTCTGACAAATGAAGATAGTGCAGGTTCCTGGAGACTGTTCTTTGCTCTGGAAGATGGGGGGAGTTTTATACATAGAGGTTGTATAACTCTGCATGTCACCACTAGTTATCTTCAAGTACCAGCCTAAGAAGGAAAAGAAGAAAACTTGTCTTCAGGTAAGTGTGACTGCTTTACATACCAGCTGGGGTCATCCCACCACAAGGCAGAAGGTTAAGCAGAAAGAAATAAGCACAGCATGTTTAAATGGGCCAATTCATTTTAGGAAAGCTTGCTTGTTACAAGGGGCACCCACATGCAGCAAACCTGCTTGGCTGTACCGGGGATGGGCACTGTGCACGGAGCCAGCTGGAACAGGAGCTTGGGTAAGGTAGTGGCCACAAATCCAGCTTTTCCTCAGAGGTCCTGCCACCAGCAAGGGTATAACACAGCAAACCTCAAGGCATATTTCAGAAACTCTTCCTTTTTTGTCTGGGTTTGGTTCTGCCAAGCTGTTTGTATTCCAGCCGGTGCTGGGGATTGTGGTTTCTGACTCTTGTTCTCATGGTTCCTGACTCCTACTTTTTTTGCAAAGTTATGATACCACATGCTCTAAAAGAAGAGCTAGCAATGAACTGCACACATTAATGCCATTTATTTGCTTCAATAGAGTACACTTGTCAAGTGACAGTGTTTGAGATATATTTCAGTACAGGAAAAGATTTCACCTTCAGATGTGAATGTCGTCCTACCAAAGGGAGAGTTTTCCTCTGACAGATTGTTTCTTCTTGGTTAATCAGCAGGGAGACACTACCTTACTCATTTTACCTCTGAAGAGGTTACTAGACAGTTTAATCCTACCAAAAGAGCATTAACATTTCTACAAGTTTATTGAGGGCAGGAAAATGATATTTTAATTAATACTATTATCTGTCCTTCTGAGGAGCAGAAGATTTGTGAAGATTTGCATGAAGATCTCCCAGGGAAGCTCTTTTTATGGGTTGTGCTGACTCTGGGGTATGCAACATCCAGGACTTTGGACTGACCTAGGAGCTGGCAGGGGTTTTGCCTTCAGAGCTAGGAAATACAGTCAAAAGGAGACCCTCCTGGCTCTAATCTGCAGTGCAGCAAAGGTTCATTTTGGTCTCCTGTTCATGTGTTGCTAGAGAAATTGTCGCTATACTCCCTCTGTGTTCGGATTGTGTAAAGGAGTTTTCAACTCTTGCCCTCTTCTAGTTTTAGGGGCGATTCCCGAATGACTGCCAAGCACAAAAGTCATCAGTTGCCACCAGTGTGAGGATATTCAGGTGTTGGGCTTCCCAGCACAGCTCTCCTGGGCATTTGAGAACTGATTTAAGAAGCTGCAGTCCCTCCTGGGAATTACTAATGCAAGCTTCTTTGTGATTGAGGTGACTTTTAATGGGACACAGCAGTGTAGTCACAGGGAGAGAGAGAGGTTGAAATGTGTGAATCTCCGTGGGGATGTTGAACAATATCCCAGTTTGGTTTCGCATGCCTGTGTGGGTATATGCAAATGACAGCTTCAAAATTATTTCATTGTGTGCTCCTCTCTACTGGCAAAACATCTGATGCATCAGTAGATTCTGTGGTCATAAAGCTAAATCCTACATTAGTTTCAGGCTGTAAGAAGCTGAAATCATTAAGCCCTTCTAGAAGTCAATGTTGAGCGCATAGAGAAAAGGATCATCTGATAATAATTTTCACTCTGTTCACTGTCTTCAGTGCTTAGTCAATCTTTTGGATGTTTGCTGGTGGGAGGAGGTGGATGTGTGCTTTTGTCAGTCCTTTTATTGCAAAGAATTTGATTTGTTGGGATGGAGCAGAAGTGATTTTTTTTTAATAAATAAGTCTGAAATTGTTGAATAAAAGTGCGAAAAAGAATGTTTCCGTTGTGAACTTGAGCCTTCAAACACAAGCACATTGTAGAATTAAGGCTGTGGCCTTGTTCCTCCTTCTGATACAGGTGTCAAAGGCCGTAAATTAGACCTTCACAAAACATTGTAATTTTTTGTGCAATGGTTCTGACAGTAGGCTATTCCTTGTCCAGATTTTAAACTCCTTCTCAGCAGCCTGATACCACCTGAAGATTTTCAAAGAAATACTTGTGATACAGTGAATGTTTCCCTCTTCTAATTTTTATAAGTGTGCCTGAACTGCTGTAGTTGAAAGCTCCCTAAGAAAATCTGCTTAGGGTGGAACACGAACTAGGAAAATTTTAAAAGGAGCTGAAAACAGTGTTTAATAATGGAAAGTGCCTGACAACCCAACTGCAGATGGCACTATCCATTTCTATGGCATGTGGCATGTTTTTCATGTGCCATCTACTTAAAATAAGTTACCTAAACAGTAGCAGGAGCCTTTGGAAGCTTTATAGCTTGCATACCTGCCAGTTCTATCTACGCTTGCAGGCATCATTGTGTCGAAACTGAATCCAAACTGAAATGCTAGCACTCCACCCTTTGCCTCCAGTCTCCTTCCCTGGTAGTGGCTGCCTAGCATTGCCATCTTCAAATTTTTGTTGACAGAGTACTGTAAAGGCTAACAAAAGTCCTCCTGCTGTTGGGCATATCCAGTTGATTTTTCCAGTACTGATGATTCAGCAAAAAATGCTACAGTCATGTTGATACCTGGTCTTCTGTTAGAATACAGTTCTTTCCTTTTGTTTCTTATCCCAGTGAGGAAGTGGTATTTTACTGGGATATGAATATCCTTCTCCATAGCAGAATTGAAGTGTATTCCCTCTCTTAACTGAAGGCAACAGAGTCCTGTGCTCAGTGAAGTATATTCTTGTAAGGACTTTCAGTCCTGCAAGCACTGGGAATAAACCTGAGGGCCTTCACTAGAAGCAGACAGATTCAAACAGAGTAAAAAAGATCATTTTACTGAAGAGTTTTGGGTTGCAGAGGTTTTACATAACAGCGTAATTCCAAGTACACAGAATTTAGGAGAAAGATGATGAAGTGGAGAAAGAGTGATGGTTTCCTTACCAAAGCAGCAGTTTTATTGGGACTGGTTCCAGACAGTGGCCAATGGCCAATACAATGAGTATTTTGTGAAATGTGCTTAACTGGTTGCTTTTTTAATGTGGCTACAACTTTTTAAAATGAGTATGCATGACTCAGAAAGTCATTGTATGGGTTTAAAAGTTCACAGCACATCTGTGTGTTGCTGGGTATTAGGTTTGATGAGAAAAATTAATTCATAGCAATGCCTGTGGTGGGTTGAGGAACACTGGCATACAAATTATGATGATCATTCTTTAGGAAGCAAAGAGGAAATAGCCTCAAGTTGCACCAGGGGAGGTTTAGATTGGATATTAAGGAAATAATTCCTCATGGAAAGGGTTAACAAGCATTGGAATCCAGGGAAGTGGTGGAGTCTCTGTCATTAGAGATATTTAAAAGGCATGTAGATATTGCACTGAGGGATTTGGTGTAATGGTGGGCTTGGCAGTGCTGGACTAGTGGTTAGACTTGGTGATCTTAGAAAACTTTTCAAACTATATGATTCTGTGATTATGAAAGTAAAATTAAAAGGTTAGAGGTTTTAACAGGTGATGCTGAACAATTCTTAATTTCAAAGAAAAAAATAGTTTCTACCTTGTGAAAGCTAATGTTATTTTTATTGTTATCTGTTGAAAATAATGCTCCTTTTTAATTTTTAAACTGTCCCCATACCCCGCATAATTCAGAACTACTGTATCTTTAAAATATGAATGTGAGATGCACAAATTATAGACATTAGATGCTGTTGACATTAATTATAGATTAAGGACTTCTTGAAGGTTTTAGCAGATTTTTCTTCTGCTTCTCTTCTGTACTGTAGTTTGTTGTTCAAATTGGGAGGAGGACAGACTGGATGATGCTTGTGTAATTTTCCTCTGACTGTGCATTCAGAAACAATGTTTAAAAAAATATGGAAAGGGATTTGAATTCTCATTTTCTGGACTGCAGACACAACAGGCTAATGCAGCTGTAGAGATGTGCTCAAGTAAGAGAGTTTATATTATGAAAAAGTTATTTCTGAGTAATTATAAACAAAACCATGGCCCTTGGGATAATATAAAACCATTACTCATAGAACAGTTGTTTTGTTACCACTAAAATATTTAACTTTTTCTTGCTAATTCAAGGTCAGCAGCTGCTTCCAAGGTCCAAAGTAGCAATTCTGTTAGAATATAGCACAGTATGTGAGGGAAGTGGGTGGCTCAGACTGTGTCCTAGTGACCACCTTTCCCTAGTGTATAAGCAGCAAATACCAACTAACATGAATTTCAAAAATAGTCTTGTTTTTGTTTTTATAATTACCCTCTAAAACACAGAGGGAGCCTGGCAGGTGAAAATAAATCTGTAAGTCTTTCTGTTCATGGATGTGACACTGTTCACTACTGATTCTTTGTGGTAACATCGTGTTACAGATTCTTTGGGAAGCTTTGACTTCACTTTGCTGGGCATTAGGCACATGGAAAGGGACAAACAGCAACGTGAAATGTTGACAAGCAGGAGCAGAGTGTTTTGGTTAAGTGTCATTCCTTGCACTAGGTAGGGACCCTGAACCCAGCTGAGAGTCAAGAAAGTGCTAGATGCTCATCTGTGTTTTTGTGGGCTCTTAGGAGAGCAGGCTGAGGGAGCTTTGGACCATGCCTGTGAAAATGTTTCAGGTTTCAGTTTGCAGTCATGAGCTCACTTCCCTGCTCCAGAGGCCATGGATGTATTTTGTCACTAAATTTGATTTTAATATGAAGTGTACTTGATGTTGGAATGCAGAAGACCAAAGCTCAGGTCTGTGCCTTGGTGGAATGTATTTGTGAAGGGTTTAGAGGCTGATCATCAATAATTCCTGACTCATATTGCCCATTAATGTAGGTTAGGATAAAGGTGGAAAAAGCTGAAGAGTTTGGGTATGACTTGACAGACGTGAAAAACAAAACAAGTGTAAAACAACAACTTGCTCTTTTCCTACTGACAAACTGAAGTGCTATCTTCTGTGTAGCTCATTTTTAAAAGAATTTTCTAATGCCCCCAGTTTATCAAAGCTCTTGAGATATTTTTCCCAAATTTTCCTTTTGGAGTATATAAGAATGTGTTCCTGTACTTGTTGTCAGTACCTGATGCTCTCTTTTTATTTAGAAAAATATTTCTTTGGACAATAATGGGGTGCTTGCTTACGCACTAACATGAGTCCAAAGTGCCTTCAAACTCATCAAGTATAATTTGAGTGTAAAGCATGCCACCTACCTTGCATGAAATTCAAAGCAAATTGGATTGTTTGTCACAAGAGAGAGCGAATGGGTTGGAGGTTGGATCTTCCCATCAAGGATCTAATCAAATTTTGAAGCATTTGTGCTCTGCAAGGAGTGCAGGGCTTGCTGCTGTTAGTGTAGCAGAGAGAACAGCTGGTTTTTATTGGGTTTTTTTTTCCCCCTCATAGCTGCACTTTATTCAGGCTGTCAAGGTGATGGTAAGGTCTTACTGTGTCCTGATGAGAACTCTCAATCATCCTCATCACCTCTAGCAAATGCTTGGGTTAGATCCTGCCTTGAGAAATTGCTCTTGGGAGTCTGCTGGGAATAATGGAAATTAATTTTATAATTGTAACAAACAACTAATTTTAATATTACTGCAGCACGTGGATCTCATTTGAGTGCAGATATGCAGAGCCAGTGTAAGTAAACATTTGAGAGGTAAATTGTCTTCTAAAAACAGGTGAAGAAGCAAGCCTAAACCTGAGAAATGCAGGAGCTTTTACAATTAGCTGGAGTTTTAGGAGTCTGTTAGTAACAGGACAGATAGAGTCCATGATTTGCCTCACATATCAGCATAATTTTGAAGTTATTTTTTTTTAATGGTCTACTGATGTTTGCTTCGTAATGACTGACCTCTAGAGCAGGAGGAACTATGACTGGCAATGAATCAGGACAAAATCAAGGAAGAAGACCTCAAAACACCTGAAAAACAAAAAGCATTGTGGCCAGGTCAGCTGGCTGACTGCAAGCTTCTGAGCAATTAGAGGGCTGTGGTCAAAGCTCATAGCTGCTTCCTGCTCCAAAACAGCAAAATTTAAGAAGTCTCATTTGAAAGTTGAGTGTTTAAATTAGCCACCTACAGTCTTCCATTTTTAGGCATTGTAGTGCTTTTGTGTGCTGAGTTTTGGACTCCTTCACTCCTTTGCTTCTTTGAATTGTCAACCTAAGCATGCAGAAACCATGAATCAGCCTCTCTCTGCCTCCAGTGGCTTCGAAACCATGAGATTTTAAGAAGTAACAGATGTCTTGTTCTTTTCATTTGCCTTCTGGTTTTTGAGCTTGAAGAGTTCATATTTTAAAAGTGCTTCACCTCAAACCCCAGGCTAACACTTTATTTATTCATTCTTCAAATGTAAAACAGATTCTCCCATAAGCCTGAGTAATGGGGGCTTAGAGGAGAAAAATTCTGTGCTCATGAGAAAATCGTGAGTTGGCATTGATTGGTTCCTTTAGGTTGTCTTTGGGAATATAGGATGCGACTTAATTTTCTGGGTTACTGGGAATGGTCCTATCTTGTTGCAAGCAGCCGTATTATATAATCCCATCTGAAGTTTGTTTTGACTAAATTTATTTAAAGTACATTTAATTTAGGTATATTTAGTACTTTAGTTTACTACCCTGTACATTCCCTGTGGAAAACTCTTCCAGAACCTCACTAATCAAACAGTTAAAAATGTCTTCTAGTTTCTAGTCTGTACTTAGTCATGGCCAGGCTAATACCCACCTGTTGTTGTGTTAACATCCTGCTGCAGCTGATATGAGTCTGTAAATGAGTTTTATTTCTGCTTTTGCTTGCTTTCCTGACACCTGGCTTTTGTTCAGGTGTGATCACTGTCACCTTAATCATTGCAAACTATGAAAAAATCGGTATAACCTCCAGTTGTCTTAAGCTTGTAAACCATCTCCAGTACACAGTGGCCTGGCATAATGTTCAAATGTTGACTCAGTTACATTAGAAGTAGCATAGTGTAGGACAAGATAAGGTTATGCTGCCCCTGGAAATCAGTGTAATCAAAGGTATGTATATGCTTTTGATTAACATTTCATTCTAAAGATTAAGTAGAATTTAATCTATGAAGTGATTTAATGGTAGTATGAGAAAAGAGTGGGAAAAGTGTGCTGCTTACCCCCCAGGTGCTGTAGTCTTACCCAGTATCACATTGCTGGGGTAACTGGTGCTGTATGGAAAGTTGGAGTAGAAATGATATAAAAATTCAGGCAGAATGGGCGCTCTCTGGAGATAATCCCAAGTAATCATTGTAGGGTATATTAGCTCACATTTCAGTCTAACTTTAAGAACACACTTTTCAAACTCGAATGCTAAGAATGAAAAACTAGGCTGACATTTCAGGACTTTCAGTGATGATTTAAATGCTGATTGAGCTGAAGACCTGCACCTCAGTTACCTGAAAGATTTAGTTGGAAATTTGTCCATATCCTGGGCTTGTCTGATGTACTTAAAGCAATGTCTGTGAACATATGGGATATTGTGTCAGACCTTTGGTAATTAGGGTTCTGATGGATTAGCTCTATGAAAGCTTCTATCTTTATCTCAGACTTTCACCTGTGTGTCTCAAATTCTGGGTCAAGGAAGGTGAAAAGTGAGATGCCTGAAAGTGAGAAAAAACCTTTCCCAGGGTTATTTGTTCTCTGTTAATAAACAATCTTTTGATAATCCGGTTCCTAAGGAGTCTTGATTCCTAGTGGCTGGCAAGTAAGGTGTCCACAGTGAAAGACACGGGCTTGAAATGGCAAAATTAAGAAGGATCATAGAATCTAATCACAGGATCATTTAGACTGGAAAAGGCCCTCAAGATCCTTGAGTCTTGATGGCCAGTTGTTGCTTGTGTTACCACTTTCTTGATTCAACTACACAGTCTAAGGGAGTCATCTCTTAGGGAGATAATTCATCATTTAAATACATAAGCTAATGTTTTTACTTGCCCACCAATCCAGTATGTTTTGAGTATACCCAGGTTAATTGCATGACAGCTCATAGTAACAGATGTTCTGGAACTGATCTCTGCTGAGTTTTTACCAAAAAGATTTGAATCACAATAATAGTGGGGGCTTACTTCGTTTTGCCTTTCTGGATGGTTATCACTATATGTAGAAACAGGAATATGTGACCAGACATACTGGATTTCAGCTGCATTTATGGAACAGTACTGATGCCTTTCTCAAAAACACATTTATTTGGGATATTTTGGTCTCATTGGATATATTTTTAATTATTTCTCTTAGAATTTTTTCTGCTTTTGTAGGCATTGCTTCTGTTTTGAATTACACATAGAGGATGGTAATAGCCTAGAAATTTTGTTCAAAAAGGCCTAAGGTTTTTACTTTTTTGGGCATCCTTCTCTTTGAGGAAAGACCTACCACTCTGAATATCAAGTGGCAAACTAAAGAACATTGAAGTATACCATGTGCACTCTTGTTTTTATTTAATTCTATTTGCCTCCCACCAAGTACAGTTTGTTTGATGTTCCGCTCTCTGCTCTCGTTCAGCACAGGATTTCTCTAAAATCCACTTAAACTTCCTCTTCTCCACTGCACCTTCAGTGATGGAATACCATTACTTTTACACTTCTGTGATGGGTGTGAGTCACAAGAGCTTGTAGTGAAAGGGTTCTTCTGCTGCTGAGGCTTGCTAGCTCTAATGCAAGAAGGTGACGAGGTGACATCCGCTTACAACCCAGCAGCAGCCGAAGAAATATGTCACCTATGTAAGTCCCTGCACCAGGGATTAGTTAGGAAGTTTATTGCCACTTTTGTGACAGGGTCTGCTTTTGGGCTCTGCTCTTTTTTTATCTCTGTGAGAGGAAAAAAATCAAGGTAACTCAGAAACTGACCATTCAGTTAAGCTCAAGTTCTTCCTCAGATCTCCTACTTAGACTTCTGTTCACCTCTTGGGGTATTTGCAGTAAGTTTCTTTGGTTTTGTTAATGCAGACATTCCGACTTTTGAGTTGAAAGCATCAGTAAACTCAGATTCAACTCAGAACAGCTGTTGCTTTAGTTGTTTCTCTGTTATGGTACTTGGCTAAAAGGTTGGGTTTGTTATTTGTTTGTTTCAACCATATAAACAAATGTCAAGAAAAAAAAGAAGATAGGCTTCCGAGGCTGAGGAAATGTAATATTTATAATTTCAGTCTTGATATAATCAAAGATTAATTTTTATTCTACTGGACATGAACTTTTATCTGCGAGTAAACTGCTATGGAGCAGGAAAGGCTCGCTCTTTATTTCTGTATGAGTTTGAAATGTGCCTGTCTGTGATAGTGTGTGCCTTTCTGCAGCGGCACAGACTACAGGTAAAACATATGTGCACACATCAGAAATTAAGTAGTTTTGGCCTTTCTCCTTGTGAAGGTGTAGGGGAAATTTTCAGAGAGGGCTGCCACCAAGTTCTAGTGGATGTTTGGAACCTCCTCCTTTTACCTCCCTGTGCTTGTTCTTGGCTTAAAGACACAAACTTGTTTTTCAGTACCAGTAACTTCTGAGCAGAGTTTTGATGTAAAGACTGGTGCCTCTAACATGGTTGATGCCTTTGTGACCATAACCCACATGTTTCATAACCAGCTACGTAGTAGGCACCACAGTCACTGAACAGTTTATTCCTTAAAAAAAAAAGAAAAAAGAAGAGTGTGTTGCCATGTTGCTGAATGTGAAAAACCCTGTTTGGTGAAAACAGTATTCACAAATTAATCCAGACATAATGATGTTCTCAAGGTGGGAGACATTCCAAGGACATAAAGAATTTTTGGTTCAAGGTATGTGGTTGTAAGGGACCTAGGTCTGTAGTTCTGGGGTTTTCTAGTATGGAAAGTGAAACTTCTTAGAAAAGTAAAGCAGAATAGTAAGTATTGAAAGGTGAGTCTGAGCACAGAATTTTGGGTGATATTTTCCATTAGTCTTTCTATAGGTGTTCGATGGTTTGAAAATGTAATACTTGATGCTATAGCAGTGGCTTGGGATTCTCTATGAATAGTAACCATTCTTTCCATGTAAGAACCATCAGAAATAGAACTATATCCTGTATGCTGTGTATTCTATTGATTGCTCTAACTGCAGGATCAAGTTTTTTAGTTCATGACACCTGTTGAAAACTTAGTGAATTATGCTTTTCTTTCCAAAGCACAGTTCCTGGTATCCTAAGTGTGGTATATAAGTGTGTTATATATTAGAGTGTTATTTGAGACTATTTAGAAGTTAGAGGTATGGTTTTGTTAAAGACCTAGTGCTGTAGGGATCTGAATCTCTAGGCTGTTTTTGTTGTCAGCTTTGAGGAGCTTCAGATATTCTCAAGAAAGCAAAGCCTTGTTCTGTTTCCTTGTTTTTATTTCTTTATCTCTTTATGGTGTATGGACTTCTGTAATGCTTGGAGCTGTCATTTACATGCAGTATTTCAAGCCTATTCTGAATCTTTAGAAGTCCTTCCAGTCCCTGTGTAGGATTCTTGACTCATACTGACTGCACAAAACATCTTAAATGTAATCACAAAACCAGATTTCACAAACCACTTAGCAGCAACGCAAAAGGTTAATGTATGTTTTATGTTGGATATGGGTCTTTTTGCAGAAAAACACTTTCTGTTTAATACAGTATACTATTGCTGGAAATAACAGTAACAGTAAGCAGATTTTTGCCTGTGGCAAATGCAGTCATTAAAACGGGGCTATAAATCTCCCCTTGTATAACTGCATGCGTGGTGTGTGTTCCATTGGTATTTTTCAGCCTGTTACACTAAGTAGTGAAGGAAAAAAAAGCATGGCTACATGTATTTTCAGTGTAACTATATAGCTATTTAATGATTTCTGGGTGCTGTGTCTTTCCAAATCACTTATTGATCTATCACTGTGACTGTGCTGGAATCAGAGACTTGAGCATATTAGTTACTTAAATGTTACTTTTACTTCATAATGACAGTTCTTCACAAGTAAAAAAGTATGGCTCTTGTCAGACATGTTGTTCCCATTATTTGGCGTTTATTTTAAGACCTAAAGCAGCAGCGTGCACAAAAAGAGCTTGGTTTACATTTTTCCAACTTGAGTTTCTTCGTTGTTTTTGAAGGCCACTGCTGAGTAATTTTCTGCTAGCAAAATTTTGCCCATAGGGCCACATGTGCTCTGGAAAATACTGTGGGAGGTTCCAGCTGGCTGGCCTTGCAAGCTGCTCAGTTCCTGAAGAGCATCTCCATACGTCTGTGGTGCTGGGGAGTCACTCAGCACAGGTTCTCAGCACCTTACAGAGTGGTTCTGTTAAGCTGAAAATCGGTCCTTATTCACTAGGCTGCTCTTGTACTCTGAATCTCCTTAAAGCCATCACTTCAAGTCTAAAATAACATGGAAGTCCTTCTTTTCACAGAATTGTAAAATCATTTAGGTTGGAAAAGTCCTCTTAAGATCATCAAGTCCAACTGTTAGCCCAGCATTACCAAGTCTACTGTTAAACCATGTCCTTAAGCACCACATCTACATGCAGTGGTCTTTTAAAACCTCCAGGGTTGGTGACTCAAGCAATTCCCTGGGCAGCCAGTTTTGCTGCTTGACAACCCTTTCAATGAAGAAACTTTTCTTTGTAGCAAACAAACAGGCAGGACCCAGCACTTGGCCTTGTTGAAACTTTCACCACTGATCTCAGCTGATCAATCCAGCCTGTCCAAATCCCTCTGCAGAGCCTCCAGCAGATGAACACTTCTGCATCTGCAAACTGACTAAGGGTGCCCTTGATCCCCTTGTCCAGGTTATCAGTAAGGATACCAAGCAGGGCTGTCCCCAGTACTGAGCCCTGGGGAACCCCATTGGTGACCAGCCACTGGCTGGATGCACCTCCATTCACCACCACTCCCTAGCAATCCTGAGAGATTCTTACTCAGCAAAGAGTGCACCTATCCAAACCACAAGTTGTTATCCAGAAGAACATCTCAGCATACTGTTGAATGGAATTGGTTATTTTTGCTTTGAGAAAACTTGGGACTTATAAACCAGAACTTGAAGCAAAATGTAAGTGTTGGTCAACACATGTAGAAAAAGGAGGATTTTGCTATTGCTAATAGCCTGTGCTGTAGCTCAGCTTTGGAGACCTGTCTTTCTTGTAATATGTTCTCCATCCTACTGTCTTTATTTCTGCTTTGTCAGGTATTTTCTTCAGGCCTTTCAGGACCATTATCTTGCTTAAATTCTCAGCTTTTCAAAAAGGCATCTTTCATCTGTTTCCCAGGAAAGGAAATGCCACATGTATGGTATCTCAGGCATGTGGAAAAGTTGCAAGCAAAAAGTGTGGGACCATAAAATCCTACCTGTGCAAAAGTTTTAGATAAGAATATCTCATCTCATCTCATTTTAGTTGTTTGAACATCAGATTCACAAGGAGTAAGAAGGGCTCTCCCAGCTGGTGCTGGTGTGAGAGTTGTGCCAGTGGGCAGTACACACCAACTGTGTGATCCATCTCTCTCCAGACGGGATGAATTTCCTATCACAATACCTCTCTCTTGTCCATCTGTGGGGAGAAAAGCCAGATGGTAAGTTTAGACAAAACACAGAACCTTTAGACAGCTAAAGTTGGGTGAGCTAAATTCCACTGTGGCCACTGGCGCAGCTGTGGGAGCGCTCTGCATGAGCCCACCATTCACCCCAAAGCTCAGCCCTGATGGAAATCTGTTGCTTTTAATGCACTCATTGCCTTATTTAAAAGCATATTTAGGTGTATTTGAGTACACAAGTGTATTTAGGGACGTTTGGGGACACTGTTGCCAGCAGTTATGAGAAGTAAAGTGGATTTTAATAGTGTCATCTCTTGATCATAATTATCATGAGTGGAGGAGCGTTGGTCATGCTTCTGCTGACCTGCAGGTGGTGGGGGAAGTTCAGATCTTCACTGCTTTCAGGATAAATGGCTTTTTGCACAATTGCAAATATGTGGACTGTAGAATTTTTGTATTCAGTATTGAATCCACATGTGATGTCAAAGAGATCTTGTGATTTCTCAAGCTTTTAAAATTACTCACTATAATCCTAACCCTATTTATAAATCTCCAGCAAGGGCACATATCCAGATATATTCAGCAGCATTAAAAGGAAATTTAAACTCTTCCTTAAATACTTGATTTAATGACAGGATATCCTGAAATAGCTGGTGGTGAGAGCTAGCCATTCATAATGGATGTGAACTATATTTTTTTTTAATTGAGGAATATTTGTCTTTAGTAGTTTAGTAATTTAAATTCAGTTTCAGAGGACTATTTAAAATATGCTGATGATGTCCTCTAGTATCTTTGATGTAAGCACCTATCTGTTTCCTAACGGCAAGTAGACAAAATACCTCATAAATGTTAATAATAACAAGAAATAAGCACACTACCATGTTAAAGATCATGTAATCCAAGGGGAGAAGCAAAGTAGCAATGAGATGAAGTCCAGCTTAATCTGTTCAGTTTTGTGTTTTCAGTTCAGTTTTCAGTGTTTCTCCCAAAGTACCCTTTATTTTCACTTGACATGAAGGAAATGCAGGGCAGCTGGATGCTTAATTGCTGTTACAATGATTAAGTCTGAGCTGAATGCTTTGAGGGTCATGGGGATAAATATCTACCCTATTAAATAACATGAGATTGTGTGTCCCAAGCATGTAACTGGGAGCAAAGAGCACCCTGTTGGAGTGCTGGGAAATCATGTTTCTTTAGGAGCAAGAAGGAAGTGTGTCGGCTTGGAATGAATGGTTACTGACAGTGATGAGCATAACTCACCTTTTCCTGGCCTTAATTGTTCACAGTCTGCTTATAGTTGAGTTTTGTTGCATGATAGGAATTATCTGGGAGGGGGTTGAATTCTTCTTTTGGATCACTTTCTTGTTTTCAGCCCTTTTCCCTCCCCCTGTAGGCTGTGGAGACAAAGTAGGGGCAGCTTGTGGCTGTAGGCACATGCCAGCATATGGGAGCAGTGGGAGGTATTGTCTGTTGGCATTTGTGCTTTCTTAAACTGCAAGTACTAGTTGTTTCCAATGCCAAGATGTCTGAGTATGAGGGTCCCACAGGGTGAGAGCCACACACTAAACATGTCACTGGTCTAATCTCTATATCATACTGTCACTTGAGTAAACTGCACTTTGCTCTTGGAGTGAATTCTTCTGTAGCTGCCTGTAGCACAATTGCTTTGTAAGATTTTTAGTACCAATAGAGGGGATGAGATGTAAGTTCCATTTATGACAGACGTCTACATTTGCTAATATTTGCATTTCCTCAGCATGATTTTAGACTCACTATTTTAATACAAACATGAAGGTTTTTTTTATCTTTCTTTGTGTTCTCTGGGTAGCTAGATGCAGAACTGCAACACTTTGGTCAATAAATTTTTTGCTTACCTGGGGCATGATGGGCAGCCTCCTCAGCTCCCCTGCACTGTGTGGTCTGAAGGAGTCTCCCACTGGGACTCACTCAGGAGTTGCTGCCTTTGGTTAGCTTGAATTGACCTGTCAAGGAGTTAAAAAGCCAGAAGAATGCCAGGGACACATGCCTTCACGTACCTTTATCATCCTGCAAAGCCTGTCCTTGATGTTTTAGTGTAGACAGGATGGCTCAAGCTGTTTAGTAGCAACAATTTAAGAAATACTTGCAGTCTGAAAAAGCAAAAGCTGATAATACTGGCTCCATAATGCCACATCAGGGTTACATCTCTCCCTAGTCACATGATGTTTTTGTCAAGTATTATTACACATTGTGATTAAAAATCAAGGCCAGCACAAGAAGTATATTAGCAGTAATCATTGGTCAATGGCATTGTGGTCTTCTGTAGACAAAAGTTCTTTCCCTAAGGAGATTTATTCTCAGTCTCACAGGGTTGTCTGACTTCTCTAAGTAAATTATGATGAAGAAAGATAATTTCTGAAGCTGGCAGCAAGACAGTGTTCTGGTGGAGATCACTAAAGTTTGTATATATATGCTGACACATATTCACTTGATGGCTGGTGAGAACATGGATAACCTAAACATTTTATAAATAGGTAAAGATGAACTATATTTAGTAAGTTTCATACTAGGCATCTTGGTAATAATCACTTGTAGCACAATCAAGGGAGAGGATTGTCCTGCTCTACTCTGCACTGTTGCAGCCTCACCTTGACTCCTGTGTGCAGTGCTGGGCAACACAAAATAAGATATAAAGCTGTTAGAGAATGTCCAGATGGTGGTGAAGAGCTTGCAGAGGAAGCCATATGAGGAGCAGCTGAGCTCACTTGGTCTGTTCAGCCTGAAGGAGACTGAGGGGAGACCCCATTGCAGTTACAGCTTCCTCCTGAGGGGAAGGAGATGGGCAGACACTGATCTCTTCTCTCTGGTGACAGTGACAGGACTGAGGGAATGGCCTGAAGCTCTGTCAGGGGAGGTTTAGTTTGGATATCGGGGAAAAGGTTCTGTGTGGCTGGGCACTGGAACAGGCTCCCCAGGTCAGTGGTTACAACACCAGCCTGACAGAGTTCAAGAAGCTTTTGGAAAATGCTCTCAGGCACATGGTGTGGCTCTTGGGGATGGTCCTGTTCAGGGCCAGGAGATGGACTCCAATGATCCTTGTGAGCCCCTTCCTGCACAGCATATTCTATGATCCAGTTATGTTATTATGTTGTAAATGACATTTATTGCTCTCACATAGCCCAGGAATCTCTAAGTTACCAGGGTATTAACATTAAAAAAGCATATTTACAAATGTAAATTTAAAAGGAGATGTATGCTATCTCTAAAGACATAAGGACTGGGGTTTCAGCATCAAGAAAACTGCACAAATTAAGATAAAATCAAATCCTTTTCCAGTTACACACATTATCCTCAAGGTTAAATGGATTAAAACTCTTTCTGGAAGAATTCAACGTAAGACCGAAAATGTGGTCAAAAAAGTCTCATTGTGGCTGCCTGATGTTTGACTTTTGATAGCACATCCCCAAAGATTTCTCTTTGACGTACCTTGAACAGAGAATGCTTGTTTCCCACGAAGTCTGTTGTTGCTGATAAAGCTCATTTATATCTAAGTGGTATCTAATACGGCAATGCTGTATTCCGGCCTTAAGAAAAAAAACTGTTGAATGGCTCTTTTGCCTTTTTTAACCTGCTGTGCCTAAAGATGTATTTCCAAAGCCCAAATCACAGTAATTAATTCTGTACAACATAGGTTTTTAAGTAGAGCATAAAAGAAAACAGAGATGCACATTAAAACAAAATAGAATCCATAAAAGTTGTGTTTCAGAGGCTGGGTTTGTGCACTCGTGACAATAAGTGGTGATGCTTTCCTTTGCTATTCGAGGCCTCTATCTGAATGACACTGAGCAGATCTCCTAGGAATCTCCTTAGCTTGAACAGTTGGTGTGGCTGAGTGAGCAGTGAAGCAGAAGGGTGTAACTTACTGTCTCTGAAGTATTTCACATTAATTTCAGGCACAGGCAATCCTGTAAGGTGCATGCACATGTATTTCTATATATATATATATGCACACACATACACATGCAGAAGCAGTGAAAATCAGGTGAAAGTTGAATGTTCCACCTTCAACATAGGTAAAAGTAAAATCTTGCTCACAGTCAGGAGGAAGCTCTCTGGAGATCAGTGAGAGGCTTTTGCCCACCTCAGACCACATGCTGTTAACAGACACCATGTACAGCTTAGACAGCCTGCTGGCCTTTCTTCCCTCTTCACCTCCTCCTGCCCCAGAGGTACAAGCACAAATCCCTTCTTTCCCTGGTTTGCCACAAGTGTATAAGCAGATCTCTGCTCTGTCAGTGCTGCTTTGCTGTTTGATGCTGGGTGGTCAGTCCCAGCAGGTTTGGATTTTGAAGCAGCTGGAGGTGAAGTCACTGTTTCCGCAGTGTGTGCCGGCACCACTCCGCTTGTGCTACCCCCAATGATGGCTATGGCTGTGTGCTGTCTGCTGGCACAACCATTCATCAGACTCTACAGTCCAGAGGCAGTTCCACCTTTCAGAGGCCTGAAATGACCCATGGATGGATTTTTTAGAACATCTGCTGTGTGAGGAGACAGTTGCAGGCAGGCTGCAAAGGAAGAGTGGAAAATCTCCAGAGGATCTTTCTGAAAACAGTATAGATGCATTAAAAAGGGAGGTAGTTCTTTCTTATCTTTCACTGAAATTGTGACTTGACTACATCACTATGAAGTGCCTCTGAAATCTGCTGGTAGAAACAGCCATTATTGTAACACCATACCAATTCCCCTATCATCTTTTCACTCTAGTTTGTGTCCCAAACTAAAGGTAGCACTTCTCAGTGATGCACAAAACAGAGCTTCTACCTTCCCCTTGCAAATACCTTAAAAGTATGGACAGTTCTCACTTCTCCTGTGTCTTTGGATGTTTAAAAGACAGACCAGCCTCCAAGTATATTCAGTTTTAAGGTCTTTCAAGGCTGCTTAGAGAAATGTTGAACACATTTCCTATACATCCATCAGGTTGGTAACAGGTCTTGCATAACCAAATAAGAAACTCTTGTTACTGGGGACTTGACTGGCAAAAAACTACTCAAAAGTTCTGCCTTTCAGATATTTAAAGAAGGGATTGCTTTTGAGACTTACTCAAGTTTTACTTCCATGGAAATGTGTTGTTGGTATGCATTTTGCTCATTAGGAATGAACTCAGATCATCTCTGTTTCATTTTCACACAGAAATACAAGATTACTCTATGTCCAGTCTGGAGCAGTAGCAGAATGCTGCAGCCAAGCTTTTCTGTAGACAGTCCATGTCAGTTTTGGAACCAAATGGGTCCTAGTCCTACAGAAACTCTTAATTTAAATTGCATGCAAGGTTGTCTTCATTACCCTGCCTTGCACTTTGGCTTCCAGAGCACTACATCCACCTGGAGCAGTGGCCTAGCTGAAGACAAAGATTCAGGGTGTAAAATTATTCATTATAGCTTGCAGCAGCCACAACCTGAAGTCTTCATCTAGGAGTGTCTTTTTTGGAAACTTATGTATCCAGTTGTTAAAATGTGCTTCCCTGCCTCTGATAAATAAAAAGTAAAATATGTACAGTCCTGGATAGTGTGAGTTCTTTCTGAGATTAATAATAGTGTTGAGATTGATGGAAAGGTTTTTCCTGTTGCAGTTGGTTTTGCTATAGATTTAGGATTTAATATTTTGCCTGAACACCTCTTATTTTTTGTTGAGGTTTGTTGTGGAGATTTTTTTCCAGGTCTTGGACTTCTTGCATTTAAATTAAATTATTTTCTTCAAAGGATTTTGGTACAATCATGGCTGAACTAAAATGTATCCAAGTAGAAATAGTAAATAGCTTTGCATCTCAATCTGATTTTATAGTAATAACTCCCATATTCTCATAACACTTCATATTCTCATGTTTCCAATCTGTGTATAAGGGTTCTGTTTTCACATTTGATGACATAAGAATTGCCTACTCCTTCATTCTAGCAAAGTGTTTGCTTATGTCTAAAGAAAATGAGGAAAAATGAGCAGGCAAAGAAAACAAAACAGAGAATCAAGCACTTCTTAACATTAAAAAAGGAAAACTTGAGAAGGTGGTTAAATGATTTTTGCCTTGAAACAGAGAGAGGAGTGGTTAAAGTGGGAGGCAAAGGGTGAGGGGTGTCACGGAGTTTGGGGTTTCCATCCCCAATTATGTGCTGGCTGCTATGCTGCTGAATTACACTGAAAGCACTGAATGGTGCCATTATATTCCTTTTCAAAAGTTGTGGGCTATGAAATTCAATCTGAGGTATTTTTAATGGGTGTTCTGAGCCTCACTTGCAGCTCTTCCCAAGAAACAACGAGCACAGTGTGCCACTAAGTAGCACCAGGGCCGGGGGTTAAACTCATTCAGTTTTTTGCTTGCTGGGAGAGAAAGTAATATCAACATTTATTTGACAGGTATGTGCTTGGTTCCAGAGGTGAGCTTTAGTAAAACAGCTTTCCATAAAGAAAATGTTCTGAAAAATGAGGTTCTATCAGCTTCACATCAAACTCCCATCTAGCTTCTGAAAACAAATCTTGTGGTGTGTTTTCCAGAGCCAGTGCCCACAGTGCACATGCTGGGCTTGTTCCGTGGGCATCCTTGTGCTGCAAAATGCTGGCAGGCACATCCCTATGGGCAGAGCCTCGTGGTGGAGGTGCAGCTCATGCCAGATGGAGACATCTGCCCAGTTAGACCCTTGGCTGTCAATTAAACATAGATGATTCAGAGGTGATCTTCGTCAGAGAGATGCCTGTTGGCATCCCTGTGTCTCCACTAAGGGTTTTGGTGTCATAGCTGGAATGGCTTTGGTGGGAATTCCTCCCTTCTTGTCCCTCTGAACTAGACAGCTTTTCAGAGAGGAATTTTTAGTGTGTACCTGGTTTTAAAAAAACCTTGTAGCACAAAAGTATTGTTGCTTTCCACCTTTCTTACGCGCTGATTTGCAAAGTAGTTTGTTTCAGATCATGAGGAAAGCACTGTTTAATGCATCTGCCCTGCAACTCACACCAAGATCTCAAATTCCTGATGGGCTGGCTCTGGTTTTTGCAAGTCATCACCATGCAATGTCAAGGCTCTGAGGCTGGAGTATGTCGTGTGGATAATACCATTCAGAAAGGAAAGTAGTCACTTCCAGCAGTGGATGGTTGTCTTGCTAAGGGGATGAAGAACAGCCTCAAACCACTTTTAGTTTTGCTGGTAAAATTAGGCAGAGATGACTCAGCATTTACAGGAGCTAATTTAAGGAACAAGGCGACATATTTTTAGTTTGTTTTCTCATTGTTCTTTTAATGCCTCATTTTTCTTGTCCACACTATGCATTTTAATGATGTTCAAGGAAAGTAATTTTGGTTTAGTAACAGTGGTGCTGCCAAGAGTTTCCCACTGGAAGTCTAAGAATTTAATTGTTGGTGTGTGAAATTTTGCAGCCTTAAACAGTTACTTAAAAGACTTGCTCTGCCACTGCTGATTTCCCACAAATGTTTTACACCTATCTCAAGGAAGTTATAGTTGTACTCCAAGAAACAAGGTTTGTGTTTTTTCCAGGAGGAATAATTAGCTTCTGCAGAGACCTGTTTTTGCAGTTCGATATTTTTTGGGTTTAGGGGTTTTTTTTGGCATTACTGAGATCAGCATTCACATTTCATGGGAAGGTATGTGTTGTCCCCATTGAGGCAATTTCTTAGAGGATTTTTAGGCAGATAACAATGAAGTTTTCCATATGAATTCATGAGTAGATGTGATCAGAGCACCACTTTTAAGTTGATACAGTGAAATTTTAGATGCATGTGTGTGAAATGTAGGATTATGTAAAATCACTACAGAAAAGTTAATACAAGATCAGTTGTATTTTCTAACTGAGAGTTAGATGCCAGCTGGTTAAAATGCTGTAAACAGAGCCAAAGGAACCAGTGAACCAGGAAACTAATAATGAAGCATTTTGTTAATGCTTTTCACCATGAGTAACATTTTGTACTAAACAGATGTGTACTTAGACTGCTGTGGCCAAAACCTGAATATTTTTGGTTTATATGGTTCACGGTGTTTAGCTAGTGAGTTTCAGTTTTTCTTTGGCATCAATGAAAGAGGGATGAATGTGTGAAACAAATTCTGTGGAATTTTTTCCCTACAGCTACCTGAGGAGGAAATTCTCCAGGCTCCAAGAATCTGCTTATTTCTTCTTCTTTCTTCTTTACAAAGTGCTCCACTAGCTTTATGGTGGTTGCTGCTGATTCCACAGTAACAAACATCTTGTCCACTAGAAATGTGAATAATTGGTATGGTAAAATCAGTATTAATATCAGTTTGCATTTGTAAGAACTGCAAAGAAATCAAATTATTGGAGGATTACACCTGAAGATGATGTGTTGGTTTGTGTTGTGAAAAGCTCAGTCCTGAGGGTGCCCAGCCCATCTCTCCTCCATTTTGGTGTCCTCTCATGCACATTGAAATGGCATATATAATAAATGCAGTGTGGGTGGTGTTTGCCCATTAAGGCACAAAGCTGTAATTTTATGGGCCAAGTGAAAATAGACCAAGCAGAGGCTCCAATTCCATAGCTTTACTGTACTGCAATTACAGAGATGTACAGTTACCTGAGGATTTACTGTAGATGAGTTTTGTATTAGTCTGACTCTGCTATAAGAAAAAGCTTAACCAAGCAGTACTGAAAACAGCCTCGTCATAAAACTTTTCATTAGCTTTGCTAGATAATATTTTGCTTTTTCATTCCACAGCTTTTAACTATTAAAGAGGATTATTTAGTATTTACTGTTCACCTGAATTTTACTGTTGGCTCTTTCTATTGAATTTGATTTTTTGGCATTGAACAAGAGTTTAAGGTGTAGCAAGAGCAATCCTTCTGCTTCTGCCGATTTTAGAAAATATTTTGATATAAACCAGTTTGTCACAATCAGAAATACAAGACCATGATTACAGTTACAAATCCATATTTCAAATGCAGAAAACTGCAGTTTTCTTTTGGAGACCATACCAGAAATGGAAGCAAATGAGAGGGTTATTAAACCCCTTCTCTTTGTATTCTTTGCCTTGCTAATTGTTTGCTGTGTTGATTTTTGGTTAGGAACGAAATTCCTAAAATAGTTGTTGTTCAAGTTTGTTATAGCTGATAGGTTGGAGGGGGTGGGGGGGAAGTTTAACTTTGCAGCTGCATTTTTTTAAGGGCAGTGAAACATACCTTAAGTAAAAAACTACCATATCTTAAAATCGTGCTGTTTAAAAAAAGGTGCCCACCACCACCAAAACTGACCAAAAGGTAAAAGTGTACATCAGAGACTGTGGAAGGCAACCACTGGCATTAAGGAAATACAGCTTATGTGGTGAGTGTAAAAGCAGTCCAAAAATCTCCAAATCCAAGCAAGTAAAATCTTGAAAGACAAGAAGGCTAAATAGTCTCATTGTACACATGCAGCAGATGATCAATTGCCTGTTTTTAAGGCAGCATGAGAGACTTACTCTGTTACTGCTTTTGGCCTCAATCCGCCCTTTGATGGTATGTGCACAGTCTGTGCAAAAGCATGTGGGATACGTGCCAGGAGTGGAGCCCTCAACTGCAATCAAATGGAAAATATCTTAAAAGGAACGAGGTGCCTTTAGGTTATCATAAAAATCTGCCTCTTCTGCACCCTCTTTTCAGACGGGATGCATGCCTGGTGGCTGCAGGTCCACTGCTTCAGAGTAGTGGCGGGAGTGTGTGGCTTCTCTCCCTGGCCTGGTGCGAAGGAGTGATGAATCACACTTCTTCAACTTCTCAACTACCCAGTCTAAGCTGAACAGCCAGGTAAAAACTAGTAAGCCCAGGTGTAAGAGCTATCTTTGTGGTCTAATGCTATTTTTGTAGTCATCTAATCCTTCCTATAGGATTAAATTCCTATGCTTTGAAAGGGAAGAGAGGAGAAGAAGGGCAGAGGGTCTCCAAGTGTCTTGGCAGTATTAGGGCCAGAGCAACAACACTCAGACCAGTGCTTCTTGCCTTTATTTCAGAAAATAGACTTTTGCTAAATATGAATTATGCATTTCATTTTACACCAGAAAAGAGAACTGTTTAAAATATGAAATTTGTCTTCAGATGCTGACAGCATTGTTCTCCTGCAAGTAGTTTTCAAGCCTTCTTTGAAGTAGAAATTTCTGACAGGGTTTTGTGTTTAAGAACCCTATGCTGAATCTCATCTGTGAGGTTATTTTTATACTATTTGCTTATCATGGACTGTTCTTAGTTGGTTTTCTTTCATTTCAAAACTGTAGATACATACATAATTTTTAACACTTTCAAATAACAGAAGGTTATGCTGTTAAGAATGTGGGTTTGTTATTTTTAGTAGTGATTACAACTTTGTATGACTTCAGAAATAGTAATGAAGTTACTGAATGAAGTTTTCACAATCACTTCAATGCTGTTGTTAAATTGTCGTATAAAAATAATTTGGCAGTCTGATTTGGTTTATCTGATAATACGCTGATCAGTACAAGGGATTTTTTTTTTGTTATTAACCCTGAAAGAGCAAATACGTTTTAACCTTTGTGCCATATAGTATTAAATATTTGTAAAATATTTAGCATGACCAAATTGTCACATAACATTTTAGGCCATTTGAGCACCCAGAATGTGGAATAGGAGGGGAGGGCATCAGTGGAAGAAATGCCTGCCTTTATGTGGTGGCAGGTGTGAATAATGAATGTACCTCTTTCTTTAAGATGAACATAAGGGAGTTATTTTCTCTCCTGTGAGCTGCTACTACTGTACAAGCAAGTGTAATTAAAACCCAAAAGAACCCAAACTTCCTTCTGACCCATTTGCAGCAGTTTTGAAGAAGAGAAGGAAAACAGAGTAGTCTGTGTTTCCATGTGAAACTATTTCTTACTTCAACCAAAGATGAGACTTACATTTTTCAGTGTTCAGAAGAAAGTGTTTGGTTCTTTTAAGCTGGTATTACTGCTCAGTAATTTAAAAACAAACAAAGAAAAACCTTTCAATCAAAAATCTTGTTTCAAGCTAGTATCAGAGATTATTTGGCTGAACAGATAAAAAATGGTAAAACCTCTATTTGATCATAAACATATATACTTATTTTTTGGTACATAGTGAAATAATTGCTGAATTAACTGTGGGAGGTGCTGTAATCTGTCTAAACCTGCTTCTTTTAAAGGTCTGGATATCTTCTAGATATTTCTTTCTTCTTTTAAAAAAAACCCAAAAAGTATTGCAGTATGTGTCAAAGAATGGTCTAAACAAGTATGTAGAGGGATACTTTTTTAAAAATGATTGGCATTTGCTAGAACATGAAAGAAGTGTTGAACCTATTAAAATATTCACCATTGGAAGATCATAAGCAACATACTGTTTTGGATTTTGGTGGGAGTAGAGTGAGGCTGAATTGAGTAGGACTGAGATAATGAGCAGACAGCAAAATATTGAATATATAATGTGTAAAGCAGGCTAGTTTGACTGGGTACCTTCATAGCTTGCAGCTAAATGTGGTGATGCACATTATTCATAATTTAGAACTTGACGTTCCCTGAAAATGTAAAGTGACTTTTAAAATGTGATTTCACAGAGCTAAATGAAAGACTGGTTCAAAATGCATTAAGGAATAAGGATGTGTAGCTGGAAGTCACTGAGCTTCTTTTCATTGTAATAAATTTATAATATTATTTTGGTGTAAGTAAATACCACATCAAGAGAAAAATAGCAATTCTCTGGTGTATCAGTCTGACTGGAGCTCCCCTCATCTGAAATCATTAAAACAGATGTCAGGGCTCCTTGTTGTCAGGGTGAAAGATACACCTGTATTTCTCAGGAGAAGTTCCCTGTCAGTGTGCTCAGATGACTGGTTTAGGGTGGGGAGAGTTGTTCCCTGGAGCTGCAGTATTTTTTCACTGATTGTACAGGAATCTGGCTGTCAACAGAAGCAGGAGCAGGGACTGCCACCTGCTGCAGGTACTTCCCAGCTCCTGGGGTTGCATGTGACCCTCCCCCAGCTGTATTCCATCGGTATACCATGCCCTCCTGTTTCCTTTCCCTTGCTGCCTCACAGGGTGGTAGTGTCTTTGGCAGCAACAGAATTCAGCAGAACTCAACAGAATCCACAGAATGACCAGGTTGGAAGAGACCTCCAAGATCAAATCCAACCCATGCCATAACACAACTGGACTATGGCACCGAGTGCCACATTCAGTCTTTCTTTTAAACACATCCAGGGATGGTGACTCCACCACCTCCCCGGACAGACCATTCCAGTACTTAATTATTCTTTCCATCAAAAACTTTTCCCTAATATCCAGCCTATATTTCCTTTGGTGCAGCTTGAGACTGCATCCTCTCATTCTGTCAGCTGCTGCCTGCAGTAAGAGACCGACCCCCACCCAACCACAGCCTCTCAGGAAATTGTAGTGGTAAGGTCACTCTGAGTCTCCTTTTCTCCAGGCTCAACAACCCCAGCTCCCTCAGCCATTCCTCACAGGTCTTGTGTTCCAAGCCCCTCACCAGCCTCGTTGCCGTCCTCAATGCACTCCAGTGTCTCAATGTCCTTCCTGAGCTGAGGGGCCCAGAACTGGACACAGCACTCCAGGTGTGGCCTCACCAGTGCCCAGTACAGGGGGAGAATGACCTCCCTGCTCCTGCTGGCCACACTACTCCTGATCCAGGCCAGGGGCCATTGGCCTTCCACCATGGCACACTGCTGGCTCATGTTCAGCTGGCCCCAGGTCCCTTTCCACCTGGACACTGTCCAGCCACACCATCCCCAGCCTATAACGTTGTAGGGGGTTTTTGTGGCCAAAATACAGGACTCAGCACCTGGACTTAATAAACTTGTTGAGGTAAAAAGTTGAGGTATAGTCTTGCCACCAGGCTTCATTGCTTCCGTGCTTCCATGTCCGCGTCCCCCATGGAGCAGACTGGTGCTGGCATGGAGCAGGGAAAGCAGCCAAGCTCTGGCTTACACAGATGCTGCCACGGGGCTATGGAACAGGAACCAGTGAAGCTTGCCTAGAACTTGCTGTCTGAGGCATGGCAGCGGGGCCATGCTTCATGGTTGGAAAATGCCTTCCAAGTTCAGTGGAAAACTTGTATTTTCTTATAGGAACTCGTAACCACGCTTAAGTCAGGCACAACTGTTGACTTCAGATGATGTCATTGGTGTGGTGCACTCATTCCTGAATGCTCCCTCTGTCAGCTCCTGTTTACTGCGCCCTGAATGACTCCTGGTTTGCTTCCATACCCACTAGACTGAGCTTTTAATTTATTGTGTTTAAATTTTTTAGTAGGGATGTCATGGAACTGCACTAAATCAAGATCTCTCTGAAACCTCGTGAGTTTCTGCTTTTGTGGATGTTGTACTTTTCCTTCTGCTCCTGCAAGACCGGAGTTTCATCAGGCTCTAAATCTCAGCAGATTTTATATGCACAGCATTTCCTTTGAGAGAACTGTCAGATTTTATTTTGAAATAGACTGATCAAAGATAAGACGAGTTTAGAATAATAATATTTACAAATAGTAGAGTAAGAAGCATTTCATTCTATTGAGGCATACTCCAGAGAAAATGCCAAGTGACATAAATACTACAAGACCACTTTTTTTGTTTTGGTTTGGTTTTGGGGGTGTTTTTTTGATTGGCTGGTTGGTTGGTGGGTTGGTTGGTTGGTTATTTTTTAGAGACACTTTTTTTTCCTATGAGGAAAGATGAAGTTTGGTCTTTGTCAGACAGAAGTCCATCAAATATTTTAGCTAGACATACATACATGCTCGCTGGCATGTTCCTGTGGTTGTGCATAGGTAGGAAAGCTTCTTGCTGTGAGAAAACTGATAAACCCATTCTTCCTCTTCGTCTCCCTCCCAGCACCACCTGGGTGGTGCACACTGGGAATTCTTTCTGGTTTAATGAAGCTGGAGAACATGATGTGAGTGTGTTCAAATATACTTGCACTTGAGAATTATTTTGGATGCCATTGTGTCAGATCAAAAGTGCTCTATCTAGAAGTACAGAGGTATTTTTTTCCCTTCCTTCTTTGAATCCTCTTGGCATTTTACTATGAATTACTTCAGTTACTGCAAGTTTATGGTGAATTCTTAAAAAAATCTGTACTATTCACAGCGATTGCTCGTTATTTGTTTTTTGACAGTATTCATGAGGCTAATGTTTGCTTCAACAAATATTAGCAAACAGTTAATAGCTTGAGTGAATATTGCTTCCTGGTGGCTTAGGTCTCTCAGAAGCGCTGGGAAATATGTTGGGTAAAAACCTGTTCAGCAAGCTCTTGGAGAAGTGAGCTTGGCTCTTCCCTTTGGACTTTCAAAGCCAGCCAGCACTGAAGGGTTCAGTCATTGTGTCCTGCATGATCAGGGTGACAGTGCTGCTGTGGTGGCACATGCATCCTGTGCTTTCCGTAGAAAAATGTGATTGCTCTAATTTCTCTGGTGTAAGCCTGACTACTGAGCATTTACTTTTCCTAGTTCATATTACAGAATGTTAGATAAATTACCTCTGGAAAGATGCTCTTTCTAACTAGGGTATTACCCTAGGTGGAAAAAGCCTGTCTTTATTTTTTGGTATCACAATGAAACAGGGACCAGACTGCATACTGATGTTTTTGGGAGGGACTGAGCCCACTCTCAAGCAGACTGTTGGTATGGGCACTGCCTGGAGATGCCAGGGCCTGGGCTGAGCTGGTCTGCCCACCTGTAATGGTTGTCTTTTCTTCACTTGGTTCCTACTGTTTCATTTGACTTATTTACTGGGCTAAAAGGGAGGGGGCCGGTCTAAGACCGGTAGTCCAGGATGTGATTGTTCTCTTGTAACAGAAGGGTTTGTACAATTTAATGGGTTATTATTTGTTCTGAAGTGAGTTTAGACCTGTGTTTCAGGGCCTCTTGAATTAAAATAGGTGCATTTGTCCAAGGAACAAAAATATCTGATTTCAGTGATTGGCCTTTTTTTACAGAGACAGGTTTTTGCAGAAGACTTGCTGGTGAACTGTAATTTGTAGTATTTTCTGCAGGTGTGGATTTAATAGATGGGCTGATGAAAAGAATCCTTACAATCAGCTGAGCAGTGGTTCTGGGAGCTGATATTGGGCTAGAACATCTGGTCTTTTAAAGAGGGAAGGCTTTTTGTGTTTGACTCTCCAAATTACTTGCCAGCTCTGCCAGGGTAGCACAGACAGGCCTGGAGCAGCCTCAGTCCCAGCAGGAAGCCTGGGATAAGCTCACACGAAGTCAGAACCTGGGGTTTGAGCCTGCTGCCTATCAAGCATTATCCAGCAAACCCTCATTCCTTGGTGTTTTGTGTGACAGGTCTGTCCTGGTTTCATGTGTTGTGCACAAATGTACATGCACCACCTAACACGGCTTGAAGGGCCATGGGATAAAATTAAAATTCACAGCAGAAATAAGCCTTGATAGACATAAGAAAACTGTATCCCATGTCCTCCTCTTCTATTTCACAGTACTTTTCCCTCAAAAAATGAAAATGCACTAAAGATGGATTCAGAGCTGCCATCCATGGATGGATAGATATAGTCTTTAGCTTTAAAACTAGTGTAATTATTGTCAACTGCCTTGTGGGTATGGTTGTAATATACACTGATTTTGTAAACAATTTTGTTAGTGTTGTTTGTTGAATAATTTCTTAGCATAATAATTTTTCTGCCACTAATTAAAAGCATCTTTGTAACCTTAAGCTTTGTTTTCTTCTTACAGCAAAGAGCTCCAGGGAAGGTTTTGCATGATGCTGTTTGCAACCACCTGAACCTTGTTGAAGGCGACTATTTTGGCCTTGAATTTCCAGATCATAAAAAGATGATGGTATGTAAAAGGATTAATTTTCAGCTGTTTTTCATCTGCATGCACACTGTTTTCTCTCCTTCTGCTCCTTACTTGTAAGATATATTTAACCCTCAGTCTTCAAAAGAAAAAGGACTTTTAAAAAAAAGATAAATTGTTCTTGCCTAGTGGAGTTGAAGAAATGTTTTTAAAGCCTGATTGTTCCTGTCAGATTTCATCTGCATTGAAAGTAATGGCTAATTCAGACACAAGTTGGGAAAGTGTTTTGTTTTTCTAAGTTGCTGTACAGAAGCCAAAGGCTGGACTGTTACAGAACCGCAGCTCTCGATTTTATAGTCCTGTTTGATTTGGAGTGCAGAAATAAACTTTCTCTGCTGATAGAGAAGTTGCAATGATTGTGACTGAGTTAATGAAAAACATGGGGCGAGAAAAGGGATGGATGAAATATTACAAGGTTAATAAAAAGGAATAAAAAGTAAACCAAGAACCTCCCATCAATTTTTGGGGGGCTTTCTGGGGAGCTATGTGGCACAGGCAGGTGTCCTGGTCCTGTTACTCAGGAATCTGAGATGAGCTGCTGGCAACATTCAGGCATTGCACTGCCCACATCATGTACCAGAGAAAGTCATAGGCTAATGACTTCTTAGTCTTTAATGACTTTCTTTTAGAAGTTTGTTTTATTTTAGACTTACTGTGTAACCTACTAGCATGTGTGCTAGTTACCTGGATTGCTTTGCCAGTACATTCTGATGTACGTTGGATTTCATGCCTGTTTGGCGAATTTTGCACCAATAGCCTCGATGACCTAAAAGAGTTGACTTTGGGCAGTTGTTAAAAAGAAAAAAATCTGTGTTCTTTCCATCTAGCTAAAATATGCATAAGGAACAATATTTCTTAATGAAATTAATAGTAGGAATCTCTTGTCTGTCAGGAACAGACATTAGACAATAGACACTAAAACAGAATGCTGTCATAGTGTTCTAGGCTAACTACAATTAAACAGGAATTTTTTTTAAGTGGATGTCAGTCTTTAGAAGGGATCTGCTTCACAGTGTGCTGCTGGAATTGCATAAAACACAGTTCATTAGAAGGATTAGCATTCTGCCAGATACCCTTGGCTAATGCTTGAGGTAACTTGAGGGCTTAATGTAACTTTTCTAAGCAGTGCAACTGTACAGTACCATTGCAGCAGAGGGTCTGTGTAGCTGTGTTAATAATGACATTCTGACATTATTGATGGATGTATGTAAAACTGAAACAAATCCTAACATCTTCTGAATATACGTTTGCTTTTTAGTTTTCTAGAAAATAGAGAAGGTCATTTGATCAACCTTCTCTACTTCACAGGTCATTAAGTTTTAAATAGATGACTGTCTGTGTTTTGCTCAGAGACCTGAAGTAAACCAACAATTTTCAGTCTTGTGAAAACAAAGTGGTTTATTTGCTTGAGGCAGAACACAGGAGAGATTGAGGTGCTGCCACTGCCTGAGGCCCTCACAGTGGCAGGAATTGACTGGCTGGAAATATGTCCAGACAATCACAGTGGGGGATGCAGGGCTCTGATGAAGAGGAAGATGGAGAAGACCCTTAAGCACAGTGCCAGTTTGACCTGAAGGAAAATGCTTCCTTGCACTGAGCATGGTAGCTGAGCTGGCTCCTACTCTGGCAAAAGGAAGTTCTAGCCAAATATCTGAGAGCACCAGTCCATGTTTTTGCTGGTTGGTCCAGTCTTTGCTTCTGGAAAATGGGGAGCTCCACAAACCTTGCCGATATCTAGTCAGCTGTCCCCTAAGAATGGTGAAATTCAGTGGAATTAATGCCTTCAACCACCCGAAAGCAACTCACAGAAACTCTGAAGCAGAAGATTTGATTATGAATTGTTGTTTCAATGCAGAGCAGCACTCTGAGAGTATTATTTACACTTAAATTATTGTAACCAGTTGATATGATGCAATTGAGGTGAATGTTCCCATGGGATTTAAAATTCTCTGAGCTTCATAAAGGCCATAATGTAGAACTCAAGCATTGTGCAAGTAAAAAACCCTGAAGTAAATGGTATGTCTGAGAAATAAAACACACATGCATATTTTATATTCATATCATCTGAAGAGAATGAGTTGCTTTTCCAGTGTAGAGAGCAATGTATAAGGAAAAAAATAAATATTTAGAGCATATTTGTTTCGATGTAATCATATGTATGTGAAGTCATATATTCACAATTTGGCTGTGTTTATTTCAACATGCAAGGCTCCAGACCTCATATCTGACATATTGACAGTGGTATGTCAAGTTGCCTGGCAGCTGTATATATTCAAGCATGCCATGCTTGGAGCAGACAAGATCTGTATGGGAGATGATTGTGGAGGGTCTGAGTGTTCCACTTCCTGCTGGGACAAGGAGAAAAATGAGGCACTGTCGCCAAGCCTGGGGTTTCACAGAATTTCATCACATTTGATGTCTGCCTCAATTCTCCAGCTGCTGAAATCGGGTCACCATCATGGAATGCCAGCCTTTGTTTAGCAAATGAGTAATCTAGCTGTGTAGTTCTGGAGAAAATGAAAAACATTAATCTTAATTAAGTCCTTGCATTAGTTTTCCTTTCCAGTTTATAAACCAGTCTCAGACTGATGGTGTTTAGGTACAGTGTGGGAGCTGCATGATGCAGAAGTTTTGGTTGCTAGGGTTTGGCCATAGTGGTAACACTGTCATTTTGCCCCATCTTTCTCACTACATGCATTCGTGTATTTTCAGTATCCAGCAGTCTGTTCAAGTGTGTTATTACTTGCTTGTAGGATGGCTGGGAAAGTTGAGAAAGGAATGGTGCATTTGTGTGCTCAGGCTGTACCACAAACCACCTCTGGAGAGAAGAGAGAGTTGGTTTTTTTTTGGTGGTGGTGGTGGTTTTGTTGTTTGTTTGTTTTCTTGGCCTCAAGTAAAATACATTATTCTCATAATCTTGTAAATTGGCTATTTCATATTCAAGATGTCTTTTCCCTCTCTCATTAAACTTGGCAAAGTCCCTGACCTTTGTTGCAGATTATGTACCTGCAAACTTTCTGAAACAAAACAGTTTTAAGTTATTCAAGTGTCAAAGTGTGTCCGTACCAGTTTAGTATGTGAGAAAAACTGTATTGCTGTTCCTGGATAACCAAGTTTCTTCAATCTCTGAAACAAAAGAAAAAGACTTTCCTAGACTGAGAAACATAAGAATTCTAGTGAGTAACATTGCTGCATGGGAAAGGGCAGGGCTGTGAGGTCTCTGCTAATTGGAATCATTCATGATGATAATAATGATAAAAATGGCACATGGCATTGGAGCAGCTACAGCAGTAATACGGGCCTGCTCCTGTCTGGCTTCTCAGGTGATTTTGGGATATGGATATTTTGAGTATGTTTCAATCTGTGCATATTCTAAAATTATTAAAGGTCAAAGAAGTAATCATTTTAATACATACTCTTTTTCTAGAGGAAGACTCAATTAATTTGTTTTTTAATGGCTTTAACCTTTGTGATGGTTGTAGGGTGTTCTTCCTCAAATTCCAGATGTCTTCAAGGGAGGCCCTGTGCAATTTAGTGAGATAACAAAATATAAATCATGGGCATGGGTAGTTACCAGCTGAGAACTATGAGCTGTCTCCAGGCCCTGTGAATCATCTGGCTTTTACCTTCTGCACACTGTCCTGGAAAATGGGTTGTCAAGTCAACTATGTGCAGAAGTTACGCTGTCCCCAGTTAAGAGTGTCTGGGCCTGAATTTCCCAGGTTTGTGGAAAAGAGAAAATGTTCCATAGATCAAAAGTAAGCTTTCTCCCACCCATGTCTTGTCCTGTTGTCTGCTTCACACCCATGATCTGAGAGGACGTTCCTCTGGCAGGTGGTGGGAGGGAGGCTCCTTCATCTCCATGGAGCCCAGCAGCAGAGCTCCACATTTGTGCCCAGACCTCATACTGGGATTCCTGTTGGGTCCCCCATACTCCATGAGTAGGCTGCTGCCATCTCATTTCTCCATTTGTCCAGCATTCCCAGACTCAAAGACACCAGCTCCATTCACTTCCCTTTCTCAAGATTATCCAGGGTTTGGAACTCAAGGACAATACAGGACTGTCTTTTTCTAAACTCTCCATTTCAGTTGTTCTTTCTACAAAATTAATGGTTCCTGACCATGTGTGCTGTGATTGTTGGTGTCTGGGACAAGTGAGGGGGGGATTTCCTCAGTGTTGCCCAGCTCTCTGAATCTCTACTGCCTTAAAGGCTGTGCCCATTCACAGTGCTGTTTTCTGAGCATCCCCCAGAATTTTGGGGAGAAAATCCACTGTTGTATAATTAAGGAAAGCATAATGACTACACTGGAAAAAACAGATAGGTAACTGATAATCTAGGTATTGCAATTAAAAATGCTCCTCTGGTTGGTTGTTTAGAGATGATTACACCACCTTCTTTTGTTTTCAGGTGTGGCTCGATCTTTTGAAGCCTGTTATGAAACAGATTAGAAGTAAGTACTTCCTTGTTGACATTTCTTTCCTCAGTCTGAGAGTGCTTGAATAAATTAGGACTCTGTCGGTTGAAATCTTTATATTCTCAACCTTCTGCACTGAATGTTGTTGGAATTACTCTTTAATTCTGGCCTGTCCTTACAAGAGATACCTGAAGTTATGTCACATGAGCATATGAACGGGCTGCCCCCATCCCACAGGAGGCTGGGGTTTAGTCAGTCACTGGAAGAGGCACTGGTGGCAGTGGAGGCAACAATTCTGTAGAGAAAAAGAGTGCAGTAAAAGAAGGACTAAAGGAACATACACTGCTGACTGGCAGGAATCAGAAGAGAAGAAAAAGAACAGGAGGGCTTTATTCCTGGGAAGGAGCTGGCAGGTGTATTACAACTGTGTGGACATTGCTGCAGAACCTGGGACTTTTCAGAGACCAAGAGGAGGAAACAGTTGGGATAGGGGAAGTTTCAGTGGGTGGTAGGAAAGAACAAGAAATTATAACTAGCCACCAGCTCTGGAAAGAGTAGAAGTGAACAGGAAAGGTTCTGATTATTTTGTTTCTCTGTCAAATATCAGACAAGTTCCTAATATATTGAGTTTTGCCCTTGAGATTCAGTTTTTCTAGGTGCTTTTCTGGTCATATTTGTATGAGTGCATGCTCTGGCAGCTCTCCCTCTTGCAAGACAGGGGTGTGTTGGTCCTTTTGTCACTGGTCATACTTGTAACAATTGGAACACTTGTGCTATTCTTAAAACAGAAATAGTAATTTGCTAGTGGACTTAAAAGTAGAGTGTATTTTAGCTCCCTCCTGTTCTGAAGCAAGGAAAGTAGATTCACATATATTTTATTGGCTCAACTGATGTAATTGCTAAAAACATACTTGTTTTTGTCAGAGTAGCCCTTGACCAAGTTACTGTTCTCTTTTATTGTGTGTAAATTTTATTGGCCAATCTCCAAATATCCTGCATACTAGCAAAGGACAGGAGGTTAGCATGTCTGTATGCACTGCAGGTTACATGAATCATCCCTTGTACATCATTGTGCATATTTGGCCAGCATGTTATTGGTGTTTGTTAACTTCCTTTGTCATTTTCCCTAGGACCGAAGCACGTTGTTGTAAAATTTGTGGTAAAATTTTTCCCACCTGACCACGCTCAGCTGCAGGAGGAACTGACAAGGTTAGTAGCTGCATGACTATTTCTTCTTGTTAAATCTCTGATGGACAGAGGGGAGAACATGGAGTTGGAGGTGACTGGGTGAGGATTGATGACTGCCTCTTACTTTTAGCATGGTGCTATTTGTCCCAGCGTTGAATGCACATGAAAGAATAGGCTCTAAGATTCAGCTGCAGTCTGTTCTAAGTGTTTCTGCAAAGTGCGGAAGTCCTTTCATCCTTGGAGTCCTGGGAGAGTTTTACTAACCCCAAGAGAAGTCAGTTTGGCAACAGAGTTCTCTGTTTGGTATGATGAAGTTGTGTACTGGCACTCTGGGGTGTCAAATGTGACTCTGCATCCTCATCTGGGAGAGAGCTCTGTTGAGTGAGCTGCTGAATTTGCAGCAGCATTGGACCCTGTCAGCACAAATGCCAAAGGTTTGCACAGGTGGAAGTGTGACTTTGGAGATGGAGAAATGCCAAATAAGAATGTAGAGAAGGATACACACATATGCACAGTACCTTAACACTAATGTTTAAATGCTTTTCAGTGCATTTCAAAACCTTCATTTAAGCTTTGAATTTCACCCTGTATTGGCACAAAAAATCCTGTTTCTTTGTGAGTAAATCTGTGTATGAGGGACCTGTTAAGGTTCTTTCTCACTAGCAGGTCCTTCATTTATGGTCAGAAACATTGTTTTGTTGCAGTATTTCTTCACTGCAGCTTTTCACTCTTTCATGGTCCTACAGTATTATTAGCTTTAATACATGTTTCCATTCTGATTCAAAATTTTCACTATTTATCTCCAATCTTCTCAAAAGATAGAGTCCTCTTTTGCAAAGAGCTCTGGTGTCCTTACGACTTCCATTATGAAGAACAAGTCCACTTCTGTGATGTTCACTGTTTATCTTTGTCATGTTTTATTTTGGCAATAGAGCATTGGAATAAAAAACATAAATTATTGATATTGTTTGAAGGCCTGGAAAGAGAAAATTAGAAATTTGGGGTAGGAAGAAGGAGTATTTCCTTAGTAAAGACTAAAACATAAAAGAAAGAGTAAAAAGAACAAAGGGATGAATGAAAACCTGCAATGTGATGTTGTGATGTTATTAATGAAACATTTATGTTTCTGAATTGATATTCTGCATACCTGTTTCTTAGTATGTGAAGTGAAAATTAATTTTTGGTGATCTCTCTCTGTACCTGAAGATGTGTCTCTTAATCCTAATGACTTTTTTTGTATAGATTTTAAATATGTATGCTAGGGGATCTGAATATATATACACAGTAGTGTGTAGGATGTGAAAGCATATCCATGGGGAACTGCTTCATCACTTGAAGAAGAGACTAACGTTTTTGTGCTATATTCCTCTACCAGGGTGAATTTTGTATGGGTAGACAGATGTCTGCATGTTTCAAAAGGATGTTATGTAGATCTGCTGTATTATTTCAGTGTATACACACACAGTACTTTTCCATACTCCTCAAATCAGCTTTCCCTTTTCATTTAGTGTACCTACATCTTCTCATTCAGAAACTCACTGTTCAAATGAGAGCTTTTCTCTAAACCTGTTAAAATATAGTCTTATTAAAATTATTGAGATCCTTTTCCAGAGGAGCTGCAGTCTTTGGAAGGATTGTTAAGGCGTGTCTCTCCACTTCAGGTTTCATACCAGCTGTAGGAAAAATGCCCATTGCTAGCTCTAGAATTGGATACTGAGTGGAACTAAGCCGATTTCTGTTGAAGCTAAAACAAATTTAAATGCTGAAATAATGTCTTTGACTTCTGTTGTCTCTGCATTTAAACTGGCAGTGTAGAATTGCCAAGCATGGCTGAAAGGGTTTGGAGGCAATATTAGATAGGGCTGGTACATGGACAGCGCAGATATTGGGGCCACAAAGGTATCAGAGCTAACTAGAGTTGTTTGGTCAAGATCAAGATTTTGTGCCTCATTCCCAACTGAGTGCCAAGGTGGAAGTTTAGAGTTCCCTTTGTAGGGAACCAACTGATAACTCTAAATCAGTGGTTTATCTTCATGGTTAGAAGCAGCTGCATTATCTCTTGCTGAGTACTTAATAGCTGTCACGTTTGCTAGCATTGTCATATCTTGTTGCTCTGGTTCCAAATGGAGGGAGGAAGAGAGAAAAGGAGAGATATCTTGGCTCTTCGAAGCAGCCACCATGTGCAGCTCCAATGGCAGTAATACAGTATCTGTTGTGTTTTATTCACCCTCTAAACTTAGGTAATTCAGATGGCCTCTGTAGATTCCAAAACGTGAAGGGAACACGTAGTCAAAGCCAGAGTTGGGATACTGTCCCCTCTTTCCCTCCTGCTTTGTGTAACTCCTTCTTCACTTTTGTTTTGCAGGTACCTATTTGCATTGCAAGTGAAGCAGGACCTGGCACAGGGAAGGCTAACATGCAATGATACCAGCACTGCCCTCCTAATCTCACATATAGTACAGTGTAAGTTCCCTTTTTTCTTCTTTCCAGATGGATAAACAGGATGATTGGTTGGACATGCTTTGCAGGGTTCCCTGTTATTAGCTGCTTTAGGGACAGGTTTAAGCCATATGGACAATTTCTTGTAGTTCTGTATAATGACATTCAAATAGAGATAATTTACTATTTCAAATAAAGAAGAGTTTCTGGTCTCTGGATTTGAATTTTCAAAGCATTTGATAGGCTGCCAAAGATCATTTAAAAAGCAGACTTTGCAGGCAGTGGCAAACATGTTGAATTCTGCTGAAATCCTGTTTTATTATACTTTGCATCATGTCAGTAGAGTATTCAAATTCCTGGAGATCTGTATGCTGTCTAGAGAATGTAGTAAGTAAACATGCTTAGAATGCCAGACTAAATCACAGTCCTAAGAGGAAACTGATAGGGAAGAAAACAATAGATTTTAAGCCCCTAATTTTATTTATTAATTTTTTTTATTTGCAAAGTATGCACAATAACACTGTCCAGTAGAATCATACATTAATTTTGTTCATGACATGAAAACTTCTTTTAGCTTCCACATCACTTGAAAGACAGTAAATGTTTTCCCTTTCAAGACTTTATGGATACTCATCTTGAGAAAAACATTAGGAAAAACCACTTAGCAGCAAGGATAATGGTTGTAATAGACATTGTTTTGCATGGTGCTTGTGCAATTCCATATTGTGTACTTCCACTGTAATGCTGCTGCATAGAAATTACAGTCAGCAAAGACATTTGGAAGCTCTTTGGAGGTGAGCAGATAAATTTTATGAGTGTTAGGGCAGTTCCTCATCAATTGCTGTTGGAAGGGCAGGTATTTTATGGTTCTGTTTGCCACTGTCATCATTGAGCAGCGTGACTGAGTAGCAGTTAAGATGCTGTGAAATTCTGTAGTTGTCATACAGTTTTAAAATTGAGTATTTTGGTAGCACAGACTTAAAAAAATAAAGTCCTTGACTACTGAGGCTTTTGTCTCTTTTTTTTTTTCCTGTTACAGTGTGCAGCAATCCAGCTGTATTTCTTTTCTCAGTTAAGCTAGTTCTAACTTGCTTTAATCTCAGGGTATAAAAAAAAATCTTGATCATTCGAGGAAATTGAGTCTCATTTGCTAAACTGCGTTCTAGGAGGCTGTTTCCTACTAAATGTCTGTGCACCAAGAAAGGTTTTGAGGAGTGGACACCCTAATGCATGTGTCTCTCTTCATTTGAGGTATTGCTTTATGATCATGTTTGCTAGAAACCTCTGCTAGAAGTTTGCAGTTGACATTTGTCCATCTTGTGTCTCATGAACGTTTTTCTGTGACAATTTTCTCTGGTATGAGTCTATAGCTGTATCTCACCTGCATGGCTGTCTTTATTTATTTTGTCTCTAGGTTATTTTTAAATAGCAAAAGAAATATTATTTATTTGTCTGCAATAAAAATCAGAGTAAACAGATGATAAGAGTAATGGTATCAAAAGGGAAAGATTGAGAATACAGGTTAGTTACTGTATGTCTTACTAATGCTGTGCCAATGAGTGGTTTCCATGGGGAATATCTGATTCCAGGAGGCCCATATATTATGTATGCAAGCTTATGTCAATGTTATAGACTGTTACTTATCATAAAATCACAATATGACAGCAAATAGGTTTCTGCTAAATTAGCATGTATATTACAGAATGAAATTTTTATTTCAAACATTCAATTTAAAACTACCTTAAGAGCGTTGTAAGAAGTGTTAGAAGTGAGAGGACGCTTGGATGCTGCAAAGGATGAGCTACAGTGAGTGTGTGAAGCGTGGACTGACCATGAGCCAGAGTGTGCCCAGGTGGCCAAGAAAGCCAGTGTCATCCTGGCCTGCGTCAAGAATAGTTGTGGCCAGCAGGACCAGGGTTGTGATCGTCTGTCCCCCTGTACTCAGCACTGCTTGTGGAGTGAGGCCACTGCTCAAATCCTGTGTCCAGTTTTGTGTCCCTCAGAAAGACGCTCAGGTGCTAGAGTGTGTCCAGAGAAGGGAAGGAGGCTGGGGAAGGTTCTGGAGCAAAGGTCTTATTAGGAGCAGCTGAGGGAGCCGAGGTTGTTTAGCCTGGAGAAAAGGAAGATTGGGGGGCCTTAGGGTTCTCTACAATTGCCTGACAGGAGATTGTAGCCAGGTGGAGATCAGCCTTTTCTCCCAGGTAACAAGTGACAGGACAAGAGGAAACAGCCTCGAGTTGTACCAGGGAAGGTTTAGATTGGACACTAGGAAAAATTTCTTTGTGGAAATAAGAAATTCAAGCATTGGAATCGGCTTCCCCAGGAAGTGGTTGAGTCACCATCTCTGGAGGTATTTAAAAGATGTGTTGATGTGGCACTCAGGAACATGGTTACTGGTGGACTTAGCAGGGCTGGGTTATCAGCTGCACTTGATGATCATAGAGGTCTTTTCCAAAGGAAGCAATTCTATAATTCTGTCATAAGAGGAAAGGAGCTGAAATACAAAGCAGTAGATGTATCAGAAGTGCTAATGCAGAGAGAATACAGCGTGGTGTAATGCACTTGCAAGGTGTGAGAAAAACCATCAGCAGTGTAAAGAAGTCTTTGGCTAAATCACAGGATAAGATTTTAAAGAATAGTCACATGCGAGGCTGACAATATTTACAATATAACTCCCTCTCATTCTCAATGGAGTGCTACTAGACAGTAATTTAAGGTGGAAAATGAGGGTAAGGCGGGAAGTAAAACCTTGTTGAGTCGCAGGTCAGAGAGAACAAATTCAGAAGTAATTTGAAAGCCAGGAAGACAATTTTGATAATGGATCAGCAGTTGAAAAATGCTGAGAACATTTTAGAAATCATACAGAGGTGAAGAAAGTGTCTCCTGTTCTGTTGTCTCTGAAGAAAGCCCTAGAGGAGGTGTGCTAAGTTCATCTGTGTACACAGACAGGGATTTTGAGCTGCATTTTGAAGAATCCAGGCCCATGTTATTTGAGGTGTTGCAAACTTAGGTGGCTTTAAGGTTTCATTAAAGAACAAAAACTTGCCATTTATTTGAGGTAGGATTAAAAACAGACCTTGAAGATTTTTGAGTCTGAGAGGAGTAAAACTGGAAGCAGAGAGCTGTTTCTGAGATGGGGACAAACAGGACAATTTTAAAAAGGGAAATTCTCAAAGGTTATATAGTATTTCTACCATTTTAAGGAGTGATTGAGAGCCAGTCGGGTCAATGAGGGGGTATGAATCAGAAAGTCTTAGTTTTCAACTCTTTTCCACCTCTGACCTTCAAAGTAAAAAATGTCATCATGTGTCTGCAGGCAGTTTGGGTCAAAAAAGCTACTGCTCTGTCATTCACAGATGCTTTGGTTCCTCATTTTCACTGCCAACACCAGGCTGCTGTTTCCCCTGTGCATTTAAGGTACATCTGATCCCAGTTTGTCAGAAATACGGTGTTTTAAATGTGATCTGAAACCTTTCCTTTTTCTGAGCAGACTTAGTTTGACCAGCAGTGGATCAGGGGTTCATTTGCATGGGCGCAGCTGAGGCGAGGATGAAGCAGGGGTGTCTGTCTGAGCGTGGGTCTGTCCTACCCTGGGTCAGCCGTGCAACAACGTGTCTGACTGCAACCTGCATTTAATTTGAGGGCACTGTATTTTAATTTTCCTGACGTTACCAAGGTAGCAGCCTTTGTTGCAGCGACGTTGCTATTACTCCATCAGGTTTGCAGGCAGAAGCTGCTCAGCTTGTTCAGTGAAAAAACTAATAGCAAGATTTTTCAGAGATATTCCAAGAATAGCAGGCAACAAGATAGTAATTTGGCACCCACAGATAGATTGCCTGCCCCTCACCCCCACACCTGCCAAAAAAAGGAAATTTCACTGAATGGGCTGCAAAATGGAAGGTGGGTGTGCCATACTGTTGCACACACAGTGTTGAATAACTGCAGCAGATGGGAGCAGCTTTGAGGAGGAGTGAGACAGAATGTGTCTCAAACTGCTGCAGAATTAGATGAAGACAAAGGTTTCATAATCCCATGAGGTGGATTACAAGCTACTGTTCAAACAAGCAAACAGAACCATCTTTCTGACTTTCTCTCAAAGGTTACCATGCGGGACATGGGCCTGGAGAGGAGCCCAGTGCCTGGCTGCTCCAAGGAGAGGCACCTGAGCAGCATGAGAGAGTGTGAGAGAGATGGATGAGTTCTGCTCAATTAGTGCTGCCCTCCCTGTTACCCCTGCCCTTACCTCACACACAGGTCATGGTAGCACTGATGGCTTCATCTCTTCAGCTGACATCCAACAACTTAGTTGTGGTGGATGGGAGAAATCTTGGGGCTTCTTCTCATGTATCAAATACTAACACAGAGGAGAAGAGAGTAATCTATGAAAGATAATGTAGTGGGAATCTGAATCATGAAACCATGACACAGGTTGCAAGGACCTATGTTTGCTTCTCTGCCCTCTTCCCAGCTGTCTGGGTCTTTTGGATTGACCAGATTATTCAGATGTAATGTAGTATTTTAATAGACTCCTCTTACAATTCTCCACAGCTGAGATTGGGGATTTTGATGAAACCATAGATCGTGAACACTTAGCAAAGAACAAGTATATACCTCATCAAGAAGCACTAGAAGACAAAATCATGGAATTTCACCGTAACCACATGTAAGACTTTTTTGTTCTTGTTATTTGCCTTCTTTTCCTGTAGAGTAGTTCTAATGGTAAGTATGTGCTAGATCTGAAGTACAAAAGAACTTTGGACATCTGAGTTTCTCAAAGGTTGCTTCTCAAAAACTGTTAAAGCCTATGAACTTTCTGAAGGTTACTCCTGCCTTTTTCCCATCATCATAACAAGATGTTTAAAGCGCAATTGATTCGATACTCATTCAAGCATGCTGTTATTTTACAGTCTATTTCATACAAAATGCTTTACTGCTGATTTTGTGCATACAGGTATGATTGCAAATCACGACTCATCAGTCAGGCACTTCTGACAGTAGTCCTTTGGTTTCAAGGACACTGATGTTGCCTTTCAACCTTTCCACGCTGTATTTTGAGATATAGGTTGAAGAAGTTAGTGATAGTTTTTGGAAAAGCACAGAGTACTTGCAAAATTATGGATTTGGGGGAACAGAATTCAAGATGGTGATGCAAATTGGTATCCTAATGTCTGGAGAAAAGACCTGTACTCAGAAGCTGGTGAACAGAAGTACCAATAAGGCATTAAAAAGTCTTTCGTAGCTGTCAAGAACACTTCAAGATGTGAACAGTTTCATTTTTGAGCCAGGTTGACTAATAGGTGAGTGGTAGTCATTTTTATGGTAGTAATAATTAAATCTTTGCATAATTTCATCACAATTAATGATGGTGGTGCTTATGGCTTCACAACATTTATGGTGAGGTTTTCATACCTTCTGTTTTACTTCACTTAGGTACTACATTCACTTTTACAATGAATAAGCATCATTACATGCTTCCATTCATGATTTTTTTTTAGGAATATGGCATGTTTTCCAGTGGAAAAAACAAAGGAAGGTAGTAAATTCTGTTAGAGCTAATGGTTTAAAATCTAGCTTTAACAGGTGTCTCAGAATTGGAGCAATCAAAATTTCTAATATGCTGTAAAATCTGTGTATTCTTTCATATTTGTTTAGAGTAAGTTGTTGTTGTAGTTGATACAAGTCTGGGGATGTAGAAAAACCATACAGATATTATACCTCTGACAGTTTCCAGTCTCTTTGATCAAATGTCTCTGTTCTCTGGAGGACTTCTTGATCTCTATTAAGAGGTGTGACAAGCTTGTGAGTGTTCTGTGTTTTCTTTCTCAGGGGACAGACACCAGCAGAGTCTGACTTCCAGCTTTTGGAGATTGCCCGTCGGCTGGAGATGTACGGGATACGCTTGCATCCAGCCAAGGACAGGGAGGGGACAAAAATCAACCTGGCTGTTGCCAACACAGGCATTCTGGTGTTTCAGGTTAGAGCTGCTTGGGACTTGATTTTGTACTTCATAAGGCACAAAGATTTCTGGCAGCAGTCAGAATTCAGGAAGTCATCCATGTCTACTAGTATTCAGTTGGGAAAATGCACAAACTTCCAAAATTTTTCTAAGGATGATCTTAAACCTGTTATAGCTGCATTAGGTCCTTCACTTCCAGGGACTCCTGCCTTATGTGAATGCACACTGTAGAACTCCAGCTGCATCTGCAGTGTGCTGTTCAAGGTGCAAACTGAGCCGTGGCTCAGGCTTTGCAGGTTGCGTGCTGACTTCTCCTACATGTAGGAGCAGGTAGGTCTTGCAGGCATGGTGCATATTAAGTGGGTGAGAAGCAGAGACAAGTAAAACAACAGACAGCTGGAGTCCATGCAGGAGGATGAAGGCAGTAGATATAAGTAAGATATAAGATATAAGTAGTATTACTTCGTTCAAGTTTTTACCATTTTCTTGATCAGCTTTGGCCATTGTATCTTTGCTGAATCCATGGATCTTACTTCTTTCCCTTAAAGATCCAAACTGTTTTCCTTCTATTTCCTTCCTCTCTTTTCCAACTCCAGTCGGTCTATAAATATTCATGAAGCATCATTAGTAAATTTGTCAAATTCTCATTCTGCAGTTCCCCTTATGTAAATAACAAATTTGGCTTTTACAATTGTGAAGCTACAGGTTGTCAGCTGGTGTCAGCTGCTTTCACTTTAGTTGCTTACCTGACTCTGTCCTAAAAACAGGTAAGCTATTTTTTAAAATGTCCCTTTTTACAATTGTCAAACAAGACTATTCATTTTAACTGTTTGACTGTAATTAAAATACTAGTGTTTCCAGTGCAAAGTACTCTGAGTCCTTTCATAAAGAAAAGTAACAGCAACAAACAAGCCCAGAAGTGTCTGACCCAAATGCTCTGAGATAAGATTTAAAAATATTTAACCAAACAAACAGCCAAAAAAGAGGCAGCAAATTAAAAAGATCAATTAAATGAGTTGGTAGTAGAACCCCAAAACTGAAGCATAGGTTGAGACATGAGAATACTAGGACATTGTTAGGGATGCACATAACTCAAGCAATTGTATGTTCAGGCCCTTCCCCTGCTCCCCCACAGCATTTTCATCAGCTGAATTAATGAATTGCCAAGCTTTGTAAATTAAGATTATCTTCAAGGTGAAAGTGTGCATCCACAGAAAGCAGCACAGACCTCAGAGTCTCAGCAGGCAGCTGAGATCCTTCTTTAAAGTGTAGCTGCAGGTTGATGGCCCTAGACTTGATTTGTCAAGGTCTGAAGTCATGTCTTCTTGACCTAATGTGTTTGGGACTTTCAAAACAGTTTTGTTTTGTTCTCAAAGTTTCTGAAAAGCTTGGAAATTGTACTGGGTAAAGCTCTAAGACTGAATGCTGAAAAGGAAGTCGGGCTCTGACCTGCTGGAGTCTGCCCTGCAATTGGCGTCTGTCAGTAGGCTTAGGGCTTCCTTCAACCACTTCATAGGTCAAGAGCTAAGTTCTTATTTTGATTATGGTTCTAACTGATGGAAATTGAAATATGAGGATCTCATTAGAATGACCCCAATGAAAATAAAGGTTCACTCTCAAGTGGCGTAAGCTGTAGTCAGACTTATGTTAAAGTCTGTCATTTATTTAGAAATCAGTGTCAGTGCTGCTGATTATTTTTAGGAGATTAATTATGTTATTCTTAGACAGCTGGTTGACTTAGCAGAGATCATTACACTGTCATTACTCCTACAGCTGTCTGGTGATGGTGCCCAAATCAACGTGGGTTTCTGCATTTGGCAATCCTGTAGTACTTCTCTGAAACTTCTGTGCTGTGCTCTAGGAATGTTTGTATTGAAGTCTTCATTGAACAAACTGCTGTAGTGAATATTTTAACATAACACCTCCAATGCGTGCTGACATAGATGAAGAATGAAACTTCTGGAGGGTAGAGGCTAATGATGTAGTGGCTGGGAGTTGGAGTATTATGAGGATAATTTCCTTCTTGCTGTTTGCTTATGGTATTGGTTACTTTTTCCAAGAAAATAAATTTGTGGGTATTCGGAGACAAATAATTTGTTTAGATTGCTTTTGCTTCTTATGAAAGGTCAAAATACACACAGTATTTTGTACTTCCAATACAAAACCTGCAATTACTTGTTTTTTCCACAGTTGAGCAATATTTAAAAGGGATATTTATTTTGCCCTGCAGACATAAAAAGAGGGAGGAAATCTACCTCATGGAAGTGAGGTGACAAGTGTCTGGATTCCCTGCATTCTCTGTCATTGGTGGAAATAGAATGAGCCACCTTTGGAAGGTGATTTAGTCCACAAAATCTGGCCCACCCTGTCTTGTGCAGTGATACTGGGTTGAATATTTTCACAGTAACTAGTCCTGTATTACAAGAGTTTAATAAGTGCCTGCCTTAAGTCATTGCACCAGATGTTTATGGTTTGCATTATCAGAGGATGAGTTATAAGAAATATCATCATTTCAAATTAAGTGAACAGATGATTAATTTATGACAAGCTTCTTTAGTGGTTTAGATTTTTCCATTTGTATCTGGAATGATCAAACCCAGCTGGCTTTGTTCTCTGTAGGGTCACACCAAGATCAATGCCTTCAACTGGGCTAAGGTTCGAAAGCTGAGCTTCAAGAGGAAACGTTTTCTTATCAAACTACGGCCTGATGTGAATGTAAGTCCTTGTTAGGAGCTGATGAAGTTGACAAAAGGTTATTTGGTGAATTTCCACTCAGAGATCACACGTGGTTTTTATCACCTCCTGAATATTTTAATTGCTTGTGTTCAGTGTTGGTACTGTGCACATCAACCTGGCATCTCAGGTGAGCAGTCCTGGCAAAGGACAAGTAAACTGAATCAATCATAATAGAATGTTCCAGAGTCATTTTCTCATTGAAACTCTGGTCCTGTATCATCAGTTCTTAAGGTATAGCATATAATCAACTTCTTCTCATTAGCATTCAAACCACTGCTTTATCTCTGTCATATTTGTCAATGAAAGGAAGTTTGAACAATAGCTTTGTTACTGACAGGCAGACCAGTGATGTCTCAATGTTACAAGGGTAGGAAGCCTGAAAGCCAGTAAGTTGGGAAGAAGCTTTTGGGTTGGTTTTTTTTTTTTTTTCTTAGTGTAGTACCTGATTTGTCAATGCATTTTTCTAATCTGTGTTGCTTACCAGCTTCAATTGCAAATGCTGTCCAAATTTTCAGAGTTCATTCCAGGACAACCTGGAATTCCTTATGGCCAGTCGAGATTTTTGCAAGTCTTTCTGGAAGATCTGTGTGGAGCATCATGCCTTTTTCAGGCTTTTTGAGGAACCTAAACCAAAGCCTAAGCCTGTTCTTTTTTCTAGAGGTTCTTCATTTAGGTTCAGGTAAGATGTGCATTCTTTCCATCTTTATTGCCTCTCCATTTCCAAATCACACCCATAGTGGTCTAGGATTAAACCTGTCATTTTCAGCTCACCTTTTTTAAATTATTGTTTGCTCCCTTATATTTTCCATTGCATCTTCTCAGCCAGAATAGTGCAAAGAACACTGTAGGGGAAAACCCTGCATTAATTTTGTTGCAAAGTAGCTTTCTGGAGGTAAGATAGAAATTATATAGTGTCCATCTGGTTTTGCACAAGAAAATTCACCTGTGTCCTAAGCAACACTAGCTAGCAATTTTTGGGGATTCTTTGAATCCTCTGCTCCTAGGATGGGGTCTTTCCTATGTATCAGAGTAGAGATTTGTATTTTTGTTGCACGTCCCTGTGATAAACCCATATTATGCAGACAAAAGCTTTATGGCTTTATGCAGGGAACTTTATGCTCACAAAGGATTTATGTGAGATGACCACCTCTGCTAAGACCACGTATACATGTGATACTGTTAGACCTTTAAGAAAGCTTTTAATAGTTGGGTTACTGTTTTGGCTTTTTTTCTTTTTCATTACACTGGCAGAAGCACGATTGTAGGTATTGCATTGTGCGTGCCAGGGGGGAAATCCTTTTATTCATAAAGTTTATTTTGTTTGTGAAGCTGATACAGGCTGTACAGCCAGAAATGCTCTTTGCTGAGATGAATGATGCGCTCTAGATGCCTTGCACAAGAACCTAGTATATATATAGCCATTCTGACTCTCTTCTCACTTTGTTTGCTGCCTGCAAAGTAAATTAATTAAGATGAAAGGACCTATGTTGCATAAACAAGCTCTAACTTGCTGAGTTTTTGCCTGAAGTAGTTAGAAAACTGTAGGTGCATTCAACTTACCTCAGGCTTTGGAAAGCAGGTTTTGGCTTCATCCTCCACTCACTGTGAGCTGTGTTACTACACTGAGTAACCTTTTCCAGGCCCTGAAAGCCTCTAATGAATTGGAAGAATTTGGCTCTCAGTTGAGCATTCTTGAGGTGTGGGTTTCCTGTGCTGCTTTCTGTTTGCTTTGGAGTTTATAGCTTTGCACAATAGACGGTGCTGGGCTTTCTCACTACTTCACACCCTGTAGCAGAAGGAGAGACTGGGATTTCCAGCCCAAAATCTCTGCAGAAAAGGTGTGCTTTATTTATAGCAGCAACCAAGGAATGAAGTGCATGTTAGGGGGTTTCATCTTGGTTCCAGTGTTTATCAGTATTAGTAGTGACTTCCCAGTAATGTAGTACCCTGTAGAGCCCACACAACTGAATTTAAGCAGTTCTGAAATGGCATCAAAAAGTAGCTCCATAGCAAAAAAAAGAGGCAAGTAATGTAAAATGCTAAAAATCTGTGTGTATCTGACCAAGTCTCCTCCTGTATGATCTTAACATGAGTTTCTGCTGATAGTGACAAATACTTTTCTGGTTGCTGTGACTTTATATGCAAGCCAAATACAAGTTTATGATGATACCAGGTAGTATATTGTATTAAATACTTTAACTCTGGTTTCCTTCCAGTGGTCGGACTCAGAAGCAAGTTCTTGACTATGTTAAGGAAGGAGGGCACAAAAAAGTGCAGTTTGAAAGGTGAGAGGAAATAAATTTATTATCCCAATGTGTTATAATCTAAGAAAAGTCATGACTTCCAGTTAGTTACAGTCTGAGATCTTGGCTTCTGTCCAAGGGAAAAATTCCTTCTCTACTGGTTTGACAGTTTATCACATGTGTGATATCCGGTGAATGCTTTGGCAGGTATTTCATAACTTAGAATTCAATTAAAATCAGTAGTCTTCAATCTGTTTTTCAGCAGTGAACATCCTTACATCACAGGTAAGTTTCTCCCAATTTGATTTGCACCTTCTTTTCTGGGATGTGGTTAATGTATGTGAACAGACATATTCAGATCAAGAATAAAACTGGAAGTAAGAAAAAGTTCAGCCAAGCTCAAGAGAGAGGTCTCCAGGGATACTGGAAGTCTTCTAGCTTGCTAGAGCCAGTCCTGTCTGAACTCATCATGCTCATGGTGAACTAAAAGTAATGGCCAAAATGCCACAAAGACCATACAATAGTTCATTGCTGATGATTCATGCTTACCTGATGGACCATTTTTGCTTCAGTGCTTTTCCCTTTTCTTACAGTGGTACGTTTGCAACGCATAACACATGAAAATTATACAGAAAGGAGGAATGTTAATCTATTTTGGAGCAAAATTTTATGAAAGCTGTTATTCAAAGGTTTTGTTTTAAAAGAGGCATATCTCTTGATTCCTGTTTGTAGGAAAAAAAAAACCCTGAAACAGCTCTTTATGTGATTTTCCTTTTATCTCCAGGAAACACAGCAAGATTCATTCCATCAGGAGTCTGACTGCACAGCCTTCAGAACAGCATACAGAGGTGCCAAAACAAGTCAGTGATGTTGATGAAACCCTGGAAATGAAATCCTTTTAAACATTCCTTGTTAGATTACCCTCCACTGATTGCTGTTTTGAAACCCTAGGAGCATAGTTTTCTGCTCACTTACCATTTAACTGGGAGCTAAGGAGCCCTGGGTGTCATAAGCTTTAGGTTCTGCTGTGTGAAACAGCACTGCTTACAGACAACCAGACAAATATGAACAGTGAGCTTGTCTGAGCTGTACTAATGACCATCTGAAAAATTGCAATGCTCAGTGTTGCTGCTAGGGTCCATGGTTGTAGCTGGCTATTGCATCTGGGGAAAGTGTAATTACTTTTCTTTGCTGAGAGGTCTTGGTTGCCTGTTTCAAGGTGTTAGGTTGGTATTAACCAGGTATTAACCGGGGAGGAGAGCAATTATTTCCTCAGAAAAATTGCACTTCTGGCCTTCTGAGCCATTATCTCTGGTAGATACCGCATGTATTTATCTTATGCTGACAGCTGCTATGTGCTAGGAGTTCACAAGTCCAAAAGCCCAATAGTGGTGAGGCTGCAGCAGCTGCAAGCTCCCAGGTCCAGCTGGTATTTAGGCTGAGCATGTATTCACTATAGGCACACACATGAAAGCACACATAAAGTACATGAACACACAGCCACACATGTAAATGCAGAAAACAGCACTCCCACAGGCACAGACAGTACCAGTGGCCTCACCCTCTTCCAACTCTTTGGCTCTGGTTTCTCCAGTTGCTGGCATCCCAAACATATGGGCTGATGGCCCTCCAGGGCCAGCCTTCAGAGGAGACAGAGGTCAGGAAGCTTCATTTTCCTGACTCAGTTGTTGTGGGTTCTCCACTTGACAGTGTTTTCTGTGCTCATCTGTGTCTGTGGAGGTGAACCTTTGATCACATAAACTGGTGTTAGGTAGAGCTTAAAAAGTCATGAGCAAGCTACTAGGTTAATGCATTTAAGAATGCTACCTAAACCTTTGCCTTCCATGCCTCTCTTCCTTTTGATATTCACAGGCTCTCTCCTTTCTGCAAATTTAAGAGAATTCTGTTGTAGACAGAGCCCATTTCAAATAGCTTGTAGCATTTTAATGTTGCTGAGACAAGCTCAGGTAGATGGAAGCATGGCTGCTGGGCAGATGTGTGCAGAAAAGCCAGCCTATGAACCAGTGGCAGATGTGCTCCAGGGAGTGAATGTAGGGTGCTCAAGAGCCCACACATGACTTTTTTTGTGTATTTAGGCTATGCAGAATTTCTCTTACGTTTTTATCTTTTCCTGCAACTTCTCAGTGTAGTGTGAACAGGTTGATGTTTTTAGAGTGTTAGTGGCTGCCTTAGAGCATGGAAACGCCTCAAATACCCCTCTTTACATTATCACTGCATAGTCTGCCTTCTCTTCCCTTGTTTAGCCTCTGTTTTTTCCTGTTCTTCAAGATCAGAAACCTCTTTTTTTAAATTCTAATTAGTTTTGGGGTTTGGGTTACCTCTTTTTTTTTCCAAGAGACTCCTATATTGCTGCAGATGCAAATTTCTGGCATGTAATTACATGCAGCCTTTTCCTCCTGACTCCCATCCCTCCCAAACCTCTCCCACCCTCCCTCCCCTTTTGTCTTTCCCTTGTCTCCCCCTTGCCTTCCCTCTGTTATCTTTCCAGAGTGCTAGAGCCTATGGAGACAACAATGATGCTGCAGCAGTGCAGAGCTGCCGGCAAGGGAAGGAGGTGAAATCTTCAGCAGAAGACACTGGACAGCACAAGAGCCCTTCCTTGAAGAAGAGCCCAAAGGAAGGCAGAAAGATGGATGGAGCAGTGGTCTCAACAGTGGAGGAAGAAGAGGAGCCTGCTAAGGATAGGATGCAGCAGAACAGACCTCAATCACAGCAGCCAAGCACAGGTCCAGCTTCCAGGGCTGCTCATGGCAGCAGCACCTCCATTCCTTTCATTGACTGCAGTGATGTAGATAGCGAGTATGATCTCCTCAGAGGACAAATAACCCGGTCATATTCCCAAACAAATGACAATTATGAGGGTGATTTGACCAGTGGTGCCTATATTCACTACAGAGATGAAAATCGCAATAGAACTAGGTATAGGGATTCCTCAGCTTCTCTAAAGTCTTCCCAGTATCTCTCTGAAGAGTACCTTGATGATAACACAGCTAATCTCTCCTTCTACACTGGGGGAAGCCCCAGGATGCCAAGGCATAGCTCTCTGGTTGATGAAATGTTTAGAGGGCCGGGAAGCCGCAGTCCGCTGGCCACTCCATTGCCTCCCAGTAGCAAGGAGTCAAGCCCCAAGATGAGCCTGAGTAGAACTGGCTCTCAGGGTTATGTCTCAGAAAATGGGCACGACTGCAGGGCAAGGACTGGGGAGGAGGACAGCCATGCCACTAACTGCCATGGGTATTGCAGATATTCTCCAGGTTCTCAGCGGCCTCGTGCGCAGAAAACCCATAATCTCTGCAATAAGTCAGTTACAGATCCATTTATCCTAAGCCAGATATCCTCAACCCCTGGGCAGGAGTATAAATCAGAGAGATACTGCAAAGGAGGTGGGGTGGCTAAGATGTCTTCTCCAGAAGGTAAAATGTTGGCCAATGGCATGCCAGCAGGGGCACAGCCCAAGCAGAGCCCGGTGATGCAGTCGCTGCGTGCCAGCGGCATGATGGATCACATGGCTGCAATCCAGATGATGGAGGGCTCCACCAGCAGCGGGACGGAATCTAGTGATTCCGACTCAGAGGTCATTAATCCCTTCACTCACCCCCTGGTGTTTGGAAACCCCGTTGTGCTGAGCTCCTCTCCCATGCCTAGAAATAAGTACTCCTTTGGAAGCCTGCAGCTTGACGAGGAGGTAGAGGAGGATGTGTCTGTTGGCCTGAGTGATGAAGATGGTGTGCAGGTCTTCAGCTGCTAGGCAGCAGCGTGTATGAGACCAGGGGATATTGTGATTGCTCACTGGAGTGGTTGCATCTCCTGGGGCTCATGATGAGTGGCTGGTAATAATTTCAGTGCATGGGCTATTTCACACATTATCGTTGTACAGACCAGCCAGAGGGAGAAGGATGCTGGAACACAATAATAAGTCTCAGTGATGCTTAACAGTTTGCATCTCCTCTGAAAGGCAGGAGGAGAGGAAAATTATTACTGATTTAGGTACGTCTGTAAGACTTTATACTCTCACCCCTTCTTTGTGTGAAGTCTTGTTTTAGGTATATGTTGTAGCTGCTTTGATATTTGACTAGTTATTTTGACAAACAAACAATCAAATCAAGTAGGTACATTGTGCTCTTTTGTATGTCTATTACAATCTTCTTCTCTCCCATATAAGGAGAGCAACTTACGAGTGCCTCAACAGAGTTAGGAGAAAAAAAAAATAAACTTGCGGCCAAATGCAGGCAGCTTGATATTCAAGACCACAACTTGTTGAAATCTTGAAATACGCTGGAAATTTTTTTCGTAGCAAGAATGTGTCTGGTCTACTCTTCTTCATAACTCATTTTATAATCCAGTGAACTGAGGGTACAAATCAGGCATGTATAAAATGATAGTGTTGTCAAGAAAAATGACAGTATTGTCTTTTTCTTCAGTGGGTTCAACAGGCTGATTTGGTGATGGAGATTCTGAATCTCCAAACTCTTTCTTGGGCAAGAAAAAGAACAGGATGCAAGATACAGTTCAAGTGAAAAAAAAACTTTGATCAAAACAGCTCTAATGAAGAGTGGTATGAGTATTACTTGCAAGGCAATCCTTTCTATCCTTTATCAGTTTAATATAGAGATGTATTGCAAGAAATTTTTTAATCGCTTATACTTTCAGTGAAATTATTATAGAGACATCAAAGTTCTGTGGTGGGTGGCTTGGAGATGGTGGCTGTTTTATTTTTTGCTTTGATCACAAAAAACCTTTGTCTGTGCAGGATCCAATTACTCTGTCATAGGCTACTTTTTTAGTAGTGCCACCTCAGAAATTTTTCATCCCCTGTCAAGAGAATGATAGGAGCAACCGTGTTCCAGGGTGATTGTCTTCTGCTCTATCCATAGAGTGGATATGAACAGAAGGACAAAGAGACTAATACTGTGTATACTTCCTTTTCACAGGCTAAAAGTATTGAGAATTAAAGTATCCTAATAAAATCTGATGTTAGTTTCTCCAAGTTAAGTAAGAAAATCCAGATAAAAGGTCCTCTGTATGGAAAGTTTCCTACAGTTACTAGAGCTGGGAGACAAGATGTTCTTTTTATAATTGGCCTTATTTTAGACTTCTATATATTTTTCTTGTGGAAGAATGGAAATAAGTCCCAGAATTTTAACTGATGAACAGCAGCATTGACTGAACTGCAGGTCACCCGGTGATCTGCATCATGCAGTTCATGCATGCAGCAATGATGAATCCGTTCACATAAGTACTGATGAAAAAGTGACAGGACTTTGTATATTTAGACATTGTAAAATTTTCAAGATTGTTTTTACAAAAATTATAAAATAAGAAGTCTTTTTAATTTTTCTAATGCCTTGGTCTATGCACACTTTAACAGAGTTTAATCTGAGTGAAGGATATTTAAAAATATACCTACAGTAGTTAGGCATGTGTTGTTATATACTTTACTGTTTTGAAAGTAAACTATGTCTTTGTGTAAATATAAGTATTAACTCTCTCATCTCCTTTAGCCTGTTGGTTTTCTTAGATACTAGATCCCTCATTCTTGAACAGGAATGATTTTAAGCATCTCTTTAGATACTGATATTCTGGGGACAGGGAATACTCTCATTTATTCCTGTAGTTAAAAGCATGAATCTGCAAACAGTGAGATTGATAATTAGGGAAAAACTTGCTTGTATATGATTCTAAAAGAGGATGGTTTGTGTTTTGGATTTAGAATAGCTGTAAAATAATTGCCTTGAAGTTCACAATATATAAGATGAAATATAAGTAGTTGAAGCTCTGATCAGCAGATAGTGTGAGCATGGGGAAATGGGTGCATGACTCTCCTTTTGATTTATTTTTTATTGCCTGTGCAGCAAAAGTACCAGTAGGTATAAAGTAAAGTAATAGCAGTTTGGACAGATGAATTAATTGCTTCATTAGCCAGTAAAATTCAAGTAATTCAAGAGTTCAAGTAATGGATTTTCAACAAGAGGATTTGCAATCATTTCTGCTACTTAAGAAAAGTGAATAGATTTCACATTCTTTAGATTTAAGTGAATATTAAATTTTATAAGTAGTGTTTGCTATTTTGCATCCTTTCAGATACTGTTTCCAGGCCAGATTCTTCTCTCATATGCCTACAAAGATACTGAATTCCTAACTTTTTAAGAATAGACCCACTGGGTCTAGCTGGAGTTAGGCTAGTTGCTAATAAAGTATCTCAACAGCTTTTCTTTTCCCACTTCAATATTATCCTCACAAATACAATATGAGGAGTTCTCTGTCTTCTGGCATTTTTTCAGCTTTGAATGTTAAAGTAGTTGTTGTTTTAACACATGGAATTCTTCCAGTTAAAAGAAGTAAGGTTTACAAATTACATAGGAAATAATTTAATTTAGGATTAATTACTTCTGCAGCATTCTAATGCCAGTGAAGCTCCATTTAATATCAGCAGACAAGGTTGTAATTAAAACAGTCTGTGGGCCAAATTCCTCCACCAGACATGTGGTTCATGTCTGAGCCCTTGCCAAGACTGGTGAAGTGAGACAGGAGTTTAAAACTGACATTTTCAAACAGGATCAGGCCCCTTAGAATTCATCTGGGAATTTGCTTCTGTGGGACAGTCCAAAGGACCTTGCAGAAAAGAGCAGAAACCTTCAGGGCAAGACTGCAGATGAGATGAGATGAAGGAATTACTGTCGTGGCTCACAAAGTGCTCATGGTAAGAGGAGCTTGTCAATTCTAGTTCATTGCTGTGAACATTTATTAATCTGAATATAGTGGACAACAGCAATGATGTAAGCATACCTTTGTCTCAGGTATAGTTACAATTGCCTTTGTCTCAAGGCAGTTACAGACAGGGTAACTAACAGATTCTCCCACCAATTTCAGTGGATTGTGGAATGTGGCTGATGGTACTTTTGATTCACCTTTTGATTCATTCTAAAACTTTTGTTGTCAATAATGAACTTTCAGTTCCATACTCAACGATTGCCCAGATATCCTTAGGCAGTTGGTACCAATGAGGCAGCTGAATCCCAGTGAGACTGAGCAGCTATGTGTGGTCCTGAATCATCCATCTCCTTTCTTTCCAGAGGATATGGAAGAAGCCTGGGTTGATGCAGCAGCTGTGTCCATATAGTTGGGTAAATAGGAGACAAGTTGCAAAAGCAGTTAGGGGTTTGTCCATAATAACTTGTAGATCTAGGTAATCTCTGGATAAAAGGATTTATTCATTCTTTGAATAAATCCCTCTGATTCATTCTTTGCTATTCCGACTACTTGACCACATTCATCCATCCTCTACAATGGCAGTAGAAAGGTCATGTCAGACAGACAATTTCAAGTTTCCTCCTGCTCAGCAGCAGCTCAAACTTGTGATGTTCTCTTGGGATCTTCTAGATTTTTTTTTTTTTCATGGCAGCCTTTCCTAGAATCTAGTTTCCTCAGTGGCCCAGGATATTAAATTTATCAATAAACAGATGAAAGAAAGATGGAGAGTGGCAAGTTGTTGTAGGAGCTGAGAACTACATAGGATATTCCAGGTACGGAGCTTTGAATAATTGATATCTGAACGGCCTAGACTGCACTGTTTACAGTTTAGGTCCGTATCCCCTAGCAAACATACTCCTTGTGCATGACAGAGAGGAGTGTTCTCTGAAGATGATTTACACCAAGTGCTGCCGTTTCAGCCTTGGCTCATAGCCTGCCTAACAGGCACCATCCCACTAACCATTGCAGTGAACACTAAATACAAATTATAGCAAAGGAAAACTGGAATTTTTCCCGTGGGTGAAAAATGTCAACGTGTGACTGAAAGCTTTTAGGTTTGCTATATTCACATTTACTTTATGTGAGCTGTACAGAACTGAGTTACAGGTAGATAAGCATAAAGAAAGGATTGCATGTCAATACTTTGAAAATTCATATCAGTCTATTCGTGTTCTTCAAGATTAAAGGTCATGCAAAGCTAGAAAGAACTTTCTCCACAGAGCAGCACTGGTAATGTTGAATGTAATCATTAGATTAGATTAGAACCCAGTAAAGAGTGAAAAAACATGGTTTGTGAATTAGCTCACTAAATGGTGCTAGTATTACTAGACCAGACTGCTTTGGGACCTGTATTTTCTCCCCTGAATATTTGTAGGACAGTTTTTTTTTTCGCAGTGAGGCTTTTATTAGTTGAAGCAGCTCTGTTCATTCTGAAGCAAGAGCATTCATTCCAGAAGTTCCTGTTCTGACCTCTCTGTCTGTACATGCAAGTATTTGGTGTTGACCAGAGAAAGTCAAATAGAAGATGGATGAGACAGATCTAAAAGCTGTTTATAGGCCCTCTTTTTCTTCACTAAGAAGCAGAGATGTTTTAAATTCGGTCTTCTTCAGTCCCACAATAAGCACACAAATACAGAGTCTCTGTAATCACTAGGAGTTTCTTCTGAGGAGATCCGGGAAAACTCCAAGAAAAGAGAAGAATAGAAAACATCTTAAGCACACAAAAAAATATCTAGTACTATTTGTTTGCAGTTCCCTTTGGCATAATGTGATTTCCACTCTTTTTCTGAGAGTTTAAAGTCACAGTAGTTATAGGGTACCCAGAGAGCAAGAATTATGTTGATCAGTTGAACTGATAATGCAGACCCAGCTTTGAATTTTGGTAAAAGCAGTGATCCAGATTTCATCAGTATGATCTACATGCAATTAGCATGAACGTGGCTATTTGTGGAACAGTTCTTTAACAGAAAAAAAGGATGCCTGACCTAAAAATTCTGTCAAATTCCATGTTTGTTAAACTAATCTCATTTGTCTTAATGAGCTGTTAGGCTGCTGTCAGAGGTGACTTTAGAATGAGATTTTAATTGCTGCAATTTAACTTCTAATGCTGAAAAACAAGTTACCAATCCAAGTTTTTCCTGACTTCCACACCTGTTTGAGGAAGTTTGGTGTCACAGCCTTGTGCAGAGAACTTTGGATCACTGGAGAATCCCTGTCACTCAGCAGCACGGTTGTCACCAGCTGAAAAGAGCAGTGAATGTGAAGGAAAAAGGTTCTCTGTTCAAGCATATAATAAGGTGAAGTAAGCCAAAATCCCATTTAGTCTTCCAATAATGCTTCTGTCTCTCTCTCTCTCTCTCTGTGAATAGTGTAGTTTCCTAAGGCAGCTTCTGTATACTTTAGCTCATCTCTTTCCTCTTCATTTAGGGGATCAATCCTCTTCTCCATGAAAAATAAGAGAAACTCTAAATATACGAGGGAAATTGAATCTCCTGGAACAATTTTTAATATGTAGGCCTTTCTTTTGTTAGCTGCTGTCAGACACAAGGGGTAGGAGAAGAGTCCTTTTCTCAGAAATCCAGCTGCTTGTTGGTGTCTCCTGCTTGGTGGTGATGGCTGTGGGTCTTCTGATGGTAAGTGGCAGATGCACAGTGCTGGCATCACGAGGACCCAGGGCTCAGACTGGGGTGTAACTTCTCACAAATGTGAGTAGCAGCACACTCTGGTTTCAGCCAAGCTACGTTAGGAAGAATTTCTGCCCATACTGTCAGGTTCTAGAAAGGGAGGAGATTTAAATCCTAGGAAACTGACATTAGCAAAAATCTTTCCTCTTCTGTTTCAGTGGTTTCTATAGTTACTGAAGTGCGCCTAGACAAAGATACATATCTTAGTTACTTACTTGTAAGGGAAATAATTGTTGTGCAACATGTGCATCCTGAGCAAAGGTATCTTCTGTGTTCCTCCCTATGGTTAGGCTGTGTGGTGCCATTGGTATTTTTTAATACAGAATTTCTACTTAAAAATCAAAGGCGTCATATGAACAAAAATCCTAGTTTGGGTGACGTAGCAGTTTTACAGAGTGTTTTGTCTTTTGTTCTAATTCTGTGTTCTATAAAGAGCATGTAGAATAAGCTTGGTTTATGTTGTTCGTTATTAAAAGCAGTGAGCACTTTCTTTTAAATGTTATGAGATCTGGAAAGCCTGTGTGCCTGGCTGAGCTGTGTATTCACAGGCATGTTTTTCACAACTATGTGTGTAAATAATGGTGGTGTTATTTCAGTAAAGGGAGTAAAGACCTTAGGATCAAAAATTTGCATTACATAGTTTGCTCAAGAACGGTTAGAGTTTTAAGATGTAATTTTCATTTTGGGGGAGGGGGGAAAGTTTTGGCCCCTGAGAGCCATAAAAATCTGCAGTTCACACTGATAAAAATCAAGTCTAAAGGCAGTAATGATACAGCTGTCACTGACTGAGCATGGAAGGTTGAAGAAAAATGAATGCTTTCTGATTCGAGAGCTTTCAAGCTTGTTAAAATTAGATTAGATACTTTCTTTAAAATGCTGCAAATCTTGTTTTGAGAAGAGAACAGGCTTTTGTCGTTGATGGTTTTCAGCAAGATCAGAGGCAGTTCTTTCTTTTTAGTTCAGAGAATGCTAGAGCTCGTGCCTGTTGCTTTTCCATGAGGCACTTAAAAATATTTGATTAGCTGATATTTCCCTTTTCCTGCTAAAAAAATCACCTGGGCCCACTAACAAAAGTTCATAGGCGTGACAGTTTTTCACTTACCCAACCCTTTCTGATTTCTGTGTGCGCACATGCATAGATTTTTTAAAAATAAATCTCAATAGTAAAAATTAATTTTTAAAATTGGCAATGCTGGGGACTTCATTCTCATTTTTGTCATTTGTTTAATACCTTTTAAAGAGAAACATTTTTTTGTTTCATTGTATGCACTGTTTTGTCAGCATGTACCTCTCTGGGAGAAAAAGCCTTTTAAATGTTCTGTCTATCCTCAAAGCATGGTATATCTTCTGTTCCTTGCATTGTTTGGAGCTCTGTCTCAATGTCCTTTTACTGCAGAAATGCTTATTTTGTATTGGGAGTACCTAAATTCCTCCTATTACAGTGATCCTGCCTCACGGAGCACTCCTCACCTCAGAATTAGTGAAAAGCCTCACCGGGTTGTGACTCTCAGGTCGAGAAACCACACCACGCTGAGGAGCAAAAGGGAAGAGGGAAGGGAGGGGAGAAGATCTCTTTTTCCAGGGCATTTGGGCTCCATTGAGCACAGTCAGAGTGCCCTTCATTTCCTAATGAAGGCTGCACCCAGCAGTCAAGGCTGCCTGCTGTGGCTCCTAAGCAGGATCGCTGCAGTCCTGGGGAGGTGTCTTGTTGGAATGGACAGTAGCTGTGGCATGAGCTTACGTGGGGGCTGAAGGTTTCCAATTCTATTGTAGCACTGTGTCATGTTGGTTTAAAGGCAAACAAAGGCAAACTAACCCTAACCCTGGGTACAACAGGAAAACCTTCCATAGGTTGCTCTATTTCTGTCTGGAGAGATCAAGGCTAGACAAAGGACTGATGCCCAGTGACCTTGTATTCTCCCCAGACTGTAATGCTCACTCTTTGTTCTTAAGATGTGAGTAGACCCTGATGTAGGCCAACAGCAGTTACTGTCTGATTTCACACTCACCGCTGTCTAATACTGCAGTACACCAATAAAGCATGGACCTTCACCAGCTGGAGAGGTTGCTGGCTACTAAACCAACACCAAGCTTGATGAGACTATAAGCATGTCAAGCCATTTAACTGTGTATGCATGGAATTAATTTTTTTATTATTATTTTTAGTTTCACTTGTACCTGAAGGCTTTTACTCATTCTAACTGGTATTTTGCTGTAAAACTGTCACTGGTTTAATTGTTCTGTCCAATTGCTGGCTGATGCTTTGTCCTAAATATGAGGAAATTGGTTCATTGAGAAGGTGCACCATTTTCCCAAATTCTGTTCACTGCCATGGGCATGCATTTTGAAGTTGTGAAGTCAAAGTGAACCCTTTTTCCTGTCAAGTTCCTCTTCAAGCCAGGCAGAGTTAGTGGTTATATGTGACATTGGATTTCTTCACAAGTTTGTTTTTAATTCCTGTTCCTCCTCAAAATCTTTGGTACTGCTTTCAGGGATGTTTGTACATGAATTTATGGCTGTTGTGTAACTACTTTTCAAACTAACAAACTGTATCCACTGCTCCAGCTTGGTTCATGTAATGGGGAAGAGAAGTGCAGCTTGATGAACTGGTTCCCCTCAAGCTTTTGCAGAAGTCAGTGGGATTTTTTTCTTACATTGAGGGAGAACAGAGCAGAATCTCCATCCCATAACTCTACAGCAGCAGGACTGTGCCTGGTTCACAGCTGGGGAGAGAAAGGATGGACACCATTATTAAAATCTTGTCCAATCTAAGGTACTTAAGTGATTGGTGAAGTGCATATCAAAACTCCTGCTGCTTCATCTGGTGCTATCTCTCCCCCATGCCATTTTGTACTATGCATCTTCTCTGACCAAAACGTCTAGATACACGTTAGAGCTATGCAACCACTGTGAAAATGGAAAATTAAGCTAGACTGTGTGGCCACAGCAGTGGCAGTTCTCTTGTTAAAGAGTCTTCATAAGTGATATGCTCAGTTTTGCCAAGGAGAGAGGGGAAACAACTTGGGTTTCACCTGCCAGACTGGTTTAGAAAACACTGTTCTGACGTTAAAGTTTTGTAACTGGGATATGGATGTCACAAGCCTCCGCTGACTGCAGAGCAGGCCATGGAGCAGAAGTAAGAGAGAATGAGCCCTGCAACATTCCAGGTATTGAGAAAGGTGCTTTTCTGGCTCTTAACATGTTTTTAATTTAAAATAATAATAATAATAATAATAATAATAATAGATGAAGAGAACTCTTGAGGAGACTAGAACTCTTAAGAGTTGATTTGATGAGATCTTAAGCGGTTCATGAAGTTTTTCAGCAGAATTTCAGTCACCTTTAATAGTGGTTGATGTTTTCTCTCAGTTTCCATAATCAAGTCACTTTCACTTCTTGGTATTCCACAGAAAAGGAACATTCCCATGGGCATCTTAACACTGCTGTACTCTTCCTCTCTGTTAACAAACAGTGTGTATGAATGGGAACTGTTCTTTCTGAAGCAGATGCAGAACACTAAATGGCCTGAGTTTGTTCTTCTGCAGTTTCAGGAGAAAAGGAATGGAGAAGAACTATCTTCAGGATACACTGAGTCCCATTGGTCTCCCTCACAAAGAGCAGAGCTCCCCTGTGTTAGGTTAGTTTCTAAGCAGGGATTTCAAGTCATCTTATGCTGCCCATGTAGTCAACAAAGAGGCAGCAGGCAGTTCAGGTCACCTATGATGTAAATTGACCTCTGGGAGAAACTTCATCATCTGGAAAGTACTGATTTTAACTGGTTTTCCTTTGATGTGAGCCATGGTTAAAGCAGTATCACTCAGCCCAGCACTCCACAGGCACCACCCTCAGCCCCTGTGGGTTCACAGCTGTATGTGACGGGAGCCAAGAGTAGCGCAGGTACATTGGGTGGGGTGGATCACATCTGGCAGCCGAGGGCAGAGCCCAGCCTGTCCCTCTCTGGCAGGGCACCCACAGCTTGCCAGCACTCTGTGCCTTCCTACCACCAAATTGCAGCAAGCAACTGATGTGTATTTTGACAAAGGTATAGCTATTAAGTATTTGATTCTTGCTGCTGGCTTCTTTTTGTATGGCACATGGAATACGTATGTTGGTGGGGAGCGATTTGAGACATGTGTAAAACTAGGGAGATAACCCATACTTTCATGTCCTGTGGCCATGTAAAATGCCATTGTCATTTCACAGGCTTTTTATTTTTTCCCCCAAGTTAGATTTCAATCAAGTTTTGCTTCTTTTGTCACCTTCCTTACTGCAGCACTTTTCTGTGGTGTCAGGAGAGCAGACTGGCACAGTGGAACTGAGAGCCACTCCAGGTATTTTGGCATTGATGGGCCAATCTGGCATGCCATGGTAAAGTGCATTCTTGCTATTTGCCACTGTCATCAACCAGTGTTGGTTTCTCTTCTTAAACAAATGCTTAGGAAATAATTGAAGCACATGCGTAGTAATTCTTACCCACTCCTCCAAGGAAGTAATTTAAGTGTATATTTAAATAATCCTCAGATAAACATTCTTTTGTACTTTCTCTTGGTTTGTGTGTATACAGCTGACACCATTAAATTTGAAAGATGGCCCAATTCTGAATCTAAATAAAAATCACTTGAAGTACAAGCAAAGACAGTTCCATGTTACCAGCTGCAAACCATTTAGGCCTCCAGTGTGCAGTACCATTTGCTGTCTGGCAAATTACATGCTAATAATTGCCTGTCAATCCATGAATCCTTTAGGGTGAACTGTAAGGGATTTCAGTACCTTGTAAATAGGATTGGTCTTCTCCCTTCTGCTTCTGTTTATATTCTGCAGTAATTAGTTTATAAGTAGAGCCTGTATGAATATACTCTTCTGTGGCAGGAGATCGGATGAAACACTTTGTTAATTCAGGTTATTTATTCCTCACCTCTGTGCAAAAGAGAAAGTTGCTTTGCAGCACTGCCATGACCCATCAGCATGACACATGACCTGATTGGAGATGGGGGAGGGAAGAACCTCCATTTTAATTTCTTTATGGCTTACTTTCTCACACCAAAACAAACTTGTTTCTCGCATTTTCCAGAGCAGCATCCAGTGTGTTGATATCTTATGGCTGTGTTGGTTGTAATTAAGCCCCAGAATGTCACCTGTAATGCAAGAACATTTTGAGGCTCTTTTGAAATGCAGCCACTTTCTTACAGCTAGTTTCAATTTTCATTTGTTCAGTGTATTGGCAGGTGGGGTCTGACTGAGCTCTTGCTTGTAGGTGGTGGTGGTGGTTGGGTTTGGTCACTGCTCATGCCCACATTGGTACCAAAAGGGAGGATGCAGCATTTCCACTTGCTGCAGAATAACTTGAAGATGTCAGTGATGTATTGACAGGCAAAGTCTTTCATCAGTTGGGTGTATATGCAGTGCTGTGAGCCACCAGGCACGTTTTTTGTGATACTTCCCATAATGCTTTTCCCAGGTTAATGTCTTCCAACTGTAAGATAGGGCGTCTTTCTAATTCGTTGTCCTTTTGATATTTTGTAGTTTGAAATACTTGAGTTTGTACTGAAAAAAGTTACAGTACATCAGAACTTAGATTTAGGATTATAGATAGGTAGGTAGATATGTCAATATATCTATATCTATCACAGATAGGTGCTATTTTACTTCTAGACTACAATGCTGTGAACTTCTCACAGAGGTGCAAATCATTTATTTGCTGTCGTATGACAGGCATAGTGCCAGAATTTCTTTGTTTCCACATTTGAAGTGATAACACTTTTCTTATGTCTTTTGTAATGTAGTTAAGTACTTCTAACCTTACAACCTTGCTATTAATCTGTTTCACTATTTCTCAATGATGAATTCCATTTCTTTGGAAAATACTGTATACAGTTGTGTGCTAGTGTCAATAAAATTGACATTTGTGTAACAAGCTGTGGCATTTTCTCAAATTTCACTGAACTTTGATTTAGTGTGAAACTGTTGGTAAATCCTTTCTTGCTAGCTGTAATAATACAGACCTTTATTTCAGACAAATACTGCTTTGACTTTGATTTATAGTAGGCTACATAACTGTCATGATTACGTAAACTGATAACTGTGCTGTTTTCTCCTTCTCTCTTTTCAAAGGAATGATTTATAAACTGTGCTGTTTTCTCCTTCTCTTTTCAAAGGAATGATTTATAAACGTGAACTGGTCTGGAACTGGAAAATACTCATGTTCTAGCAATAAATCTTGAGTTCTTCCAGAAAATAAATAGGTTTTACTACTGGCCTAATTATATTTATTTTATGTTATATTTACCGGACTATCTCAGCTGTGTTTTTTTAGCAACAGGAACATTTACCTATCATAATTTAGGGAGGACATAATCACATGATAGTAAATTGTATTTGACCCTAATTATACACAGCGATATATGTGTTTTACATTTAATCTTAGACAGCCTGTTAGCTGTGGTAGTCAAGAGCTTGTCACATTTTTTTGGTTGGATTTTAATGTATGATGCCAAAATGGCACAGACTGTAAATGTTCTTCCACATGACAGATTCTTCTTCTAAAACAGGTTTAGGTTTTCAGATGTATGGAGGAGGGGATAACTGGGAGAACACTGGGCATTTTTGGCAAACTTTCTTTCTATGCAGTCATTAATTTGGCTGCCTCCCAGAAGACAAAATGCTAATTTCAGTAATTTAATGTAGTGTATATGAATCCATGGAAGTGTAATTAATTGTCTAATTCTTTAATATTTTTAATCCAAAATGAAATGGGACTTTTTATCTGTGAAAATCTGAAATTGTCATGCTTTGTGCATTAAAAGTATTGCTTTTCTTATGTAAATGTAATGCTAGCATTTCCATCCCAAACAATCAGAGGAGCATGGAAAGACTTACCAGGTATAATATACATACTCGTGTCGTGTGTAGAAATTGGGGAACTAGTAGCTTTCTCCCTTCATGTTAGATCTGACTGATCTTAGCAGCAACACTGCTGTAGAAAGTTATCCTTTTTCTCTAGACTTCAACTAGATAAATTTGTACTAACTTGTGTCCTGTAGTTCCCTATGAAGTACTGATTTGAGTGTTTGAAGCTCTGCTTTGCTGGAAAGAATGGCACTCCTGGAACGATTCCTGTATTGTTGTATTTATTCTTTTCTATAGAGTGGATTACCATGATGAATTTTTTTAATATTAAGTTGATGTTTAGAATCATAGAATGGCCTGGGTTGGAAGGGACATTAAAGACCCCCTATCTCCAAGCCCCCTGCCGTGGGCAGGAGCACCTTTCACTATACCAGGTTTTTCAGAGCTCCATCTAGCCTGGCCTTTAGCACTGCCAGGGATGGGACAGCCACAGCTTCCCTGAGCAACCTGTTCTAGTGCCTCACCACTCTCACGGTAAAGAACTGCAGCTCAGTCATCTGTGCCTTGATCCCTTCCCTACAGAGATAGTAATTTCAGCCAGTTTTATCACTAAAACACCCTTAACCAGTCCCACAGTGAATGCAAGTGGATGCAGTTCCTCTGGCTTCAAGGCCGTTTGGGCTAGTTTGAGGACCCTGATGGCTGTGTCTTGTAGCATAATTTCACATGCTGCAATTTAAGATTATAACTCCTTGTGGTACTTTCCTGAGAAAGCGTGTCCTAATTGATTTCTCTTTTATCATTTTTCTTAGCAGGTTCTTTGACTGGCAGCCCTCACCTTTCAGAGCTTTCCATCAATTCCCAAGGAGGACCATCAGTGGCAAATATGACTTTATCTCCAAACTTGAGCCCTGATGCCAAGCAGTCATCTCCCTTGGTCAGCCCTTTGCTGAATGACCCGTCATGCATCAGGGCTGATGATGAGGAAGAGGTCAAAAGAAAGGTAAGGCAAATGAAGTTGGCCTTGTCTCTGTTCTCTCTGAAGTGGTGTGATAAATCTGGGTCGTTCCTGTTGGTTGCAACCTCAGGAGCTTGTTTGGATGGGGTCTCCTGTAAATTCAAGTTGCTTTTAAGGAGTGGAGTTTGTAATTTGTTGTAGCAAAACAGTCAGTTCCATTGTCTTACTGGAGAGAAAATTTCCAGGTGACAGAAAGAAAAGGAGCAGTGTTGAGCCTGTTGTGGGAGTATCCAACCCAGGCTCTCCTGTCTGTCTCTGCTGGGAGCACCACTGGGAGCATCTGGTTGTGGGAGTAGAAAATGCTCTCTTTGAGCCACAGCCTGCAGCGTTCAGCTGGGAGTGTTTGGCTCAGACCCAGCATTGCAGCAAAACCATAAGGGAGCATCGCATCCCAAACTGCTTTCTGAAGAGAAATGTTTGTCTGAGCCAGGGTGTTCTGGGTGCCTGCTGGCTCATCCCTCCTCTGCTGCTGGGTGAGAGGAGCTTCCTTTTGTCCTCTGTGGTTGGTTTTTTTCTCCTCAGCTTGGAGCATCTCAAGAGGGAGAAAGAAAGTCTGAGGGCTTTTCTGGAAAGTGGGAGTTCATGTAAGGAAGATCTCCTTTCCCACTGTGCATAGTTAGCAAGATGTGTGAAAAAAATTTGAGAAGAAAATCCGAGAATCAGTTAATAGAGTTAGGACTCTCTGTGCCAGTCCAAGATAAAGCAGCCAGTGACTATGTGCACCAGCTGATGTTGGTTCCTGTGGGGGTGCATTCTGACTAGGAAACAGACTCCCTTTGCAGGGCATTCACAGTGTTTCCACTGCATCATTTGTCTTCAGGGAGGAAACAAAGGAAAAATATCTATGGATGGTTTTTCCTTATTTTTTCCTTCCTGAGCAGCAAAGAGGAAGACCAACTGGGTTCCTCTGGCTCTTCAGAATTAAGAAATTCTGAATCTGTAGCCTAATCTAAAATCCTTCCCCTCTCCCACTGTTAAGTTGTCCAGCCAAGAAAATCTTACAGGTTTGAATTTTTTTGGAAGCATTTTTCCTTTGGATTACCATCCTGATGATGAAACCTAAAATAATCAGACACAAATTTTTGTCATTTTGACAATGATTCAAATGATCATTTAGCCTGCAAAGGATCTCTTCATAAACTTCACAATATGTCCTGCTCCAGAAATAAACTGAAATGAGTATCAGCACCCCAAAGCAGTAGATATTGTTTTGGCAGAAAAAGAAGTCTCTCAAACACCCATAGAAAATTCCTGTTCTCTCATGTTTGCAAGGAAGGGTTGTTTTTAGGGCTTCAGGGCTTAGGAACATTCAAGCGTGAGTCACAGCATAACCACAAGCAAGGGTCACTGGTTTGTGACTCTCTCTGTGATTTATTATCTACAATTCTTTTCTCCATAAAAGCAGAGGAAAACCTAATGTGCTTGCAATTTACAGAGGTTCCCAACTGAGAAAGCTTACTTCATTGCTAAAGAAGTGGCGACTACGGAGCGAACATACCTGAAGGACCTTGAAGTCATCACATCGGTATGTTTGCTTGAGCATTACTCACAGAGCACATGAAGCTCTCCTCAGTGGTGGCATTTCATCTGCTCCATTTAACACCCTAGCTCTTCTGTGCTGCTTTTATAGTCTGCACTGTAGATATTCTTTGCTGTGCACAGGAGTTCTCCTCCAGGGAGGAAATAATGCAAAAATCAGAGAGTAGAGGTTTGCTCTGTGGTTAGTAACATGTGTTAGGAAGCTGTATCAGGTTGAGGAACTTGGGGACACACTTCAGTAGTATTTCCTTGCTCTCAGGCTTTGTGGTTATAATTGCTAAAAATGCCTGTGGGTTTTCAATGACTTCTCTTAAAACACAGGCAGCTCCTTAGGGGCACATATAAATGTTTTCTACTGCATTAAACGCCCTCCATTTAACATGAAATATTGTGGAGTACCTATATGAATGATTCTGATTTTTCAGAAAGTGAAACTGTGTTAAATGAGTCATTCACCTGTAGCATCTGATCAGTATGTGATTGTTAAAATCACCAAGGCAAATACCTGCCATCTTCGCACACACAGCAACAGCCTTGTTTCATTTCCAGGAATAATGAGTGCAAGGTCTGATCTGAAATAACCATTTTTCTGTGAGATGACACTGGATCCAAACCCCTTCATGGCATTTTGGCCAACCCCAGACCTCTCAGCTCTTAAATCACCCAGTGAGGTGCATTGCCCACTCCTATGTTGAGTGCTGTGGTAAGGAGGACATGCTTCAGGGGAGAGTGTTGGGACCAGCTGGGAGCCAGGGACACACTTTCTCCTCAGCTTCTTGTCTGTTCCAGGATCCCACGTGACAGATGCAGCTATCAGACCCCAGCTTAGACAGAGCCAGTATAGCATGGTCTTTACAGGCAGCAGGGTAGCTGTGGCCCCACTGCCACTCACCCTTGCTTTCTGGGAAGCCAGCCTGCTGAGAGGAGAGGCCAGGCTCTGTGGGATGGTTCTGCAGTCTCAACAGCAGATATGCTGTTTTCATCTAATATTTCACCCAGTGGCTGCAGAAGCAGAAAGTTTTAGCTCTTCAGAGCTAAAGGATATTTCCCACCCCTTCCTTCATTCTTGTGATAGGCAAATTTGACTTTGCTGGATCACCAAGAGGGATGGGCTTGACATTTGACATGCAGTTGTATCAGCTGTGCTCCACAAATGAATGGCCCAGGAGGCCACTGAACATGAACAAGTAGCCAACACAGCTGGAAAAGGAACAACTGTGTGCATTAATTTTGAGACTTGGTAGATGAGCTTCAACTTGAGCTCTGCTCAGTACTAAGATAAAGCAGGGGAGAGGGGAGCTTGGGAGGGATCTCTTTTTATCCCAAGTCTGGTTCAGCTCCAGCTGATGCAGTGTCAAGCAAGACTGCTCTAAGTCTTCTGTGGTCCCAAAGGCCTTCTAGGCACTGCTGGAAGTCAAGCACAGATAGCTGGAACGCCTCAGGGCAGTAAGGAGTGAGCAGTTGTTACCATGTTGAAGCTAATAGGCATTACTACCTTGGCAAGCTGCCTGGTCCTATGGTTTTATGTCACCCATAGTCTGTTAGGGTGAAATACAGATAATTTGGAGCAAAACTGAGCAGGAGCCTGTTTCAGTCTTTACAGTGCCTGGCACTGCCAATCCTGTTTTGTGTGATAGCAGTGTCTTCCACTTGTTCACTTTGCAGAGTGATGTCCTGTGTGTGCACACAGCAGCATGGACGTGGGTGCTTACCGAGCCAGCTCCTGCCAAAGGCATTTCAGACAGAACTCTGCAAAATGAAAACACAGAGCTTTTTTTCTTTTCTTTTTTTTTTTTGTTTTTTTTTTCCTTTTACTGAATTGTTTACAAGTATTGTAATGCTCTTTCTCTTGCACCTCCAGCATTTGCAAATTCAGTGTGTATTGACTAACCAGTTCGGGTTTGAAAAGAATTTTCAAGATTTGATCAGCAATGGCAAAGGGGAAGGGAGTTCCTTTTTCAACTGTGCAGGGTCTGATCTCTGATAAGATCACCAATTCAGCACACAGGAGTGTCAGGGATAGTCTGGATTGTATTCCTAGTGCCAACTAAGTAAGATCCTTGCTGGCTTAGCTGTTAGGAGTATTTGGGTTAGGTACATAAAGACAAAAAAATATCATACCCTGTGCATTCCACCCACTGATAATTTTGCTTCTCTTTTCCTTTGTAGTGGTTTCAGAGTGCAGTGAGTAAAGAGGATTGTATGCCTGAAACACTGAAAAATCTAATTTTCTCCAACTTCGAACCTTTGCACAAATTTCACACCGGTTTTCTCAAGGAAATTGAGCAGAGACTTGCTCTGTGGTAAGACTGTTGATTGTTATTTATCTGTATTATTTCATGCAGTTTAGCATTTTTGCATTCCCTTCTTGCTAACTCCTTGTGATCTACTGTCGTGCTTAATTTGTGAAAGTCACAGATGTTGGTTATTAACAGACAGGGTTTATTGAATCGTGCTTTGTTCATGTTTACTTGACAAACTCTGTTGTTCAGATATCTCAGTTACAGACGTATGCAAATGAGATCATCATTCTGGATGAAGCTTTCTCTTGCCAAATGTCACTGTTTCTACATGGCAGCTCCTTTGAAGAACATGCTGCAAGCAAGGCTTATCAGTAATAAAGAGGGAGAGGCGAAGGACCAGGTTCTGTTTCTGTCAAAATAGGTACAGGCCTGGAGGAATTCACAGACCAGCTTCTCATTTTGCAGCATCACAGCTGTGACACTCACAGGGTCTACAGTGCACTCTACAAATTGACAGAGTGTTGGAAGAGGACACTGGGCTTGAAAATTATCTACTCTTAACATAATAGTGATAGTAAAACATGGCATTTTTACGAAATAGCTATCAAGTGAATAATTCTTCCCTGGCAAGGCTCTTAATTCATTTGACCACTGAAATCTTAGCAGAGGCAGCAGCATTAGCAGAAACCTTCTGCTTGCTCTCATTAGACCTTTCTGGACTAGATTGTCTTGCTCTGTGTAGGCATTTTTTTGTAACTTATCTTTGGTTCTGGGAGCTGAGCTTTTCCTTCTCAGTTAGAAAAGTGACGATGAAATTCACGTGAAAACAGAGCAGGCAGACCTAGTGTTGCCGCTGGTGCCGAATAAATCACACGGACACAGCTCGAGGTGTGGTGAAAGGAAGAGAGAGTTTATTTTTCCTCCCAGGATTTATAGGCTTGTGACCACAGCCAGGGATTGGATGGTCAGGATAACACTTTCTCACTGCACTGGCCATGAGAGATGCCCATCACAAGACGTGTAACAGAAAGAATGTACACATATCTATGTTTACAGTTACTGTCCTGGGAAAGTCTTTAGAAAACTATGTCAGCAAGCTCAGAAGCTGAGTTTTCAGGGCAACAACCTAATGGGTGTTAATCAGTTTATTTAAGACAGGTGCCTCTTGAACTAATGAAAGCAAAACACAGTGTGTGAGTTTAACTCTTGTGATGTATTGAGATTGTTGAATGAGGGCACAGCACTTTGCAGACTAGTGCTGTCCAAACCCACCCTGCACAGCTGTAGAATTATAGCAGGTGTTTTCTGGGAAGAGGGGAATGTGGTACTGCCTCTTGGAGCTGACATCCTCACCCAGGACTTTGGTTGACTCCTAATATAATTATCTTTATATATATATATAAATATATATAGTTTGTCTATGTATTTATATATAACTAACATCCTAAGACACGTTCTGCACAGCTGCCCTGCCTCTATTGCTCTTTCTTTCACTGGGCTGCTACTGGTGTTAATTGCATTGCACTAAGCAACATTTATTACAGGTACTCCAAGAAGGCTCTGTCAGATGTTATAAAATACTGATTGGTTCTTCAACCTTGGTATAAGATTAACAGTAGTTGGAGTTAATCCCCAACTAGTTTGGGTTAACGTGTGTGGTGAGAAAAGGAAAATTTATTCAGTTAGTAAAGACCAAGTTCTGCTCTCTATCAGACCAGTCTAATCTCACTGGGTGCTGACTCCTGGGCACATGTTGAAATTGAGATACCACCTGTATCCTTCTGGTGGCATTAGAGGTGGATGCAAACCTCCTGTTCAGGTGTGATGTTTTTCGAAAACTGGATGATGCTGCACTACCAGCCTGCTGTGGAAAGGTGACATTGTAGTAAGTGGAGGGAAGGAACAGTTACGTTAAAAGAAAGTAAATGTATTTAGGCTTCTGGACTTCCATGGTTTTACCTTGTTTCTCCTTTTCAGTTAGCTTCTATTCTACTACTACTTCTATTCTATTCTACTCAGCTTCTACAGCTGAGCAGTAAACCTTCTGTTTTTCAGCTTCCCCATAAAGTTTCATGGGGTGGTAAACCTCAGTTTAAAGCTTCTAATGTCATATTTTAACTGCCCTTCCCCTGTGATTTAAAGTGCTGATCTGTTACAAAGTTACTTTGCAATCCAAATTTGTTCAAAAATATTCTGCTGAGGTAACTTTGTCCCAGCTGGCCACCTCATTCTGACTTTGTTGGCTCAGCTATTGCATGTCCTTCCACAGTTAGTGTAAAGCCACTGGGATTTCTCTCTCGTCTTCTCTGACTCGCTTGACAGAAAAACAGTCACGTTCCTGTATTCAGTGTGCAGCCAACAGCCTGCATGCACCTAATGTAATACCCCTGTCATAGACAGTGGTTGTTGTTAAAGTTCTGGAAGATTTGAATACGTGCCTTGGGAAGGGAGGCAGACTTGCTGACAGGTATTATTTTAGAGGTGTTGCTGTTTCTGTATAATGCCACAGATGCTGAGATAAGCCACAAGCAATAAAGTCTATCCTATAGAGATTAGTGTTTAATTAAACAGTGAGTGACAAAATTAAGCAGGCCCTCGGCATCCACGAGATTGTGGTAATGTGGTAGGGAATTCCTTCAGCAGCATGGTCAAGGTCACTTAGCTGAGTGCCCACACTGCCAGAATGGTACCTCTCTCTTTGGCTCCAGGTGTTTTTAAGGCAGTAGGCTCTGGCTGTGTTCATCAGCTCAGGGCAGGTTGCTCCCAGCTGCCCAGCAAATCCTGGGCCTGAGCTGGTGGCACAGATGCAGGCAGGTGTGGGCAGGATTCAAGCCAGCTCATTTAAATCTGACTCTTCCATGTCAGCTCTTAAATTTCCAGGCAGGTGTCTGGGGGTGGGGGGAAGGTGGGACACTTGTCCTGAGACATGAGCTTGTTCTGCATTTGTCAGGGGGTGACATATCCTATAAAAAAAGGGCCTTTGAATGAAAGGGCAGTGGACTTCATCAAGCTGCTGGAAACCCATGTGCTGTGGCAGCTTGTGAGAGAGAGAGCCTCCTGCAACCAGTCACCTGGGTTCCCCTAGTGAGTAGGATGCTGGGTTTTATCAACTTAAAGTGTAATTCAGCCCGCTCACTCTACACACACATAAGTGCAGTTCTCTAAGGTTTGTTTCAAGCCTTCATGCTGCGTGTTGGAAGATCTAACAGGAGGTCATTCCCTGCTCTCTTAGTCCGTGGATAATATTGAAGCTGATGCAAAAGAGCTGTGAGGAGAGCAAGGCTCAGGGGGATTGTGCAAAACAATTGTTAGATGTCTGCATGCTTTTAATTTGTTAAAACATCTATAGAATTTTAGTACTTGGCTGGAGGAAGCTCAGGTTGTGTACATTATTAAAAGCATTTCTGGCTTGCTTGAAGGCTTCACAAGTGTTTGAATCTGCAGTCAGGGGCAGGCTGTTTGCTACAGAACAGCTTAAGGGCCAGTGTCCTGTTGACCTGGTTATAGATTCTGGCAGGTCTGATCTGTTTCTTTACACAGTTCACCCATTTTTCTCTTTAGGGCTGCATTTCCTAAGAGCAGCACGTCTCAGTGTCCAGGGCCTAGTGATAGTTTTTAATAAGACATAGATTGATACTGACACCAAAAGTCAGCTGCAGAATATGGGAAGTCAGTGCATTTTGTTCAGCCAGAGTTTCTTTCTGGCCATGAAACAGAGAAGACTACTGGTGCTTCAATTGCACAGTATCCTAACATGAGTGATACCATGCTCTGGGCCACGTTTCCAGCCCTGCCTGTGCTGTTGCAGGGCCAGTAAAGCAGCTCATGAATCTCGTCAGTTGCCCCAGCTGTGCTGAGCTCTGGAGACTGGTCATGTTCCTGGGAGCAAGTGAAATACCCCATTGGAGGCTGTGGGGTTCGAGGAGAGGAAGGATGCCCTTTTGGTGGATGCAGGCAGTCATGGTGCTTTGTCTTCTCATACAGGAAGGGAAGAGAAGAGCAGGAAGCTGCCTCAGGTGGGAGAAGGAACAGCACATGTCAGGCTGCTCTGTGAGCAAGTGCCAGAAGAGCTGCATCCGGCACTTGGGCAGCCAGATGCTGATCCTGGCTGCCAGGACTCCTCAGCAAGGCTTTGGGTGCAAGGCCAGGAGTTCCCAAGCCTTTTTGCTGGAAGAAAATATGGGAGGCATATGTCAGTGACTTCAAGCTGATTCCCATTTCTCAAGACCAGTGAGATTTTATGGCAAGGAGGAAGAGGTGTGGGCAGTGCAGGCAGAGTGTGACATACTTCATCAGCTTCTGGGCTGTTGGATCTGAGAAGTCAGCTAGGTTCTATTCCTTCTTTTATCTCAGCTGTTTAATAAGCTATTCATTTGGACCACAAGCACCCTTTTCCATCCAAAAGAATTGAGCTCATCTTTCCACACCCCCTTAAATATATTACAAGTTTCCACACTGATTTCTTTAAATGATGACAGAAATTGGCAGATAGAGAACCATAACCACAGAGCAGCATAGAGAGCAATGCTGGGGCAAGCCAGGAGAGCTGTTTCTGCCCAAGGAAGCCCTTGTCAGGTAGTACAAATCTGTGTTTTGGGCCTTATCCATGTGCTAGGAAAGAAAAGTGTTATGTACTTCCCAGAAGTGCAGGCAGATTCATCTTCTCCCAGGGAAGCTGCTAGTTTGACTAGCAGATCTTTCTGATGAAAGCTGCTGCTCAGTGTTACCAGATGGGAATGTGTGGCTGGTAATTTGCAAAAAAAAAAAAAAAGGGCTCTTAATCTTAGCATATGAAAGGAGAAGGCGCAATCAGGATTTGTGGAAGCAAAATTGAAAACCTGTAATAAAAAAGCACTCAGGGAGGTGTAGGAAGATGAGCCAAATGTTGATTTATTAACTATTTTTTTTGAGAAGAAGCACTTGTGCTCAGAAAGAGCAGCCTGATAGACACTTTATATAAACAAGGCAGCAGTCCTTATCTGCCTTCTCAAAAGCAGAGTGCTGGCTGTTTGGCTGGTTCTGCATGTCTGGTGAGGAGGCACGAGGAGGGCAGTTTCAAAAGTGTCCTTGTCCTGTGTACAGAAACGAGGTGTGTGTTGCAGTACAAACCTCTGAGTTATGCACTGCGGATTCCTGGGACCAAGACATCGAGAGGGGCTTGCTGCCAGCATGCTGGGCTCGATTTTGAGAGGATAGTTTTCACTGCTGAAGTCACTTTTGGGTACCTCTGGGGATTGGAGCTGTGCTACGCCCAAATTAACTGGAAATCGTGGGAGAGAAATTGCACATCTGGGATCTGTTAGTCAGAGTTGGAGCCGTGTTGTGTCCATCTCTGTGGCTCTCCTGGCAGGATATGCCCAGGATCAGCTCTGAGGCTGTTCCACAGCAAGATATGGAATGCTGTTGCACTTACAGCATATTTTCATGCAGTGGTGTTACTTGCTGGGATCTCGTACTGGTTAAAAGCATCACTGATGCATGTTGGCTGTAGGCTGGGTTTCTCCCACAACAGGGGTAGCCATCCCAAAGTCTTTAAAAGTATGCACACCCTCCAAAGGCTTGGTCTGATTCTGGGAAGCTCTGATGGCTTCAGCAGTACATTTCTTAGGCTCTGAGCTGCGTGTCATGCACCACTCACGGCTGAAAGTCCAGCTGGAATGGGCAGGGCAGTAAGAAGCACTGTGTAACAGCAGGGTGTGAACAAGTAAAAGGACATTTGCTTTTATTGACTCTTCTTTTCCAATTGCAAAACATTCCTCTTATTTAAAAGGCAGTTGTAAGGGGAATATTTAAGGTATTTTTTAATATTAGAACTTTAAGTAATAATAAAGTCATAAAAACTTCAAAGGTGTTCAGAGAACCAGCTGTGGTATTCAGGAGGGAGTTCTTGAGCATGTAACACAAGGTTACACATTGTAAATATAATTTGTTACAATTGACTTATTATTATTTTGGCTGCAGCTCAAGGCCTGCAATCAAAGACTTCTGTGTTTACCTCAAAAAAATCTTTATTGAGAATATAGTTTTCTTCTTTTTGCCTTTCCACCATTCCCATCAAATTTCTGTTCCTTCTGATTGAGGGTATGGGCTGACTTGAAATTTCCTTATATTATTTTTTCAATTATATACACTATATAATTATGTAATTCGAAAATCTGACAGGGCTGATTGTGTGATCCCTGTAAGTCAAGCTGATGGCTGTTTGAAGTAATCTATATAAAAGGTGGTGTCTGAATTTCTTACCAGATAGAAGTCTGCTTTTCTTGCTAATGTACACTCGCGTTGCTTTAAAAAGGAAGATAAAAATGGAAAATGACCTTATTATACAATAATGTGCCCGTTTTTCAGCATGATTTTCAGTGGCTTTAGACCTCCCCCACGATGTCAGTGAGGGCACATTATGTGTGGGGAAAGCAGCTCCTGCATCTTCTATGGAGATGGGCATCATAAATCAGCTCCTGATGAAAAGATGTGAGACCCTAGGCCCTGAGTTTTGTCCCTTGTCACTGGCAGATAGATGCCATGTTCAAACAGTGACCCGTGAAAACAAGGAGTAAGAAGAACAATTTAGCCATTGATGCACAACAAATGAGCAGCTTCTTCCCTCTCAGCAAGCTGAGTGGTGTTATTCAGAACATACACCACAGGGAGAGCTCTCTTTTCTGCTCCTGTGCTTTGGGCTGTTGCAGCAGTAAGACGTCATCTGATACGTTGTGTGTTTGGGTTTTATTTTTGTATTCTGTGTATTTGAATGCCCTTTTCTTGGTGTTTCTTCTTGTTTTCTTGGGATTTGCATGTTGAGGAGCTGGGGAAGATGGCAGTGTAGCATAGGGTTTGCCCTGGGTCTCAGGATGGATCTGGGGTAGAGTGCAGGTTGGGTTTTAGGAGGCAGATGGGAAGCTGTCATGTTCCCTCCTGCCCAGTTTCAGCTTTCCCTGCGTCTCTGTCCACATCACAGCCTACATGCCTGTGGACCATCCCCAGTGGGAAAATCACCTCTGTTGCAAGGGAAATTTATTTGACTGGAAATAAGTAACTAAAGCAAGAAGAGTGGCTGGAACAAGGAGCAGTACGCAGCCATCCCATTTCTGTATTTTCTCCTGAGAAAGCCCTGGGTTTATTTCTCCCAGCAGGATGTGTCTGAGTGCATCACAGGTCATTTCTGTCGGCCTGGGCTGAGGGCTCTGCTATCTTTCAGTTCTTCAGCCAACAGCTGGAGAGAGACTGTTGCTTCTGGGGAACCCCCTTCTCTCTGTCACTCTGCCAAGATGCAGAGTAAGTTTTGAAAGCCCTAAAAGTCTGTGGCTGATGCCAATGAAGGGAGACTGTTCCTGATGCTTTGTGTGTGACTGATGTGGTGAGATGCTGTGCAAGCAGTCAGTGCTGGTGGTGCTGAAGAGGGTCCCGTGGGTCAGCTATTAGGAAATAAGGACCTGAGTGTTCCATGAACAGCCCCACTAATTATCAGCTATTGCAAGGAAGCACTCACTGTGACTTTGGTAGGCTTGGGCTCAGCCTCTGAGTAGCTAGACAGTAGATAAGACACTTGCAATGTGTATTCTGGCCAATCTGTATTGTAGCCTTCAGCTCAGAAAAGCAGTGTCTATTTAGAAAAAGCAGTCTGTAATGATGTACTTACTATTTATCTTGGCAGTAAGTAGATAACTATATATTTCATACTCAGAAAGGTACGGAACCACCGAAGTCCATTAGATTAAATCAAATGTGTACACATGGAAAAGGATCCAGGCAGTGCCAGAGAAGGAGAGAATATCACATAAAGCAAGAATTCTTACAGAGATAATTGCTGAATACCATGTCATTGCTGGTATTGTGCAGCAGCACAATTTCATCTGGCTTTGACATTTCTGAGCTTGTGTGTAGAGCCCAGCATGAAGCATTTGGGAGGAGATGCTGCATGCTGGCTCCATGGGTGGAGGATGGCTTTCCCCTGCTTCTTGCCAGTGTGGGGCTACTGCCTGGGACTTCAAATGGCTGTGGTTTTGTCAGGGGCACTTGGATATGCACCACTTGGAGCAGTGCTTTAGTGGCTGGGAGGTTTTATTTACAACCTGTCAGAGGAAATCTCAGTGGGGAGAGCTGCTGGATGGGTAGAATATGGGGGAAGGGAGAATTGAGGAACGGCATAGAATGGAGATGATTTGACAGACAGGATTCCTGGAGACAGAAATTGTACTTTTATCCTCAGGAAATGTGAAAACTGTAGTCTTGTGACATCCATATCGACCTCTGCTGTTACTTTCAGTTTTAGTTTCATTTCTTGGGCATGATTTGACTATGGCAGTGTTTATATTACATAATGTTTTTGCAAAACAGCGATGGTAATTAAAGTTACCATGGACACAACCCAATTTCCTACCCCTGGTGTAACCTCTGGATTCAGAAAAAAAACATTAAAAAATCTTTTTGAGAACTGTTTTTCCTTGCCTAAATAGGCATGTGAGTGCCTGGGAGGGTTAACACAATAGGATATTATTAAAGACAGCCTTTGAAACTGGGTGTTGTTCAAATGAACACCCCTTGTTTATCAATGGAGTCTGTCTGTTGAAAGATAAAATTGAAAAGGGGAGGGGGACAGCGCTTCTCCCCACACACTCCTAGTGATTTTCTTTTGAAAGCATGGCTTTGTTGGAACAGATCTGTAACAGTTAGGTTCTTCTAGTCATGATTTTTCCTCCTGTGTTTTCAAAAAACATGTGTTTGGTTTCACTCAGAGCATGGCATCCTTGCCTGTCTCACACAGGATTTAGGTACAGGAATATCTTTTCTATCAGGAGCTGTATTGGTTCTGAATGCTGCGCTCACCGAAGTTCAGCTGGCTGGGTGGGAGGCAGCACTTTGCATTTGTGAAACACCAAATGAAAATTCCTGCCAGTATATAAAACTTCTGAGTCAAAGCCAGATGCTGGATGGACTTTTTTTTTTGTTTGTTTTTGTCCCCACTGTCACTTGCACAAGCAGAAAGCTCTTCAGAGGAGGAACAACCCCCCAGGTCCTGTTCTGGGGTTCAGCCATTGTATCTGAACAGAACTGACCTTCTGCTCTAAGATCACATATTCTTATGGGACTCTGCTATCTTCTTTTTCCCCAAACCATTTCCAGCCTTCTCTGGTGTGTTCAAAAATGCTAGCAATTTTCTTTAAAAGTCTAATGCTTCTGTAAAGTGCCTGCCTTCTCTGCTGTTAGGAGTGAAAGGCAGGCTAGGTGAAGGGTGTACTGTACCTGGGAATTACATGTCTGTCAGGAAGATTCCTCACACGCTTCTGAACGAAGGAGTATGGGGATCAGGATTTTAAAAGAAATGAGCTATTGAGTTTCAGTGCTTAGAAGTGATTATGCAGTTTTATTGTATGACTGAAGTGTGTGGCATTTCTGTTGCTGACAGGGAAGGCCGCTCTAATGCTCACATTAAAGGAGATTACCAAAGAATCGGAGATGTTATGCTGAAGAACATTCAGAGTATAAAGGTAGGAATGATCCTATCAAAGCTACTAAGCTTTGACATGGATTAACATTAGCATGCTTTTCATTTTCATATGATGCTGCCTCTTGCGATGGTTTTTGCCAATTGTAATCAAGGCTTCTGCTGTGAAAGTTTCCTTTGATGACATAGCAAGCATTTGGTGGATTTCCTGGAATTTTGGAATTGCAAGATGATTTTAAATTGTCCATCCCCTTTCCTCCAGTTTCCTAAGAGCAGAAGCAGCAAACACAAAAGTTCAGGAATATTTCATTTCCAGTTCTTTTTTCCTTCAAATAAGAAGGCAAAGCATTGGAATTTGTGTGGCTGAAGAGACTGTTCAAATGCTGAGAGTGCCTATTTTTTCATGCAAATATTCATGTTAGGATATTGCAGGATTAGTGACCATAAGCTGGATATTGATTTGACTTGGGAAAATTGTATTTGTGCACTACAGCACTAAGTTAGGTGAGAGGTTTTTGAATCATGAGAATAATTGCCTCTGATGCCCTAAAGACTAGAAGTAAAAATACATGTGTGAACCATAAATCATGGTGTAATGTTCGGTAGACTTTGCAACTGTTCTTAGTCTGGGCAGAGCAGTATTTTCAATGCTCTGTGTTTCTGAGAAAATAGCATGGGATGCAGGCACAGGAGCCTGTGAAAACTCTACAGATTTTTACAGTATGGATGTAAGCTCACCTTACTGTAATGTATCTACACATCCATGTCGATGTGGGCCAAAACAGGGCATTTCACCTTCAGCATGCGGATCTCAGAGTGGTTTTGAAACTCTCCAGTAAATCTTTCCTTGGGGATGGCCACTGGGGCATTCTGCAGTTAGTAAATGGAGCAGCCTTGAGTCCTTGGCTGGAGGAAAGGGCAGTGTAATCATTACAGCTCTCCCGAGATGTTCGCTAGGACTCGGTTTCTCTTTCAAAAGGACGGAGAGAGACGCGGGGAAGTGAAGTGACACACAAGTGAGATTATACGGCAGATCAGACAGAGGGAACAGAGAAGGCTCCATTTACCATCCCCAACATAGACAGCCTTGTCACCAATAAGGCAGCCTTACTCTCTCTGCAGTGGTCTTAGCCAGGAACTGCTTTTTCCCCTCAAGATGTAATTCACGTGCATTGGAAGAAATGTAGAGGGGGTCTCAGCCTCCACCTCTGCTCTCAAGAAGTATGCAGCTCTTCACAAGCAGGTTTTAGAATACCAGAGAGCTTTGGACAGACTTTGTCTGTGCTCTTGGTACCTTGCAACATTAAATGGTCTGTCCTTTGCTGTCTGCAGGTCCTTCTGGGGCACTAGTCTAAAGGCAGTGTAGAGTCCTCACTGTAACTTAGACCCCGCAGTGTGCTTTCACCTTTCCCATTAAAGGGTTTTACTTCATTTGCTTTGAGATCCACCACCACTGATCAACTGATATCTGGAGTAAAGAGACAAAAGCTAGTTTAACTTAAAAGAACTGCACAAGAAACAGAAATAAAGTTAGTTAAAACTGTTCTTATTTATCATGAGACCTGTTAAAAGATCTGCAAACTGACACTACGTGTTTAATTAACATAGGAAAGACATTAAGAGCAAGTAATTAATGGGCAGCTTCTGCAGCAGCCCACAGGGTCTGCTGTGTCTTTCCTGAGTTGCAGACTTGTAAAATTAATATGAAGTGTGTGGAGGAAGCAGCTTGGCTCTAGGGAAGGTATGTTTCTGGTAAACATGTCACAAATCACAGGAGAGAGAGAGTTGACTGGAAATGTGTCAAAAAGCACAAGCTTCAGATTAAGCCAGAATGTCTTCTCAAGTCCACTCAATTTATCCATTCAGGGTTTTTCTTGCTGCTGCTTAATATACTACCATATACTGGAAAACTTTAGTTGGCTGCTCAGAGAAGCTCTGTACATCCTGAAGAACCTGTTCACCTTTTGCAAAACACAAATAATTCCATGTGTAAATTGTTAAAAAAAATACTGCTGAATTGTTTTAATTGTTTTAAGGGGGAGTTGTGAATATCTGTGATACTGAGACCTAAATGGAGTTAAGTATTTAATGCAAACCTCATTCATTGCTGGTGTGCAGAGTGTGCTGTGTGGAATTATTTAGAGACTGCACTAAGGAAAAGAGGATGTAGTCCAAGGATGAAGAACTTACAACATGCACATTTCTGTTGGGCATTGCCTCAGGTTTTGTGTTTGTTGAGTTTCCCAAGAGATGCAGCTTCTCATTAAATAAGAGGAGAGCAGAAGCCAGAAGTTTGTTTGCCTGCATCTCAGTTCCCCAGAACCACCTAAGGGAAACTGGGGCATCTAAATCCCTTCATCGTTTTAGAAAATCCCATTCACATTTTTTGGCTGTCTCCATTGCACCTACTTGCATGAGCTGTGTTCACATCAGCTCCTTGCCCAGGATTTCTCACTGATAAGAGAGTTAGTTTTGTTGAATTATGTACTTTAGTTTTCCCGGGAACGCAGAGAGGGTAGGGGTGTCTACTTCAAATGAGTAATGCCTTTTCTCCTTGGCAAGTGAATATCAGAGCCATTGTGTTGTACAGTGATTTTGTTTGCAAAATCCCCACTGCTGTGCTAGTTGGATGTATTATTGGATTAGGTATGGGCTGAGTCATGTCTCTCAGTGATTGTTAAGAGCCTTCTCTTTTCTTTCATGCATAAAAGCAACTGACAATTCACCTGCGAAAGCACAATGAGATTTTAATGGAGCTGGAGAATGGGATCAAAAACTCTCGCAAGCTGGAGACCTTTTGCAGAGATTTTGAGCTACAGAAAGTCTGCTACTTGCCTCTCAATACCTTCCTCCTCAGACCTTTACACAGGCTTATGCACTACAAGCAGATAATGGAGAGGCTTTGCAAGCACTACCCTCCAAACCACATAGACTTCAGGGATTCAAGAGGTAAGAGAAGAGAAAAGATGTCAGTTCCTGGAGCTGGGGAATGGCATCCAAATCCATTAGAGGTGTATGGCTAAAGAAAAAAAAAATTTTTTTTTTTTTAAAGCCTACATAAAAAGAGGATTGAGTTGCAAAATCCACCACTCTGAACACCATAAACAGTAGAGGATTAAGGTTGCTCTTCTATACACATTATGCCACAGTCTGGGCAGGTACTTGGAGTATTCTGCTGGGGGTTATTAAACAGACAGAAATGACAGCAGGTTCAGGAAGTCTCTTGAACTGAAAACAGCTGGGAGGTTGGGAGAGAGCACAGGGAACATACCATATGTGCTTGTGTTGTTCCTAGCTTTCCTTAGAGATTCTTTAATAACACAAAATACTAGCCTAGGTGAACCCTTGGTCTCACCCAGTAGGGTTGCTGTTATTATGTCTTTCAGTGTTATTTGTCTTTTTTTTTAGAAGAATACAGTTTTCTCTGTTACCATTTCCGTGATTTGTTTCAGGAGCTCAAAGCAGCCAGCATGGGTTGGTTTTGGATTTGGGGTTGTTTTTTTTTCAAACATGAAGAAATTGCCCTCCTGTAGCCTGAACTCGCTGCCTGCCATTTCTTTCTGATGGTTTGTTCTCCTTTCTCCTTGTGCCCGTCCCCCACACCTGTTGTAGGCTGTGTGTGTTTAAGGATAACTCCTTTATCTGTACAGCGTTGGTGCAGATCCATGGAAGAGCTTGGGCAGGGAGCAGTGCTCAGCACAACTGCTCCCAGGCATAACATGTGAGCTGAGCTCCTTCAGATTGTGTGGGATGAGACCCACAGCAGGCAGTGCATGGAATGCAGAGCTAACCTGACCTGTGGCAGTAAGAAATGCCTCAGAGACCTGTGACACTGGGGTGCTTTGTGGCTCAGGTGTTGGCCCAAGTGTCACTGCTCCCTGAATGATCTCAAAGAATATCATACAGCAAGTAGTGCCTGCATTTCTTTCAGCCAAGGTCAGAGGATGAAGTTGATGTGTCCATTCTCCTCTCCCCAGAGAGTGTAGCAGTCTGATTCCTGCTCCACTTTTGAAACAGATACAAAAATAGGTTTCACAGGTGAAAATAAGAGGACATGAGGACAGTGTGACTTAAAGACCCCATCACTGTGAGATCAGTTTCTTACTAAGGTGTTTGGAGATTTTTTTAAAGGTCAGAGTCTAAAGGAAGCCAAAAAATAAAAGTGAATTGAGTCCCAGAAGAGAGTATAAGTCTCCCACTAGCAGGTGGGTGAACTGTGTACTGAGCAATGATATGAGAAGGAAGATAGAACCACCATTACTGTTCACATGACTGGTTTTTTAACACCAATGGCTGTAGCTGCTCTTCTGGCACTGAAGTCAGCCAGTATCTTTGGCCCATCCAGAGGCTGCCCACCCAGCCATGTGTATCAAGGTTGATGCTCCCACACAGGATGGCACAGGGAGTTGGTGGTGTCTTTAGAGAGAATGAAGTAGAGGCATGATGAAACTCAGTGACGTGCAGCCCTTTAGTTTTTCTCGTTAATGGGACTGAGGACAAACCCCAAGGTGTTTGACATGTGAAATGATACAAGAAGTGACACTGCCATTTCCTGCTGTTTTCAAATACAGACCTGACCCAGTGTGCTACAGGCAGGGGGAAAAATGCATTTTTTTCAAGCATAAAGAACATCCTTAGATTGATCTGAGTTGTAGGAATTTAAGTCCTTTATGAGAATCCATTAGTTGGTGCTCTCAGTTGACCATACTCTTCTTATAAAGTTCCTGTGGCTAAAACAGCACAGATTTTTGGGAAATGGACTGTCTCTTCATCAAACACTCCACCCCTTCCTCTGTATAAGATGATGTCCAGAGTTTGTGTGGGTTTCAGTCTGCCTGAGTAGCATTATGCTGTAGAGGAGAAGAGTAGCACAAGAAGGTTCATAAGCCGGGTACTGCTGACAAAAGCCATATTTCTTTTTGAACATTCTTGTAAATTCTTAATAAGCACTTTATGGATTTGTCCATCTAGCTGCTTTGGCTGAGATTTCTGAAATGGTGGCTCAGCTCCATGGCAATATGATAAAGATGGAGAACTTCCAGAAGCTGCATGAACTGAAGAAAGACTTGATAGGCATGGACAATCTGGTGATCCCCGGAAGGGTAAGTAAGAGAATTGTTATTAAGATTTGATACAATTTCAAATCATAAGGTATGTTTTCAAAGCCTGTTTATTAGGGGCATGTGAAAAATTGCCTTTCCTCATCTGAACCTCTTTCTGTCACCAAAAACTCTCAGATGTAAATGTAGTAACGCCAAATGTCATGATTTAACACCAGCCAGTAGCCAGGACCCACACAGCTGCTTGCTCACTGCCCAAACAGCAGGACCAGGTAGAGAATCAGAAGGGTAAAAGCAAGCAAGAGAACTTGTGGGTTGAGATAAAGATAGTTTAACAGGGAAAGTAGAAGCCTTGCACACAAGCAAAGCAAAGCAAAGCAAGGAATTAATTCGCTGCTCCCCATGGGCAGACAGGTGTTCAGCCATCCCAGGAAAGCAGGGCCCCATCACATGTAATGGGGACTTGGGAAGACAAACATCATCACTTCAAATGTTCCTCCCTTCCTCCTTCTCCCCACTTTATGTACTGAGCACGATGTCATACGGTCTGGAATGTCCCTTTGGTCACTTTGAATCTCCTGTTCTGGCTGTGACTCCTCCCAGCCTCACATGTACCTCCAACTCCCTTGCCAGTGTGGCAGGAAGAAAACTAGAAAAGGCCTTGGCTTTGTGTGTGCCCTGCTCATCAACAACAAAAACATCTCTATTATCAACCCTGTGTTCAGCTGCTTGTGTCCAGCACAAATCCAAGACACAGCCCCATACCAGCCATGGTGAAGAAATTAACTCTGCCCCAGCCAAAACCAGCACACCATAGAAAGCAGCACCTTTAAAGCAGGAAAAGGCAATCCTCTATTACCTTTGACTCACTTTTTATGTTCTGGTTTTTGTATAGATTTGAACAGTTTTAGGCAATCCCAATCATCTTTTACAACAGAGGCAGTAAAAATGTAGTATTTATCACAGCATTCAGAGCTTGAGCACTTGCACATTTCATGCTGCCCTTATTTTCTTTTCTCAGCCCTTGATGCTAGAGCTTGGCAGATTAAAGGCAAGTAAGGCATTTGTGCTGGAGGAGTTCTAGCCCTTTCACCATGCCTTGCTTTGAAACTCATGGCCCTGGGGAGGAGCAGTCTCTTCAGTCTACATGTAACATTGGGCAATAATTTTTGACACAGTGTTGCCTTAAGTAAACAATTTAATTGTGCTGTAAGAATACCAACATCTCTTACTTATCATACCTTTTTAAAATCAAAGGCTCATTTCAGAACAAATGAGCCACAGTTTAGTATTTGTAGCCTTTTTTATTAGTCACACATATCTGTGTGTGCAAACTTGAGAATTGTTTGTTGTTGATGTAGTTTCCTCCGCACTCCCTTGACTTTCATGTGTAATGCACAAAACCAGAATGTGTGGCTGGGTTTGAAGTGGATGTGCCATTGGGAAGGCAATGCTGAGCACAGATACTTCTGGATTTGTGGCTGTTCTCCACTCCCTCCCTTTACCTCTTCCCTGTCTCCAAGCAGCTGCCACAGCTCCTGTTTCTTTCTAGTGATCCACAGACTCTTCACATCCTTGGCAAGTAGGATGTTTCACAGCCTCTGCATCTCTCTATCACATGAAATTAAATGCTGTCATCGGGTGCTCCTGCTACCTTGGTCTATTTAAAGCCTGAGCAGTCTTCCTGTCCTGTCCTAGGAAGTTCAAGGAAAAGGCAGATGGGGGAGCAGAAGTTGTTTGCCTGCCAAGACAAGAAGCATTGGCCACCACACTCTGGCACATGCCCAGGGTGTTGCTGCTTCCAGCCCTTTGGCTGTTTTCTGTCTCTGACTCAGGTCCCTGCCCTGGTGCAGGCAGGGCTGGGAGGCAAATGCCACTGTAACCCCATCCTCCTCAGGTTGTCCCTGAGCAGGATGTCTGCTGCTGAGCTGGTTCCTGTACTGCTGTGAAAACCCCCTGTGGCTGGGTGTCCTTGCAGGTGGCGGTGACCTGCAGCTCTGGATCCATGCGGTCACCGCCGCTGGCCGTGCTGGTGCCAAGCCTGCCACGGAATATCGGATGGTACCACATTGTGCTACTTATATATTAATAACAATTCATATTCCTTGGTGGCCAGCAACAGCTTCCAGCAGCCTCTCTGGTGCCATGAGCCTGCTGTGGTATAGGGATACCCACCTCTAGCCACTTTTCTACCCCTCAGCCCTTAGGGTAGTGCACATGGGGGGACTGGACACACCAAAGCAAGGTTAAGGTGTTCAGATTGTTTCTCTGAACAGGTTGATCTAAGCCAATTTATTCCTGAGGTGATGGTGATTTATCTACAATTGTGAGTAGAATGACCTTAGAAAGACTGTAATAAAGAAATAAGTATAAACCTCTTAGCAGTAGCTGGAAGGAGTGACTGAAAAATGATATTTTCATGGGTTTCAGAGAAATATAAGGTTGAGTTACTGCACAGTTCACAGTAAGCCCAGGAAATCCAGCATTTTGAAAGTTTTAGATGTGCTACTTTTCCTCTGTTTCCATCCCTAAATATTCTTAAACACAATGGTCTGAATTAATGTGCTGTATTATATGATATGGATGGTGCTGGGATAACTCACACTGCCAGAAAAATGTCTTTCTTTGTCTGCTGCTAATGGTGATGTTGAGTCGTGTAGCTGGTTTTACATTGCAGTGAGAGAGCAATGGATGCCATATGCACCACAGAAGATTACCAGTGGCTAACCAAGAACACATAAATCATTAGTTTTTATGTCATCTGTGCTGTGAAGAATACTCATTAAAAACTGATGAAAGAGGGAGCTGTCTGAAGGAATTAATGTTGGATAAAGACAATTTTGCTTAGCTGAATTTTCTTAGTATGAATAAAAGGAGTTTATCCTAAAGACAGTTACAGACAGAAAGGAATTATCCTATAAATTAGATTTCTAACATATTTAATAAAATTAAAAGTCTTGGTAATTAATAGTAAAGTCATTTGTATGACCATGTAGTCATATTTCTGTTCACATACTAAAAAAATGATAATTTCTGCAGGAGATACATTTTTGGTTTGTATTTGTTTCCCACAGGAGTTTATTAGACTGGGCAGTCTTAGTAAGCTGTCTGGAAAAGGTTTACAGCAACGGATGTTTTTTCTGGTAAGCAAGAAGACAATTTTTTCTTTGTACAATGAAATGTAATTCTAGGCATCTACTAGACATAACTGTTAGACTTGAATTTTGAATTACAGTAAGTATTTTTAAACAGCCTTTTTTAAATTAACATAGTACAACAACCATGCAGCTGGTTGTTAAGAACCTACATTTCTGTTCAAATCCAATATTCTCTTTGTAACTGCTTCTTACAAAGATAAAGCTATTTTTCATATGACAACGTGAATATATGATAAAATAATACCTCCTTGCACCTTGTCTTAAATAAAAGCGGAGTCATTGCAAAATGAAAAGGAGCACCAGGGATAGTGATCATATTCAGAAAAGAAGATAAAGAGTGACTCCTGGTGATACAAAGAATAATTCACATAATGCTCTCAGAACACATTACAGAACCAAATTTTTCCACAAACCATCCAGTTCCAACATGAGTGCCCAGCATGTTGATGGACCTGCCTGTACTTGGAGATACTTTTTGTAGGTTTTGCACTAGGGAAGTTTGACTCCTCCCACCACTTTGACGTTATGGTGATCCCACTCAGTCTCTGATCCACAAGAGTCCACTGGATAGTTCCTCCTCTCTTTTCTTTCCAGCCAGCTGATTTGTTCCCAGGCTCCTCATGTTACTGCTCTTGTGCCCTTTGTGCCGGGGCCTTGGGATGCCCAGCAGAGCGCACAGATTCTTTAGTACACAAAACCCTGAGGAGACAGTGTAGTGTGGCAGAAAAATGCTTCCTTGGCTTCTTGTGTGCAAAAGGTGAAGGCAGTGGCTGCGTAGAAAAGTCTGTGAGTGCACTAGATTTTACAAGGTGTTTGAGATTTAATCTTTCCGATGGACCAAAGATATAACCTGATAAATCTACCTGAGTAGGATTATCCTCAGCCTTTAAAGGCACTGAAGAGGAAGCCTAATGAGTACGGTGCAGATTTTCTTGCGTACCAACAGATACTAGATGATGCCTTGGTATTATACCTGTATACAGCATTAAAAATCTGACAGCTAGACTTGAGTCAGTTGCTTTCACTGTCAAAGAAGTCTTTTATTTGTCTTAAGCACCAGAATTTATTTGGAGGTAAAATCCCAGGTCAGTACTGTGGCATTCCAAGTACAAGTGTAATCATTGGCAAAATTAAATCCCCCTCTAGTGGCCGATCCACAAAGCTTCATGAATTACTTCTGTTGCATTGTAGAGGTCTGTGGTGAGAGCTCTGTCTCACACCACAGAGTGTGATTTTCTGGTTTGGTTTCTGGTTTCTCACACCATCTGATTTGAGAAAAACACCTTTTAACCTGGGTGGCCCAGTGAAGATACTCTGTTCATTTTATGGCAACAAAATGCAGGCAGTCATTTCACATACTTCGGACAATTGTTGTTACCTGCAGGAAGCTCTATAAATTGAGATTCTCAGTCTCTTCACCTTGATATTTTTAACCTAAAACCACCTACCTTAAAACAGGTCTCCCAGCTTCTTTCTGAATATGGGGAGTAAAAGATAGCCACTGTTTCTAAGGGCTGAGTAGAAAACATCTCTTGGGCAGGTTTACTTATATTTTCTCTCAAAGCAGGAGAAAATATTGGTGAAACATACACTTTCCATAGCTTCAAAGTTCAGCAGAGTGTGAAGTATACTGCTCTGCTTCACCGCTGTTGTGGCTTAATAGTTCTGACCTAGAGGTCACAAAGGGGACATTAGAAGGCATTGGAAAATATCCAGTGAAAAATTATGGAAACATATCTAAAATTAGCTGGAAAGGAGGGCTGGGAAGATAACAGGTACTAACACTAGGTAGTGGAATATTGTGGAAGCCAGTATTTTGGATTTGCACATTAGGATTGCCATATAAATACTCAGTTTTCCTGTATTCATTGTTCTGATTTTTTTTTTTCATATACATGCATGCCAACCAACACCATTCTAATGATGCTTATCCTTGCTTTTTAGTTTAATGATATCCTGTTGTACACAAGTAGAGGCCTGACAGCATCCAATCAGTTTAAAGTCCACGGGCATCTTCCACTGTATGGCATGACAGTAAGTATTGTGAGAACTTAAGGGCTTCATGCTTAAGTGGCCATTTGTGGTCACATCTTATTTGCTTGATGAATTTCTGCTGGGCTGAAAACAGCAGCAAAGGGGGAGGGGATGTTCTCTAAATCCATCTTGGGTTCAGCATCTGTTCCTGCAGCCTTCTGCACAGAGGTGATACAGCAAAGGTGAGGGAGGAAAAAGACCTTTGAGGACTGCTTCCTCACAATGCAGAGTTCTCTGGAGATGGGTTCTTTGTTTTTCTTAACCATTAATTTGACCATGATTCTTGCAAGTAATTAATCACCAATTCATTATAGACACACACACAAGTAAACAGTAGTGACAATGTAATTTGTATAAAAAATGCATTTCCTAATGTTTCCAGCTCTATATCTTAAGCCAAAGTAGTGGGACTCGGGCAGCAAAATGTCATTTGGAGCTCTTGTTGCAATTCTTCTGGAAAACACCCATTTCAAGCCAATAGCACATATTTACCTCTTCTTGTATTGTTTCAAAAGTATTTTTGCTGATTTCAAAACACTTTAATCCCCTCCATTATTTTCCATGGAGCTTCTCACTGTTTTGTATCAATTCTATACTGTTCTCCTGAGAACCAAGTTAAATTGTCACTACACCAGTAACTGATTTTTTCTAAACACTTGTGAAGTTTCAAGTTTTAACTAGCATTTCAAGGACTCTACTTTGATGGCCATTTGGCCTGAACTTGCTCTCAGCAGAACTGTGCTATGCTACGGTTTCCAGAGCACTCCCAGCATTTAACACATCCTTTTGTACAATAAATCACTCTTCTGATAAAAATACCGCTATTTTCTTTGATACAAAGCACACAAAGCCATGCTTTTGGTTCAAGACATTATTGCAGAACTAACTTTCTATTCTTCCAACTTGCAAGGCATTGTTTTTTCCTCAATATCTAGCTCAAATCTGTCTGTGAACATTTCACCTAGTTTTCTTTTCCCCAATGGTAAGAGCTCATTCAGTTCACTGTTTCACCTTAAGAAATATGTTCTTCCTGCAGTCTGACTGCATTTGGCTTTTTATCTCTCAGATGGAAGAAAGTGAGGAGGAATGGGGAGTTCCTCACTGTCTGACACTACGAGGTCAACACCAGTCCATTGTTGTTGCTGCAAGGTAATTCAGTGGAGACAAAGTCCACATGTGAATTGTATTTTTCTGCAGCTGTCACAGTGGGACAGAGGCATCATTTTCTTTGTATTTCCTCGTAAAACAATCTCCTCAAAGGTATTCTTTCATGAAAGCCCCATTTGTTAAGAAAAATGTGGATGCCACAACAGAGTGGCAATTGTACAAGTCGGAACCAAAACTAAGTTATCAGGAAAAAAAAGGTAGCATCCTGTGTCTGAATTTCTTTATTTCAGTTAAAAGTAAGCTCAGCTTGTGTCTATTTCTTAGAGTTTGCTTTCAGTCTGTGTGAAAGTGAGTAAAACTTGAATTTTCATTGTTAGTACCCGTGCTGAAATGGACAAATGGACTGAGGACATCCAGATGGCAATAGACCTGGCAGAGAAAAGCAGCGGCCCTGCCCCAGAGTTACTGGCAAGCAGCCCACCTGACAATAGTAAGTAAATGCCAGAGAGTAGGTTTTACTCACTTTTGTCAGTATGATTGGTGGTTGCTTCTAAGCAAAGTGGTGAAAAGTGCTGGCCACAGGTCAAACAGAGACATTTGAAGTTGATTTATATACATGTATATGTGTAGATATATAGATATATGTGCCGTTTTAAAGCTCTTGTTGATGTTAGCAGAAAGTTTCATTGAATAGAGAAGTGACTTAAGCATATTGATTCCAGGAACTATTTGGGCATTGCCTGTCCTTGGAAGGTATTAAAAACACCAACAAAGCATGTTAGTTAGCCTTTAATTCTAACATTTGCAAAAACACATAAATTAATTATATAAAATACAATAATCTATTTAAAATCTGCACAAAATTATTTCTAAAACGGTGTTTTAAAATCAGTTCACAATTCTGTGGACAGAATTGATTTGTTTAATTTTTCCAATTATATATGTTGTTGCATAGAGGAAGAAAGATGCTTTTTCCCTGCATTTCATAGAGTCTCCTGATGAAACTACTGTAGACCAGGAATCTGAGGACGACCTCAGTGCATCCCGCACCTCACTCGAACGTCAGTCACCACACCGTGGCAACACTACGGTGCACGTCTGCTGGCACAGAAATACCAGTGTTTCAATGATCGACTTTAGTATTGCTGTGGAGGTATCTGCCTCAGAACGACCTGAACTGCAGCTCCAGGCTCGCTTTTGAATGACAATTTCCTTTTTGCTCCTCCTTAACAACTGTGCTGTTCCCTTGTCTCCTCCTGGGGAAGTTTCAGGCACGCTTATTAAACCACCTCCCGTGTTCTCAAATGATGGCATAAACCGTGACTCAAGAAGCACTGATCTGCTCCTGTAGTGCACCTCTGTAAAATCAGATGGAGCAGTAATTTTCATAGAAGCAACTGTCAAAAAAAAAAGCTGATGCCCTTTAAAATATAAAGCAGTTCAAACTGTCTTAATGCTTTCAGTTACAGAGGCATTAAGTCGTTGCTTGAGCGGAAAGGATATTGTCTTTAGCTGCTGCAGCCAGAGTTTTAATTATGTGTATTACTAACTTACTTTCTTTACCTAGCCATCTTTTCTGGAACCTTGTCTCATTGCTCAGTCTCATCTGCTTTTTCTTTATTTGCATTTTCCACCTCAAAATAAACTCCCTTTTTTACCCCTCTGATCACAGCCAAGCCAATTTGGTACACATTTGTTAATTCTGTACTCAACAGCCAAGGTGCAGACATTGTCTTTTCAAAGATTGACATGAATGAAACCTAGCTCAGTGTAGGTTTTAGGATGAGGTAGCAAGCCTGCTGAGATGTTCTTCCTTCACCAAACAGAGTCCAAGGAGCTCTGCATACTTTATCACAGTCCTCAGCAAATGAAAATGTATGCTCTATGAAAATGGAAAAAGGAATCTTAAAGCTGAGTGGATTTGCACTCAAGTGGCAGCCCTCAGACATCAGCCCGCCATTGCTCTAGAGAAGAGATCTTGACACAGGACACAGTGATGCAAGGACAGACATATTCATAGTTTGTGTAACTGCCTCTGTTTTTAAACAGGAGGTGAGTTTGTTGCTAAATATGGCAAAATAATTCTGTACTAAAAAATGCTGACTGTAGAGCCTCATTTCAGTCCCACATTGGTGGGATTTTCCATTCTTCATACCCTTATATCCTGCAAGGGAGGAATAGTTCAGCGCAGGACAAGGTCTTGTATTTTTCCCTAAAGCAGAGGGTTTATTATAAAGTAGATATAAAACTTATACCAGTGACTCATTCTAATGATTAAAACATTTAGTTAGGCAAATCTAACTAGGTCTGAGATCAGTGCTCATTGTTGCTCCTTTTTGTACCTTCCCTGTGCCTCAAATGAACACAAAGCAGCGAAGATCACGCACACCCTGGAGCCATGCCTTGTTCTGTGAAAACATCTCCAGCTCCACTGCTGCTCCATGCGTGGCAGGTCCCGCTCATGCTCACGTCATCCTGTCGGTGCCTCTCACTTCAGCATTATCGTTTATTTTCTTTGTGTCTCTCCCTCCTTTCTGTCTCTCTCGTGGTAGAAGATCCTCTCTCTGTCAGTGACTGTTCCTCCCTACCTGCTGGACTGATCAGTGATCAGCGGCCTGTTTCCATTTCATATGTCTGCTGGTACCGAATGCAAAGCCTGTCCTTTTATGATATCCTCCAGAGTAATGAGGTAACAGAAAATTAAGGAGTACACCTGTAACTTAGGGCAAGGAGGCAGTAGTCCAGATATCAAAGAACAGGATGATTTAAAGGAAAGGCTTTAATGCATATTCAAGGCTGGTGAAAACAGAACTTTTTAAGAACACTTCATTTGTATTAGCTACACCAGGAACCCCAGATTTCGACTACTAAGCTTTACAGATTAACTTATCAGCATTAGATAACGAGAGTGATGTAAAAGCTATTGTGATCCAGGAAAGAGCCCTCACAGTCAGCAAGGAATGGGAAGTCATTAATAATTCACTGAGAACCCCCCTTGCATTTGCAAGGAACAATGATGCTTGGTTTTCCACCTTCACTATGTGAAGAGCGGTTGCTTCAGCCAGCCCTTAAATACATGTACTTGGTTATGGCTTTCTCCTCCTTTATGTTAAACTATTCAAAATCCAGCTAAAAGTAAGGTTAATGGTCCTTGTTTTTGAAATCTTTGAAAAGTACCATGTGAACTTTATGGGTATGGAGACCTCAATCTCTATCTGCAATTCTAAAGTATGTCATAATTTTCCTTTACATCACAAATTCATGTCAGACTTTCTGTTTCCATTCAATTTAAGTATCATTCCAAAAGAAGAGAATCAGACTAACAAGACTGAGGTTTAGTAACAGATTGCCAAAAGCCACCTCAGTTGATAAAATAATTAGTGTAGTAGCTTTGAGTTTTTGGAAATACTCAGCTGCAAACAAAAAAATACATTACAGCAGTAGAAAAATGCAGATGTCCAGTCAATCAAAGCATTTTCATTTACACCAAGGTCACGTGAAAGCAAATAATTTTTCTTACAATAACTAAGCTGCAGGCACCTTTCACTGTTTTACTTGGCTGCTTTTGATCTGTTTCAGAACCAGCTATCTGGAAATCTGCTAAGAAAATTCAAAAACAGCAATGGGTGGCAGAAGCTTTGGGTGGTGTTCACCAACTTCTGCATGTTCTTCTATAAATCGCACCAGGTAACCAACTGGGCAAGTGTGAGTGGCTGGAGAAGAGTGTGGGGTTCTTTTCCAAAGAGCGAGCTAAGAGAACAGTGGGCATCAGCCACAGATGCTGTAGGCTGGAGCAGCAGGTGCACTGGTCATGGCTCCACACACAGCCTTCACTGCCACTGGCACACAGAACAGGGCTTGTTTTCACTCTGCTCCTGGGTCAGTTCTTTCCTGAAGCTTTCAGCAGTTGCAGTACATTCATTCTTGAAAGCACAGCAGAGCTCACCACTGCTCAGAAGCTGTAGTGCAAGTTTAAACCAGGCTTTTCTTACTACAGTTAAAAACTTAATAGTGACTTACAAATTCTGTTTACCATTACTGAGACTAAAGCCAAAAAAGAGAACAGCAGTCAGTGATACAATCCATCTGAGCAAACATCCGACTGTAGAAGTAGGGAATTTCTGTTTAGAATCTGTTTGAGCAGGGCATAAGGACAAAGTAACTGGAGTTGCTACATTGTGCTTTCATTGTTACAGAAATCCTAAATGATTGAAGAAGGAATTGGAGGGTATTCTACACCTGAAGAGGGATAAGGAAATCATTTGCCATGCAGTAAAAGGACTTGAGCAGTGAACCTGCTGGGTGGCCAGCACAGCTCTAAAGGAGTAGGAGTTTGCAGGCAGAATGAGCCTTGGATAATTCCCTGCAAATGGCAAATGATGGAGCTTTATGCTCATAGTTTGAAAGTAGTGAAACTCCAAGATATTAGCCAGCTTTCCTTCAGGGAAATACTGACAGAATCAGCCTGCAGCAGATCTTTATGCAAAGGATCTGTAATGATGACCAACTCAAACTACCAGACAATTAATTTTATTGCAGTTGTATATATATCTGGTATTTTTCTGCACTGTGTAGAAACACAGTGATCTTTAAATGAGTGTGTATCTGCTTTCCATTTACTTATGTGCTCTCTTTATTTAAGGGCATTTGATCTCACAGCATTTTCCATCATATCTTTTCAGGACAATCATCCTTTAGCCAGCCTTCCTTTATTGGGATATTCACTTACCCTTCCTTCTGAATCTGAAAACATTCACAAAGATTATGTGTTCAAGCTACATTTCAAATCCCATGTGTACTACTTCAGGGCTGAAAGTGAATACACCTTTGAAAGGTATGTTTGTTTTCTGTGAGCAAAAATTTTTGGTAAATTCCAGGAGTATTCTTCCAAAGGTTAGTAGATGCAAAGTTTAGTAAGTTGGTTCAGTAATACAGGCAAGTGGTTCAGCACAACTGGAGAAAGGACCTTTTAAAATTATAAAACAAATTTTAAACCTGATACTGCTAAAATCAAGTGATTGGTTGTGATAATATGGAAGCAGCAGTAGTAATTACTGCAAAACCTGGAATTATCCAGTCAAAATTGATCAGGCTGTCTGTATGGTGAGCTCCATGTCTCAGACTTCAGGAAGCATGTGAACAGATCACAGGACACCTCAGTAGCTCTTCAGAATAGCTTCGCTTCCACTAGAACAACTGCATGGAAAATCCACACTTGAAATAAAATTCCAAATTTATAGAAGCAGCTGTTCCTACTGTATCTTTATGCCTCTTCATCATGTAATTTTTACATCTCCCACTGAACTTCAGATACTTGGAGAGTCATGGAAAATGCACTACTTGTCCTAATTTCTGGTTTGTGATTGTTCATACATGAACTAATTTAGCTCCTTTTATATGAAGCATGAACATGTCAAAAATCATGATGTCTTCATCAAAGAAAGCTGTTCTTAACTTTTAACATGTCAGTCCAAAACTGTAAACAAGGCAGCAAACTGTGGGAAAGTGGTGATAAAATAAAACCACAAAATGCCTTTATCAGTTCTAGGAAAAAGAAGCAGAAATTGCAGCTAAAGTACATTTCTTTTGAAAGATTGGTCTCAGTTGGTCATTGCCTGGACCACTCAGAAAAAAAGATATTTGGTGTCTGCAGAGCAAGTAAATTCACTACGAACTTCATGAGTCTTGGGTCCCATCTCTCTAAACCTCCTTGCAGTTTTGGCAGTTGATCCTCTTGCCTTCAGATTGATTTAGGGGTGAAGTAGGAAGATGCTCCCACAGACACCAAAAATCAAACTGTACAACCAATAGCACAGACCATATCCTCCACTGGGAACTGACCTTTCTTTTGTTTGTGTCTCTCCTCATGCCTCCTCACAGATGGATGGAAGTGATCCGAAGTGCCACCAGCTCTGCCTCACGCACTCGAGCTCTGAGTCACAAAGAGCCTCATGCCTATTGACGGCTGAACAAGCCGCTGTGTTGATTGTCCAGCAGCTGCTTCTGATTTTCTAGAGGACATTTCAAACTCTTTTTCTCCCTCCAAGTTTAGGAAAACTTACACTTTGGTAAAAGAAGAGAATAAGTATGGTTTTGCAGAAACTTTCACAATTCCTCAGCAAAACTGTTTAAATTCTCCGTATATACAAACTAGCTTACCATCATCCCAGTGGCTGCGGTTCATTTCATGTCTTGTATTTTGTCATTCTGTGCTGTTTTTAGCTTGTGCCAGTATTAAAATATTGTCCTTATTAGAGTGCCAAATGCCAAAAGACATTTTGTTGCCTCAAAGATTGCACCCAAAAGAACTCCCAGATGACTGAAACCTGAAAATTTTCTCCTCTGAGGCAAACACTATTTTCTTCTCTTTTCATAAAAATATATTATTTTTTTTTACCATGTTAATCTGTAGACTGCTGGGCTTTTAAATGTAGATGGAGTTTCACAGTATAGAACATAATTATATATACAGCAAGCAGTCTAACAGGAATGAGGTAACTTTCAGATTTCATGCTTTTTCCCAGTCTTTCTATATTTAATCAGCAACGATTTACTAATTTTCTGTGTTTAACAAGAAAACAGTTTACAGCTCATTCTCATTTCCCTTTGGGGTCACAAATCCATGTGGTATAAATAAAGTATAGGGTTCTTATCTAACCATTTTCTTGGTGCAAGTTGACCAAATTGTTCATCTGATGACTTTGAAAAGTGAGTACTACTTGCAAGACAAAAAATTTTTAAAATAATCCAGTGCAATATTATTTGGGCTGTTAATGTACTGTGAATGGTTATGTACAAGAAGAAATTAAAGGCTGTGGTGACATTCTGCTGTTTGTTTCACGAACTTGAAAGAAAACCTGTAAGCTACAAGAACCGCAGCTATTTGTTATTCATTTGTAGTGTTTTGGTTGTAAATTGCTCTAAGCTGGGGGGTACTACTGAAGCCCCAAGTTTTCATCCTGCTTGCTACACATCCCAAATTAACTTCCAGTTTATTGTTGGAATTTCAGTCTGTCCCTCTCTCCCCTGGGGCTCAGGCAGACAGAGGGCGACTTACACAACCTGCAGCAGAATTACCCATTCCGTATGCCTGGCTTTAACATCGGCTGGCACCGCATTTTGGATAAGCTGGTGGCGCACTGAGAAGGTTGGCAGCACTGTGTCCACAAGGCTTAGATGGTTTCCCTCCCGTTGTAAGAAACACTGTCACTAGGGTGATGTAAAACTTCCATTAGCAGAAGTTTGATGTGCTGGTGACACCCATCACCATTACAGGCCTTGGAGGAGGCATGGTGCTAAGCAGAGGGGGCCTGAAGGTCAGTCTGGGAAATGAAGCTGGGGAAGTTCTATCCCTGCTTTTTCTTCATGCAGCTACTCGCTTTGTTAATGGCTTGTCTGTGTGCGATGTGTAAAGTGGCTTCTTACAGCTTTGCTCACAACAAAAGGGAATAAAATACCTCACAACACCATTGTACATATGCCTGTTTTGAGACAGTAAAGTCTTCTTTCTGTTACCCCCGACCCCAAACGTACCTCTGTCCAAGGTGAGGATGGGCTCCAAACCCCTTAGGACATGCTGCAGTCTCCAGTGGCCAAATCAAAGCACACCCTGACAAAGGGAAACCCTTTTCAGAGCATTTCCCTCAGCTGCATGGAGACCTTCAGCCCTCTGGACAGGTAGTGTGTGCAGTTGCTCTTTTCCTCCGTTATTGCCCCTGGCTGTCTGTACCAGTGCAATAATCACACCTACCAGCATTGCCTCTGGCTAGGACCTGCTGAAGGACAAACGTGGAAAGAAAATCTGAAGCCCATTTTCCCAGCTGCAGGTCCCATTGCCTTGTCCATTCCGAGCCTGTGACCCTGCCCTGTAGTAACATAAAGGAATTCCAGTGCTTCAGGACTGACCAGGAATGTGAGCAATGATCTGCGTAGTGAGGTGAAGAGGCAATAACACAGCATAGATGCCTTACTGCTCTGGGAAAACAATGCTGAAAAACAACAGCTTTGATGTTGCTATGAAGTAAAAGGCTGCAGACCTGGTCCTGCCAAAAATTTTTATTACTGAGTGGTAAATTAGTACCTTACAAGACGGGGCCCTGCCTCTTCCCTTTAAAATTGTTATCTATAACAGTGAAAAGCTTTTTTTTAAGAAATTACATTGAGGGCCCTGTCCTTAATTCAGCCAAAACTGGGTTTTAATTTAGAACCCTGGGGCTTGTTGGATACAATGTTCATTAACTGCTATCTGCTGCAGTACTTAATTCTGAGCTCTCCACAGAAATCACATAACACTTTTCTCATTAAGTTTCATTTTTACACAAGGTCAATTTGGAAAATAAGGCACAGACCAAGATACAGTGATACTTATTGTTAACAGCAGAGAGACCAAGCTAGGCTGCGGGTGCAACTTGCAGAATACCCACCTAATCACCTTTTTGTATTATTTTTCCTATAAAAAACTAAGTTTAAAACAAGGTTTTTTTATTCTTTTCTAATAGTGTGATTTTTAATTCCTTTTTAAAAGGGAACCATGTGAACTGCTGTCATCCGTCAGCATTTTTCTAGGTGTCTATTCCCAAGGTTAACCCAAAACTGAAATGATAGTAAGAGAATAAAATCAATTGTCCTGATGCTCATATCTTGGAAACAGGCAGAGTCCATGTGTGTGAATGCAACTCGATGTACTAGAAAACTTTAATGTACAACCACTTATTTTTAACCCTGATTCACATCATATCACTGCCTGTTCAGCCAAGCAGAGCCCACAGAGAGGCAGGGCCACTGTGTGCCAGGGTCAGGAGCTACCACTAAACACACCTCTCTCAGCTGCAGGAAAACCTCAAACAGGTCACTCCAGGAGATTTACTGGTATTGTTATTACTCACCATGAAATAGTTGCCAGTTTCCAATGAGCAAATAAAAACAAAACAGGGACTTTATTGCCTCAGGAGTAACACCACAGGCAAAGGGATCAAAAAAGCCTGGACTCCTGTTGTCTTTTCAACAAGATTAAGCATCTCCACCATTTATCTGCTGTCTACTTTAATTGCTGTTAAGATATGTTTGATAATATACGTCAAACCTACCTCTTTTCAGAACATTTTATTTAAACAACACTGACACCTTAATGCCTTTGTAAATTCAGCTGAAACCTGACAAAAATGACAGACTGAAAGACAAGTCAGCAGGCAGGGGAAGACACACTGTGAGTGCAGAAATCTTGATAAAAGTCTCTGACTAAAGAGAAAGAAAAATCTATTTTAGAGACAAAATCAGGTGTAATACCCTACCATTCCATCAGCCAAGAACAAAACGGAGGATCAAGAAAGACCTGAAAAGCCCAATTTTTCCTGTTCTTTCTTTCTATACAGGACCAATTACACAGACTTAGCCCTCAAAAGCGCAGTTACCTATGCACAGGCAGATGCACAACTCCAGTTGCTACAGCACATGGGATACTACCTCTGCCCTGGGGGCACAGGAAACCCGGTAGGGGATAAAATAACGGGCAATGTGCCACACATACGGTTTTTAGCAGCAGAAAATAGTAATGAAGTATAACTACAGGTGTGCAGCTGTCACACAGTTTGTCACCAGTTAAAAGTGCAATTCTTGGGGGGGTGGGGTTAGCAAATGCAATTTGTTGTGAGCACTTCATCAGTTTCACTGGGCTGGCAGGATGGAAACTGCAAGGTGGGTTTTAAATCACTGCCATCTGCAAGTGCTACAAATTCTGAGCTGATTACCATTAAAAACCAAACAGTGATTTATAAACTTTCTGCATGTCATTACTGACACGTGGGCAATAGCAGTTCTAGAAGCTCAAAGAGCATCCCCCTCAGGGAAGGAGCCCTGAATCTCATCTCACTGACCACTCAGGTGGCAACATTTCATGAAACTTTTCCTTCTTTATTTCTAGGTCACGTAGTTTGCAAGGAGGTTTATTGTTTTGGTGTGGAGTGACAAAAGTAAAATTTAAATACACAGTTCTAAACAGGTAGCAAGATTACAGAAAACAAGACACACACTTTAATGGTCCTCTATAATCGTGCATTAAAGGTGACAGGAAACCCTTGTATATGATTTGTCCATGGCATATGCTCACTGCAGTTACCAGCACATCTGGACAACACAGTTACAGAGAGGAAGCAGATTTGTGCTGTACCTTCTGCTCCTCCCCAGCAGCTTACAAAATCGACTTGCAATTGTCCTGATCCTTGCATTATACCTGTGCTTATCGGCACTCTGGATAATCTTCCAATGTTGATGTCTTTGATGGCAAAAAAACATTTCCTTGAAAGGTTACCGTAAAACTACTGGTACCACGTAGTTTAAAAAGTAATAGAGAACGTCACATTAAGTAGTGAGAGCTAAAGAAGACACTGCCCAAGTACATTAAAAGCACATTTGGAGGCAGATGATGAGGGGTGCTAGGGTACAGGGGGATAGGAACTCAGGCTGAGCCAGCTGCTTTGCAGTGAGGTACCAACACACCCAGCCTCACCTTCCCACTCCACCCACCCCTCTTGCACAGCAGGGGCAGAACACCCCAGTTAAACTGATTTTTGTGGAATGCCCTATCTTCTGCTCCCACAAGCTCCCACACAATGGAGCTGCAAAGGAACAGTGGCACGGCAGAGTGAAGTTACTGCTTTGTTACTTCACCAAAAGTATTCTGTGCAGCACTAGCACCTCATCCTTCAGTGATCTGGTCAGCAGCTACAAAGTACAACAGAGAAAATTAAGGTAAAAAAATAGATTTGAGAGTTACAAAAAAGCAAGCCTTCAGTTCAAATAACTGATTTTATTGTTTTTAAACAGTGAGTTTATTTACTGCCTAATCATGAAATCCCTGACAAATAAGCAGTTCTATTAATTTAAAGATTTGCATAAATAGAGATAGCTTGTCATTTAGTATAGTCAAGACTGAGTGAAGGTACTACCTGCACAGAAAAATTATCAGTGCAACATCGTAACACAGATATGTCTTAAGCATGAAAAAACCTCTCAAAAATATCAATACACTTCTTTTTCTCTGAGAAACTGAGGTGGTGCTTCTTTCAAATGAAGCTCCTCTTCTGTTACCAATATAGACCTGATTTTAAAGCATCAATACTTTTCAATAGCAAATGATTGTACTTCTACATTCAAGACACAGCACGCTTTATTTTGTCAGTGAATCTCAGTTTAAGATAGTCTATATTTAAATAATCTGTATATTACATATAAAAATACACATCTCTACCATAAATGAGGTCTTGTCTCCTAAATGCCCAAGCCTTTTGGCCACCTGCCCATACCGTCTTACTTATCTTAAGCTCTGACACATTCATCAAGCAAATTCTGCCACCATCTACTCAGAGAAGTACTTCCTCAGCATACAGTCCTGGAACACAATTAAAATGCAACTCAAAACACATATATAACTTTTCAAATGAGTGTTCAAAGATTGTAGCTTAGAATTTAATTCAACTTGCTGATTAAGAATTTCTTAACATTCAAGCCAGCAGCATAAATTTAACTTCCCCACTACGTCTCAGGGTTCTGTGCATCTCCAGGTAAGCTCACTTTAATTTCCAGTCCTTACGTTAATAGATGACTAGAGAACAGCTTACACTGATCAATTTATATTTCGAGTGCAAACGCACCTGTTGATATCCTTATGCAGTCATAGCACACGGATCTGTTGAAGGCTGAATGTTCTCATATTGAGACATCAACAGGTAAATTTCCCACTGCACTACATTCTGATGCACATTTCACAAAAGCAGTGCTAAATTTGTTTCCTCAAGAGTGAGCCTATCCATAACACTTAAGAGCACACTAAACAACATAATTAAAGACATTAATCAAAGTGGAGATGTAAAACATTGCTCAAACTTTAGCATTGTTCAATTTACTTTAAATTCCCTTAGCCATAAAGGAAACCCATTACCTCATTAGGCTGGCTAATGAGTAGTGCCTGAAAGCATGGCCACAAGATGAACACACACGCACGTTTCTTCCAACTGTTGTTTCAACCTGGGCAGAAGTGTATTAGCTCTGTTAGCAAGACAGTGTCCTCTTACTGTTAAATTCTTAAATTAATAAATTAAGGCTATTAATATGCATAGACTAAGGGCTACCATGGTGATAGAAGTCCTGGAAGGAGACCTCACCAGCTTCCACAATGGTTAGTGTACCTGGGTTTCTTGTACCAAGCCAGGCAGATATGCCTGTACTTTTAAAAGTTAATCCTTTCTCTTCCAAAGCTCCCATCTATATTTTTTTAAAAAGTAAATATATGTTACCTCAGTGTCGTGCAAAGCATAAAGTCATCAACTTCTTCATTAAAAGAAGGCAAAAATGCTCTCTTAGCTACTGGAAAAAGAAGTACCTGAATATAGTCTCGGTGAAACCAACCAAAGTAAACCTCAGAGTAATACTGTTGGGGGTGGGGGGGGGGGGAATAGCAGCTACCTAATCAACTGTGCATACAATTAATGAACTAGTGTTACTATTTGCAAGATCTAGAACACCTGAAGTCAGCTATCTAGAAGCCCTCACAGGAACAGTGGAAATTACAACATTCAGAATTTTAAGAAATAGCTTTTCTCTGGAGAGGCAACCAACACACAGCACTTGGGCTGTTTTGCAGTCTCTCTGTCCAACACCTGTCAGTTTTGGTAAAGAGATGCATGGATCGAGGCAGCGAGACCAAATATTGAATCTATGGATTTTTCTTTACGCTGAAAGACATTTGTTTTAATGATAAAAATAGGCATGATAAAGAAATACTTGCCACTGTCTCAGAATCTACATCTTAAGGAGATATTTCAGAATAAATTATGTAAATAAAGATTTGTGTGAGCATTTAAACATGTTCAGGTGAAAAAAAAGACTGTGTCTGAATTTCACAAGCTTCACAAATATCTGTTACTAAAATTGAACTATTTCAGAATTTGCGTTGGCACAATTTGAAACGGAAGATATGAAAGAACTCATTCTCTAAGAAAAACAATAATTTAAATTAAAAGCTTTGAGAGACCAGGTGTATGAAATTTAAAGTAACTAGAAGTAGTACCATACATAGAAAGTCACACTCAGAATATAAGTAAAAAGAAAGAAAAGCTGGAGAAACAGAATAAAATTGTGTCTGTGCTGAGGTACAAATAGAAAGTTCTATAATACAGGATTAACTCTTTCAATGGCAAATACTTCACATACAAAAATCTAACTGAGATTCACTTATCACATAATTCAAACTTTACATGTAATAAAGGCAAGGCAATACTCAGTTATGGCCTGTCAAATGTTTACCCCACTAACATTATCTATAAAAGCACTTTACCATTTTGTACACAGTGATTCCTTATGCACATTGAAAGGCTTTCTGTTAAAAAAGACATTATATATATATATATCTGTACACAATTCCGACAACCATGCTCCATCTCCCAGTGGAATTCTTAAAGCAAGATACCTGAGGTTTCTCAATATCTTCAATTTCTCTATCACAAACCTAAATATACATTTCAGATTTTACAAAAGGACACCTCCCTGGAATATGTGTATTATCATCTAAAAAAATTAGAGCTTTAAGGATCTGAAAAAGACTGCCTCCATCCAAGAGATTTCATTTTCACTCTTGGGAATGTCCTTCCTCCCAAGGACTTCACAGAGACTGAGAGGCAGAACATCATTAGGGTGTACACCTTCAATGCAGACACCATGGGATCTCTGCTGTCTTAGGAAAGCCCGGAAGGAAGAGTATGTCAGTAGGATGAAGAACTTCCTCCAGCTAGGGAATATCTGAAGAGGAAAAGAAATAATTACTATTGCACATTTTAGAAAGGTGCTCTACAAGAAGCAGCAATGAAGTTATTCCATTTTATGCCAATGAAGTTCTAGCCTTTTTTCTTGCACAGTGGCACTCACCACTGCCACCACACTTTAAAGGGAGAACCGTGAAACTGAACAACCCTGTTACAGTATCACTGTTTTCCTAACAAACAGCAACAACCTATGCTCAAGTGTGTTACTAAGCAGCACTTAATGATGAACATTTAGTGACTCCAACTTTCCTACTTTGCAAGTTTACATCAAATCTTTTCAAAATATTACTGGGCCAGGAAAACTGTACTTCTTGATCTTAAGAGCACACCTCCTAATCACATTAAGTTTCTGGTAACCCTCATCAAACATACAAGATCAAAATTGTGCAGGGGGGAAGGTAACTTTCCCACCTTACTGGGCAACTGTTCTGAGGGTGCCAACTCATTCCCTCAGACAAACACAAAATCCAGTTCTAACCAATCATAAGGGGGAGTGAAAATGTCATCAGAAACTTGTTGAAAACCTATCTTCGGTAATTAGCGACCAAATTGAGAGGTTATTGAACGACCTAATGATGTAACAGAGCATACTTCTTGTAGCACTCGGACAAGAGAGAATTATTTTTTCAGAATTTGACTAGCTCCAAAATACAGATTTATCCCAAAGGGAAACCTACTGAGCTATGGAATGATTCGAGCTCATTTTTAGTGGGAGTTCTTGCTATTCATTCTTTCACCCCATTTCTGGAATCATTATCCCATACTAGCTGGAATATCGTCCCTGAAAAAAAGAGAAAGTTCACCTAGATGTGATCCACTGACAAACATTCTATAGGAATAATTCTTTCTTTCTCTCCCTGAAAGAGAATGAAGTGCCTGCCTTCACTGTTCTAAGACATTATGACTAAGAAAAATAGTAACAGTCCAAGGAAGCAGGACAGAAGGAAAGCAATGCTAAACAGGTATATAAAGGGTTCTGAAATCTTCCTCATAGGACAAAAATGATGAATGTTGCTGTCATGACAGAACAAATAAGATCACTTCCAGCATCCCCAAAAATGCCACTGTCTCCACATGGTCATTTTCAGCCTCAATTTCAGCATCAAGTCTTTGAGGTTTCCAGTTCCAGGAAGATCCCGTACCAGACTGATAAAAATATGACACTGAAATATTAGCTGATCAAAGACTGGATTCAATTTTGGAACCTCTAATGGAAACAAACTGAGATGGAAGTGCCAGCAACTCTTTCAAGTCTGCCAGGATCAAATGAGACAGGACAGGACATCTGGCATTAGAAGTAACCTTCCAGCACTAGAGATGCTGACTGGGCTTCATTCTTAACAGCCCATAAAGCAACAAACACGACTGCTTGCAGGTTTCTTGGCACTGGTTTTTACTGAAGGAGAAACTGTCAGCCTGAAAATCCTGTGCTTCAGCCTCAAAGCTGTGAATTCCTAAACTTAACCAAGCTGTAGTTAAATACAGTGTAAGGGAGACACCTGCTGAGGGTGATCTTTCTCCATGTAGTGGTCCATGATTAATCATTGACATGAGTTTTTTTCTAGTACCAAGCAATCCAATCTGGCTGCTGTGAGATTCGCAACAGCTGTGGGCTCCTAGATTCAAGGTTGCACTTATAGCCTCTTCCAGCAGCAATTCTGAAATTTACACCTCCTATCTTTTTTTATGCAGCATTTAAAGGAACAGAAAATTCAGTATTTGTTCATGATGTATTCCTAAGCAAGGCAGTTAGAAAATCTCATGAAATTTGGCCTTTTGAAGTAAGACCAAATTCTGGTTGGAGGTGCCACCAAAAGGCCATATAGACTGTCTTTAGTGAACAAACAAGGAACCATTGACTATGTGGGTGAAAGAAACACAGACCAACTGAAGAGTCAATTTAGCTACATGGGTAAAAGAAAGTGACAGTGTTCTCTGCAACACACACCCAGACACCAAGAAAGTGTCTTTGCATGAACTGCAAAGTGAGAAGTCTGTCCAGTCTCATTTGACACACAATATGCACACCAACAGGATAAACATACATATGTGCTATCACCTGAAGCTATAAATCAGAACTGCTGATATGATTACGTTTTTTTCCAGTAAGCAAACACACACAAGTGGTTTTCTTCTCCATTAGAAAAAGAAATTAATACTTTCAATTTAACATAAGCCAAATATTTATAGAATCAGATTTGCAGCTTCCTGTAAGCCATACTGAAATAGTTTCATTACCTCTGAAGCCTCTGCACAAGGTGTGACACCATGGTATCTGCAATGCCTGGACAAGCCTCTTCAGCTAAATAAACTGCCTTCCTCAGTTCTTCTATGGAATCTGTGTTGCCACCACACACCTCACTCTTCTCTTTCAACTGAAAGGAAACCAGGAAGAAATTTATTAATAAGATATTAATAAATATTTCTATACACAATATAATGCAGAAGCTTGTTAGGAAGTGGCCATAAATGTTCACAATGTCAGCATTTGACATTCATCATACACCCTCACATTTTTCAAGGAGAAGTTTGTCTTTACAGTACTTATCATGATGTCATTCATCTTCACACATCTTCAATCTTCACACATCATTTTCAGCATGCTCACAGTCAAAAATGACAACCAAGTATCCCAAGAAACAAAGAAGTATTTACCCATAGCTGTTTGGTTTCAAGATGTGCTTCCTATACTTTAGTACCCATACTTACACACCTACAGCTTATAATCAACTTTTTAAAATAATCATATCTTCATAAATTCTTCTCTTACCCTTCATATATCCTTTTTCAAAGTTGATTTTAAGTATTTGGGGAAAAAGTATAAAAAAATACAAAACCCAGAATGGGAACAAAATACAGTTTTCAACGCTGAAGTTCAAAAGTGAAATTCTTGATGATCTGGTCTACGACTGTATCTTGGAACAGTGAAGAGCTTGAAATTTATAATAAGATAAATACATAAAGTAGTGTCAAAAATAGAATGTTGCAATCCAAATATTTACACACCTTTTTCTTGTTGTGTTCATTGCTTTAGGCCAGCATGGCTGATTTTACTACCATGCATATCAAGTATTGTTGGAAGCAAAATACAGATCTCAGAACCAGACATACCAAAGGCACAGCTAAAACTATTTAACACACGAAGTTCAAAATGGGTAGTAACAACCTTAGGTGTAATTCATTATATATTTCAATTTTTTTCATAAAAATATTGGAATTGTTAAGTTTTAAAGCAGTAACTTACCTCTGCAAATAAAGGAGATATAATTGTAGACAGGCATTGGGATAGAGGCCTCTTTGGGATATCCTTTTCCTTGAAAGAAAAAAAATAACTGACCAATTTATTTCTGAAAAAAAGCATCCTCACTGTATTCTAACTAAAGACAAAATGTAGTTCCAACATGGTACACTTCATCAAAGCTTTATTCCTCTATATGGAAAATGTTCTACAACATACTATTCCAAAGCACTGTGGAAAATGCACCTCAAATATATGCAAGCTCAAAATTAGATGGGGGGAAAAAAACTAAAAAAAGTAAACCACAAACCAAAACCACCAAACTCCCACAATCCTACTGAGCATGAACTAAATCAGACATGCTGATATTTACTAGGTTCATCCCATATGATACAATATTTTTCTTATATTTCTCCAGAATTTTCAGAGCCAGCAAAGCAACAACCTGCTCTGGCCACACAGGTTGCCGAAAATACAATGAGCAATTCCTAAACATCCCTAATTCTGGGTTGTTTTGGTTTAGATTTTCTATTTTTTAATTTTTTATTCTATTCTTTGTTGCATTGTAGTCTTTTTCCTTAAAAGACCAAAATGTCTTCTCCCAAAACTCCAGCCCCAGCCTAGATTTGCATTGTTTTATGCAGAACGAAGAGTTTAAAAATACAGCATTGCCTGGTCTTCCTCCAGTGGTTGTATTTCACAAACTAGAGAAATATTTTGGTACGTATTTTGTCAACTACAAAAAAGGACACATTAACAGAATGCCCAAACTTCAAGACTTACTCAGAAAGTTCTGTGAAAGGCAACTATAGAAAATACATTTTTAGCAAAAGTTCTGGAAGTTTCACAATATAAATGCTTTTAAAGGCATAAAATAAAATCACACCACTAAATTATTAAAGCAAGAATAATCTCCTTGTATTAAAAAGTCAGTATTTTGAGCACCTTATTTCTTTGCAACTCTAAAGGCTGGGCTGCTCCATTCTCTAGATTCTTGGGGTCTTTTTCTCTTATTGTAAAGATCCACTCTTCTGAATCACTCCCACCTGAAGCCTGACCATCTGCTTCACTTCAAGAGAGAGGGAAAAAATAAATAAATCAATTTATATTACCTACACCTTACTGCTGATGTTCATTCAATATACACACTAAATATAAAAACTACAGTAAAGACCAAGATCAGGATACTATTGTGCAGGCCACTACGTATAAGGACAAGTATGAAAATTAAGCTTTTATTTTGGGTAAATTAAAAAATTTAAACCAAGATACTTCACCAAAATGGAAGTGAGAAATTACAGATTGAAAACATTTTCCCAAGTTACATGAAGTGTTTTATTGCTATCTGAAAACTGGCTTTAGCAGAGTACCTAAAATCATTAGGGAAAGGGAAGGAAATTAGAAAACTTAATTCATTTTTCTCGCCTAGAAAAATAGCTAAGACACTGGAACTGTGGTCACTTGAAGGCATGAAGCCATTAATACTGTAAAGATACATACACCTGTAATGTCACCCGAGAAACAACCTGATTACTTAGCTAATGGCTAACCTTGCCATTAGCATGCAGCTTTGAATTGCAGAGAATAGTTGTGTTTTCTTTACTATGAGGTATTTAATGCATTTGTGAATAAACTGTGGCAATCTCTTTGCTTGAATTTCATTTGCATAGTGTTACTTGGCTGTGCAGCTTGAGACCTTCTGCCTGCAGTACTGCTGGCCTCACATCTAGGAAGAACCCTGGACCCTACATAAAAGAGAAGGTAGCACAGAATATGGGCCAGAAGAGTTTTTTCTCAGTGACTGTTACTTGTATAAATTCCCTGGCAATACTGAAATTAAAATTACATTCATTTACCAAGGCCACTAAGCTGAAAAGCTGCAAATAACAGAACACAGGAATACATGTGCTAAAAGTAACTCCTTGGCTCCTCACAAAGGATATTTTATAGACTCATCAAACTTACGTGTCTGACTCATCAGAACTAGAGTCGTCATGACTTTGCTCAGACTTCCATCTCTTGTGCCTGTCAATGAGGTCAGCCAAGTAAGATGTTTTCTTGGAGTTCCGTAAAATGAATTTGTGTTTTAAAAGCTCTTTTGCAGTAGGTCTCTTAAAAGAAAAAAAGAGAGCTGGGGTTTGTTTTTTTTTACCATGTTTCAGAGTGTTGAGTGACTCACCATAAAAACAAAGAAATCTAGAGTTTAGTCTTGATACAAATGAGATTTAAAATATTTACAGTATCTAAAAATACACCTGTCACATGTCACACCATATTAAAGAAGCTAAATGACACTTATTCATGCAATTCATGTAAAGCAGTCAAGGTCTCTACTACACACTGACAAATATGAAACTCACAAAGCTTGGGTCCTTGTTCAAGCAGGCCTCAACAAATTCTTTGAGGGATTTGCTGAAATTTCCTTCCAGTGTTGGTGGATTGTTCTTAGGGATGAGGAACAAAACTTTCATTGGATGCAATTCTGAATGAGGTGGCTCTCCTTTTGCAAGTTCTATGGCTGTTATGCCTAATGACCAGATATCTGCCTGTAAGAAAGAATGCTTTTAAGATTAGGTTGGAGAAATAAAAGAAAAGAAAGCGTTGGCTTGGTATTCTAGTTTAACCAGCAACACACATCTGCTTGCTCACACTGTCCCCTGGTGGAATGGGGGAGGAAGAGAATTTGAAGGGTAAAGGGGAGAAAACTTCTGGGTTATGAACAGTTTAATAATTGGAATAAAATAACAATAATAATAAATTATAATGAAAAAAAAAATAACGAAGAGAAAGAACTAAAACCCAAGAAAGGCAAGTGATGGAAGTGGAAACAGCTGCTCACCACCAACAGAAAGATGTTCAGCCAGTCCCAGAGCAGCAGACCCCAGCTCACCTTCCCCACGGTTTTATTGCTGAGCATGCAGCCATATGGTGTGGAATATCCCCCTGGTCAGCCAGGATCGACTGTCCTGGCCGAGTCCCTTCCCAGCTCCTTGTGTACCCTCAGCCTGCCCACTGGTGGTTGAAAAGCAGAAGAGTACTGTGCCAGTACTGCTCAGCAATAAGGAAAACATCCCTGAGTTATCAACACTTGCAGCACAAACCCAAAACACAGCCACATACCAGCTGCTGTGAAGAAAATTAATTTTACCCCAGTGAAAACCACTGATGCCTAGAGAAAGTAGATTTTTAAGCTTTACTGTAAATAACCTAATTTGTAAATTTGTTTTGTTACTATTTTTTTAGTGATTAGCCACATAGCCCAAGTAAACAGTTTCTTGGTTGTCTCCACTCTTCAGTATAAAACAATTCTACTAAGTAGAGCTTAATTTTTTTTTAAATCAATACTACTACACCAAAAAGCAATGGCAGAGCTGTTATAAACTAGCATTTTATCTACCATATTCAAGTATACTATGTAAATATGAGGTAAGCCTAAAATATTTACACAAAGTAAAATGTTTTAACTTACACAAGATTTTTCCTCAACATAAAATAGGTAGTACAACCATCAGAAATTTAATACATTAGAATATAATTTCCCTGAAGTTTAACACTGGTTTTATATATCATTCTTATTCACAGACTAGGGAAATGCAGTCTTGAACAGCAATATTCAGCTTTTTGGTCCAATTAGCCTCTGAAAGTTTTCACCATCAAAATATGCTACTCTTTCTAGGGAATGCTGTCTCCCTTGACACAAATGCTACTGCAAATCTGCCTGAAGTAATGTGAAGTAATGCACTGTAATTCTTGTACATTTTCCTGAAATCACAGACCCAAAAATCAAGAAAATTATAATAAACCTGTCAGAAAGGTAAAAGAAAAAAAAATTTCACAGAAATGTCTGCTCCAAGGACAAAGTACCAATTAAAAATATTTATGTTTGTTTTTTTCCTGGTTGTTTTTTTTTTTAAGTGAAAGCAGAGCAAAGACTTATTCTCAGGAAAACAGGAAATCTGACATGAGCTGTCTGGTTTTACTCCCAAACAGAGCAGTTGGAATTTTGCTATGCTGTAAACAGATCTATTTCAAGGTACTGGATAGAGCAGAGATTTAATTGATCACAGCTGTCTTTACTAAGTACCCCTCAACCCCACCTGTGACAGCCCTGTGGATTCTCATGGTTGTCTTTGACTGACTTGCATACATCCATTCCACTGTCTCACCCACAGTACCTGGCCCAAAAGCTCCTCCTGCCCTGTTCAGAAAGTATCCTATTGTTAAGAGCTTAGTTACTTAATTTTGCAAGTAAGAATGAAAAAAAAAATATAAATCTGAGTCAATTAGCATAACATCGAATTCATGAAATGCCATTTTGTTAGCCCATGTTACAGAACAGTTCCTGAGCACAAAGAATTATATAAGCACATGAGCCCGAAGTTTCATTTATCTTAATAAGCGCATTATCAGCTAAGCTCTACTCAAGCCTAATTGTGAGTAACTTCCCTCTAGCAAGAAAGCTTTTCTTAGTTACAAAAGAAAACTGTCACCTGCAAAGATGAGTCTTAATGTTAACAACTGAGAATTATTATTGCCAATTTATTCAGAATTTCAGTTTCTCAAGACTGAATTGTTAAAGCCACATAAATGGATAGATTTTCTTCTGCCAAACTTTCAGTCACAGGTGGAGCATGTGTATATTTAAGTATAAACATCAAATTTACATGTGTATGAGTGCATATATATCCACTTGCACACACACTTATGCATATGAATGCTTTATTTTTTTCCTCATGTATTTACAACTCTACAGCGACTGACCTTCCTCTACAAAAATGAACAAAAAAGTGTAACAAACCATGGCTGCACACTAGACTCTTTGAAGTCCAAGATGGGTTTTGGAAGCCCATTCCTGTTGAAAACATCAAAAATAACTCCCCACATATTCCTCTGGAACCATATGCTCCCCTTTCTCAAATAAGAAAGAAGTGCCAATTGCATGTGTATTCAATTAGGCATTTCTAGGATGAACTTGACTGTGAAAATGAATCCCCAGAACAAGCACAAATAGTTCTCCAAATGGAGAGAGATAAGCATGACCACAGGACATGGTGACACTACATTAAGTTTTATCACATGTTGTGATTTTAAGAGTTTCAAATCTTGAACAAAAATTCTTCCTCCAAGTTCAGATGACAGTCAGCAAGTCACTGGTAACTACTATTTACTGTAGTACTGCCAGAAGCCTTTCCTCTTGTAATCTAATGAGTAAAATTCAGTCTGGCTTTCAAGTTCTTGTAAGTTGAAGAAAACAGGCTATGTGCAAGAGAAAGCCACCTTCAAATTAAATATCTATTCTTACAGAACAAGTTTTATAGTAGAAAGAACAGGGAACTAGATATATGAAAAATTAAGCGTGTTAAGAAAACATGTTTTCAGATAAGACAGGAATCAAAACAGGAAGTAGAAGCACTGCCAAAAACTAGAGCCCTTTCGAGCTTTAATTGGGAAATGCTCATCAAGTATCCAAGACTCTTATGTTCATGTGACACTGCAGACTGAAACAGCCAGAATGGAAAACGTAAGGACTGAATTATACTTTGTTCAATTGATGGTCATTCCCAGGAGCCAAACCTCAAAAAACAAAAAAACCACAACCCCAACCAACCAAAAAAACCAAATAAACTAAAAATCCCCCACAAAAACACACAAAGGAAAAAAACACCAACCAACATTCAAAAAAACTTTATTCAACTTTAAATTGTGATTTTAGGGTCATTTAAGCTTCTGCAGGCTCTACAGCGTGTTGTTTGTTATAGCCTCTTAACAGAAAGATATCAAATAGGGAATTAAGCAACACTACAGCCTAGAACAGAGTCAACCACGGCAAGTGGAAAGAAACATCCCAGCCTGTCTCATGGCATGGAGGTATGGCCAATCAACAAATCTCTACAGGGAAATCAGAGGAGACAGGCAAGGAAGACGAGCTCAGGGAAGAACATAAGGAAATACTGATAATTATCATAAAGAAAGCCAATCTTAACACAGGTTGGGCTTGAGGGTGACCTTTGTTTCAGACCTACAGCTGCAGCAGTGCGTTGGGCAAAGAGCCTTTCCTGATAACATGGGTGTCCTGCTGAGCTAGCCAGGCAATGTGGGGCAGGGAGAAGGTAGGGGCAGCAAAGAGCAGTTTATGTACCTCAAACAAACAGAAGCATAAAAAACAAGTAACCAACACAATCAACTTTGAAAAAAGTTCATCTTGAGCTGGCTTTAATGGGCATATTCCTTCCTGGCAAGTAGAGACACGCAGTGCCATACTGGGGAGAATACAGAGAACAGTAATGGAATCACATTTCTGTTGTGACCCAACTATGTATTACAACTGATATTCTGTACTTGTGTTGAGATTTCAGCATGCTGATGTGCCACTCTGCTAAATCAAAATTCTGTATATATAGATAAATTTGGTATTAAATATTAACACCTCCCGAATGGCAAATCTAAAAGGACAGGGTTGGAGTAGCACAGAACCACGCAGCACATTCTGCCAGAGATGAGTAACAGTCTATTCAAACAACACTTTCACATCCACCAAATCCATATTCTTCAACTGTGTTGCTGGCTATTTTTTTTTTCTAAAAACAAGTGGAAGAATATTAACGTTTTGTATATATTTGTACTCTTCTACTTTTAAACAGCCAAAAATATTCATCAATTGAGTGGGATAAAAAGTGATGGGATGTACTCTAGAATACTTTATCATTTCTTGCCACCTGGATTGTCTTAATAAACTAGGAAATATAAACTTTGGATACAAATTAGGAAATCTTTCCTCACCAACAGTTTTTAGCTGCTAGGTGTCACCTGAACACGCCCTCATGTAAACACAGCCAAAGTTATTAGCTGTGTTCTGAAGACCAAACTTTTCAAGTTAGAAGAAGGAAGGGACACCGGTAATGCCTTGAAGTACCTTACCTTTGAATCATATGCTGATTGCTTTATTACTTCAGGTGCCATCCAAAATGGTGTTCCCACAAAGGTATTCCTTTTTATCTGTGTGTCTGTTAGCTGTCCAGCTACTCCAAAATCTGCCAGTTTTACTTCCCCTTGTTCAGACAGCAATACATTAGCAGCTGGAATAAAGATGAGGAAATACCAGAAATTAAGATATTTGACACCATTTGACAATGTAAGGGTGCTCATTCAGGTTGCATGAGTTCTTCTGATAATCTTTCATCATACCTTTAATATCTCTGTGGATTTTCTTCTCCGAATGCAAGTAATCGAGTCCTTTGAGTATCTCCCTCAATATTGTAGCAATTTGAGTTTCATCAAGTGAGCCAGGTTCTAACTAGGAGATACAAGAAATGTTTAAATATGTATAAAAAAGGGACAAACAGAGAATAGAAATAACAATGTGATTATAAAAAGAAATTACTCCTTCTGTCACCCCTCAAAATTTCCAATTTTTTAACTTCATAATGTGAGACAAAACATATGGTGTTATTAAAAACACATGGTTCTAAACTAAGTGGCCTAATGAACAACAGGCAAAGAAATAATTTATCTAAAATACTACATAAAATTTGTTAAAGGTGCCATAAAGACAGAGTCTCAAGTTACTGCTTTGTGGTCAGGTCAGATATACTATACCTTTGAAAAGCATATGATGGTTAACATTACACTGAACTTAGATGTGCAACTCCACAGACCCTATGTAGACCCAAATCTCAAAGCCTGAGTAAGAAGCTAAGTTCAAGGTACTACATCAATCAAACAGTCTATGACTACATACTGCATTGGATTTTGAGAAACTCTCTGAAACACAACTCAAACTGATAGGCTGAGAGGACACTACATATTTTAAAATGTTAACTTTTTTCATATAATACTGGAAATATAAATCTGCTAATTGTTAAAAGATACCAAGTAATTCTTCTTATGAGAATAATCAGCAGTGTTAGAGAATCCCAAGTATCTTTATATCTGATATACATTCTAAAAGTGAGAATAACAAAGGTAAGATCACTACTCAGACTTCTTAAACAATAAAGGCATCTCAAGAGACACTGAAACTTTGTGCCCAATAGTTAATACCGGAAATATTCCACTATTCTAGCTTACTCCACAATAGCACTCACTGAAGCACAATCAAAAAGTTGCACCTCCTAAGCTTCATTCTGTGAGAAGGAAAGCGTTTCAGATAAAGATATTCAGATAAAAAATAAAAACAGTATGTCCCTCAGAAATCCTCATGTATAGCAACAGCATAGCAACAGCTTTACTATTTCGTGTAACAATACATTTGCTTTATCTTTGCAGCTTTAGTTACAATCTTTCCTTTTCCTTAGCTCTGATAATACACACAATATTACCGCTACCTGAAACCCACTAAGACATTCTCAAGGCTTTGCTCCAGCCAAGTTTGAGACTTGGTAACATGACACAGCTTATCTAATGGGGGAAAACCTCATATGTCAGATTCAGCTCACCTTAGTGAGGAGGAATTACTGAAAATAAACTAAATTGGAGAATATTGGCACTTTTACCTCGGTCACAAACTTGAGCTATACTCAGAGTTTGAACAAAAATGTACATGCAGTTGCACTGTATGAACTTTTTCATGTGAGGCAGAAATCATCCAGTGCATATTCAAGTACAGAAAACACCAAGCTAGCATGACATGTCTGCACTCTGAACATGGAATTCAAGGTTCCTGGTAATTCTTGCCTCGAGTATGAAAATGCCGCAAAGCATGCCAGCTTCTAGTTGAGAATCATGTGCACGTTAGAACAAGGAGAACATGCACCAGAACAAATGAAGCACACAAAAGGTGCTTGATAGACACTTACATGATGATTTCAGTTCTGTGGTGCAATTTCTTCTATAACATTTTATGATGTGAACAAGGACTTTATACTATTTCCAGGCAACAAATTTAGAGAATAAACACATAGTCTTCACACAAGTGAAATTTGTGTGAGGAAAAGAAAAAAGAAGGAAATATAGTAACAGGTGTTTTCATTCTGCTCTTTTATACCTATACAAAGAAAGCAATAACTAATTTATAAAAGCATACACCCCTTCTAATTGCTCTTCTGTCAGGAAGAAAAAAAGCCATCACAACAATAAATGAACATTTTTTATCATATCTTTATGTGGAACATCATGAATTTTTACACAACCACAGAACCCCTAACAGATGTGGAAGCTAAAGGTAAAAATGGGTTCAAAAATACACATCTGCAAGAAGTCCACATTTAATACCCACTCCTGTCTTCTGGATGTCACCAGCAGAATCCCTTTACAGTGACCTTGTTCCTTTAGCTCTTTTCCCAAGCATTTATCAGTTACCCCATTTGACAACTGCAAACTCTGCTACAAAGATATTCTGCCTCAATTTGTGTAAAAATTTTCACATACTTAAAACATGCATTATTATTTTATAATACTGTTTTTTAAATCCACAATGAATATAAGAAGGTGTGTCATTTGGGAGGGGGCTTGGGTGCTTTTTAATAGCTAAAGTGAATGTCAGCATCCTGTCACAGAAAACATGATCTGCACTGACCCCTTTGAATTTCAATTCTAATCTGAGTACTCCATCCCAAGTGCAGAATTTGCTCCTGTTAACTTTCACATGCTTGGTGATTGCACAGCCCTTTGGTCTATCCAGGGCTCCCTGCAAAGGCCTCTCTACCCTCCATGGAGTCCATAGCTTCTTCTATTTCTTTGAAATACTATTTTTAATACCAGCCTAATTTGTATTTCTGTCTGTTTAGACTTCAGAAAGACTTCAAACAGGGAACCTTTTGTTTATTTGTTTGGGGGAGGGGGTGGTGAGGAAGATATGTGCAAATGTATAAACTATGAAGAGTTGGGGTGGCAGAATTAAAAGATAGAAAAAACTATATTCAGGCGCTAGTGCTCTCTGGCTGACTGAAGATTAGCATTCTAAGATGTTTATATCCTGCTTCCAATATTATGTTGCTTAGTTCCCTTCTATTTACAAAAATAATCAGTCATGCCTCATGGAAAAAAACATTTTTCTGGCATTGACAAATACTTTTCTCCTGTACTGAAAGTAAACGTTGCCACAGAAAAGTGATCTATTATAGTGTCCAGAATTATAAGGTAGGAAAATAATTAAGTGAAGTAAAATAACAAAAAACCATGCATAAATTACTTACTAGATCAAGGGCAGAGCCTCCACCGAGATATTCCATTATTATCCATAATTTTGTATCCTGCAAAACAAAAAAACAATCAAAATGTATTCAATTTATTTTTTAAAAATAGTAACCTAAGTTAATGGGACTTGCTTCATTCTTTTCGCTGAAGAAATTATCTGTAGTTTTGAAACACCACTAACATTTAGCTGTTCCTCAAAAGTATCTTTGGATTACTTACTCAAGAGTGTGTATGGAGGAGAATGCTTTTTCATATTAAAATTCTAATTACAGATATTCCAAATATCAAATAGTGTTACATATAACATATTACCCTTCCTTAGAAAATATTATTTCGATTTTGTTGACCATCTTTAAATATTTTCTTTAGTAAGCTTGACTCTCTAGTTTAAATTGAAATATAATTTATTCTTCATTTTTCTACATTGTTTCATTTTCTTGAACAGTCAAGTAGGTTTTCTCCATTAATGCTTATGCATCTGATATATGGTATAGAATTTTGCACAGTTGTGTTCAAGAAAGAAGAAGCAAAGTAGAAATGAGGATTGTTTAAGATGACTGTAACAATTTACTAGCTTCATCTAGTTGTTGCTAACAACAACATCAAGCTACTATTCCTAACGAAAACTTTGGTACATATTACAGTACTGTTTAACACAAGATACACAATATACTCTGCTAAAAAAGAGACTGGGCCCAATCCTTTCCTTCCACTGTTTGCAGCATCAGCTTCCCAAATACACTAAGAGAAGCAGTTAGTCCAGCTTTTCCTTGCAGTACCAGCCCTAAATAATACAATAAACACAATAAAGCAAACACACAAATCTACTACATACACACTGGTGGTTTAGTGTTTATGATTATCAAGTTATTTTAAGCTTTGTTAGTTTCACCTCTATGGTACATACTAAACTTTCACAAGACCTCTAACATAATAATATAGATATCTCTCAGAGCAAGGAGCACATAAATAGCAACAGTATTAATTTACTTTATCTGACAGAATAAAACTTCACGTAAAAAAATAAAGGCTCACAGCCAGGGCAACTGACTCTTAATTCTCATCTATAAGGATGGATTCAAATTTTTAGAGAAGTAGTAAATGTACTTCAGGACATAACTTCATCTAAATCCTCTGAGGGATTAAAATTTTAGCCCTTAGGACTCACTTAAGTCTTTCAGTCATTATTATTTCTATACTTCACTGCATCCACCCCCTCTCTGGACTCAGAATACTCCTGCTGTAGGTAAATGTGCATTTTTCCTACCTCCTGTTACACATACCATACTATTTTTAGTTAAGACCCTGGATTAGAGTTCCTTCTTCATCCACTATTTTTAACACACAGACTCAGCTAAATTTAGATACCTTTCTTTAGGAATCAATTCATGCTATTTGACAAACGCGGTCTTGTTAAAAATATTTTAGGAGAGCCAGAACACATGTTTTAGGAAGATTATATTTTTTAATTACTCTATCTCAGTACTGACAGACAACATCTGGATTGAGCTTACTTTCTGCAGACACCACTAATATTCCAAGAACTGTAACTCATCTTGATAGAGTCCCTTACAGTATTGATATACTTGTCCTTCTGCTAAAATTTTTTCATGTTTTTCCTATCCCTTCAAGGCTCCAGGTCTTAGCAGTTCCTGAACAAGAACATTACTGAGATGTGTCTTATAATGAGTCATCCTAAACTTCATCAAAATGTTATATTTATATTTTGCTGATAGAACGTGTTTTAAAGCTACATGAAATTTCCTGAATATTCAAACCTTTCGTTTCATTTTTATTGTAACTTAAACACAAACATGTCAAATGCATCACTACCTCCTAGTTCACTGGAAATGCCTGGCTGGGAAAGAAGAAGGTAAAGGAAGTAAAGAAACCCCTTGAACCTTTCAAGAACAGGGAAGAAAATAAGAAGGAAAAAAAAAATAAAAAAAATAAGGGAGAACCTCCAAACACCCACATCATCTCACACAGAGATCAACAAGAAGCAGCTTCCCTCCTCTATTATCTCAAGGATTTAGAGGTAACAACTCAAAATAAGATACAATTTCCCAAAAGAGAAACTCCCTAGAACACTAGGTACCAAATTCCCCAGCTGAAAACTAGAAATTAGAGGTAGAATATAACTAACAAAAAGATATAAGAATTTTAATTACATAATCATATAACACAATTACACTACTACGTTTTATATCACTCATAGTCTTTTTAAATCCTCATTTATAATTTCAATTATTTTTTTCTAGTTCAATTAGTCTTTTCTCCTGAAACTTTCATCATCAGCTGCCTAAGGCCACATGTCTGAATTTATAATACAAAAGCCATTGATCCAGTAAATTCAGTAATTCTACATTTTAAAACAAATGAAATATGGAAATACAGTTAAGAAATACACACACAACTGTATCTGTACCCCAGTGTAAAGCTAAGTAATAGCAATCTATTACAATTATGACATCTTTTTATCTGAATCCTTTGATTGTAAGTTATTTTTAAAGTTTCCATCATTCATATGAAGTATCTGAACACATTCATATGATGTACTCAAATAAAATTAATTACTATGGTAGTGAATCCTACCACCTTTCCCTAACTATTTTCAGAATTTTTTTAAGCTTTCTTTTATAAAATCTGCATATATTGCTTAACAAGGAGATGCAAATAAATCCCTTTGGTGAGACAGCTGTAATGAATTTCTCAATATGTATTTCATCTTAGAGGCAACAACCTATATATACTGACTTTGTCTGTGGGGGTTTGGATGCTGGGTATCCCCCAAAAGCACTCTGTCACTCCCTTTCTTGCAGGAGCTCTCAAGACCTCTGACCAACGAGCCAATATGATCTCGCAGATCCCATTTATTGTTGACATTACACACTTATTCATACATTCTAAAACTACTGACCACACGATCACACATCTTTTCATTGGTGCCCCTATCTTGTCCATGTGCCCTGCACATACCCCTCGGGGCACAGGATTGGTTACAGTCCAGGTGTCCAACCACCCTCTCTTATCTGGCTCCTGTGGTCCTGTTTTCTTGGTTTTCGGCCTCTTCTTTCTTATTTTTAGAACAGCTTATGTCTCAGCAACCTTGAGAAATTCCAGAGGGTCTGATAAGAAACTCTACAGACAGTTTGGCTGGTGTACACTATGGCCCAAGCTGTTCAGATGCATTGCTACACTTTGTCACCTGGATATGGGAGAGAGAATATAGTAAAAGGCTCATGGGGTGAGGTAAGGACAGGGAGAGAGCAATCTCCAGCCGCCCTCATGGGCAAAGCAGACTAAAACTGAGGACATCAGTTTAATTTATTACCAGTCAAATCAGAGTAGTATAATGACAAGTGAAACCACATCTTAAAACCAATTCCCCCAGCCCCTTCTCCATGGGCTTGAATTTCACTTCCAATTTTCTCCATTTCCTCCTCACAATGGAACTGGGGGATGGGGAATGGGGACTGTGGTCAGTTCATCTCATGTTGTCTCTGCCACTCCTTCCTCCTCAGAGGGAGGGCTCCTCACGCTCCTGCCCTGTTCCCACATGAGACAGTCCTTCATGGACTTGTCCAATATACATCCTTCCCACGGGCTGCACTTCTTCTTCATGAACTGCTCCAGTGTGGGTCCCTTCCATGGGGTGAAGTCCTTAGGGAACAGCCTGCAGGTCTCCCACAGGGTCATAAGTCCTATCAGACCTGCTCCAGAGTGGGTTCATCTCTCCATAAGGCCAGAGGCCTTGCCAGGAGCCTGCTCCAACGTCAGCTTCCCACAGGGTCGCAGTCTCATTCAGGTACATCCAGCTGTGTGGGTGGTGTGAGTGTCCCACACAGGCTGCAGATGGATCTCTGTGCTCCCTCCGAACCTCCGTGGGCTGCAGGGGCACAGCTGCCTCACCACAGTCTTCATCAGGGGCTGGAGGGGAATCTCAGCTCCAGCATCTGGAGCACCACCTCCCCCATCCCTTCTCCAATGACCTTGGTGTTTGCAGGGCTGTTCCTCTTTATTATTCTCACTTCTCTCTCCAGCTGCAATTGAGCAGGTTTTTTCCTGCCTTCTCAAATCTCTTATCCCAAAGGCACTGCCACAGTTACTTACAGGCTCAGCCTTGGCCTGCAGCACATCCATCCTGGAGCCAGCTGGCACTGGCTCTACGGGACTTGGGGAAAGCTTCCAGCAGCTTCTCACAGAATCTGCTCCTGTGCCTCCCCACTACCAAAACCTGGCCCTGCAAAGCAGAGATAATGCCTTCTAACAACAGCACAAGGCCAGCACAGTGCTACTATCAACTGACTTTGGCATCACCACAGCAACAGGCCTCCTTCTTTCCTGAGTATCTCTGGCATGCTTCACATTCCCTAACACCTACTGTCACCTTCCTTTTAAAGCTGCCCAAATTCTTTTTTTGCTTGAACTTCTCACCCTCTTCAGTATATATTCCCCTTTTGCTCTCAAACAGAGCTCTGAAAGCACTGCATTTTCTTCCATAGCCTAGACTAGTAATTCTATATTACACATAATCACTTTTACTTTCAAGAAGATACTACATTTATATACTGACACTAGCAACATTCAGTGCTCCATTTTAAGATCCGAAGCAAGACCAGTTTTCTTCTTTTAAACATCAGCCACAACACAGCATTGAATTTTCTTGAAAATACAGTGAAGCCATGGTGAATCATCCATCCAAATTTAGGATTATTATTTCTCTATAAACTTAGATGAGCAGATTAATGAGGGCACATGGAAAATTTCCTTTTTCACAGCAAGAACAAGGGGCTTTCCTCTGATACCATGAAACTGAAGAAAGGAACAGCTCTGGAATCTAGAAGAAACTCTGACAAGAGTTTCTGTAGATTCTTTCCAAACTATGGTTGCTATTCTTGAGGTCTGACTTTTAACTCTGGAACCACAAAAAACCTTATAATAGCAACTTTACCTCTGATGAAGTTTCCTTCATCAAGTTACTTCTATACCATGAAAGTACTTAGAAAATAAGTGCAGATACAATAGGTAAACAATTTCTAGTATGTAAAAATTTAAGTCTGTACACTGGGAGAAAAAAAAGGCCATCCACCAAAAAACTATAGAGTCTCAAAGGTACATTTTAACTGAAATTTGAGGAGGACAGAAGACTTACAGAAACAAGTAACCAATATTAACGTTTGTTTCTAAGTGCTTACAAAGTTAAAAAAAATCTAAATGAACATGGGAGAGGCCTACCTTCAGCGATGCTTCATATTTCTTTTATGCGAAGAACAGAGACATTTCTTAGCAAAACGATATTATACAGAAGAGACCAAGCTAAAACAATTAACACTAATATGTACTGATGAAATTGTTTCTCCTTTCTTGTGGGAAGGATAGACTGGAGAGGAAAATCTAACACAGTCACAAAAGAGAAGGACTGGAAGGATCCTGAAATAAGTGCACTGAATAACCTGTGCAAATTGAAAACTGTAATAACAACAGTAAGCATATGTTTGTTTTTAAGTGAAATAAAATCTCCCCACACCTACTGTGAGAATTTTCCAACTTGAATTCATTGTGAGAAAAGACATTTCCCACCTTAAATTTATGGTACACAATTAACAGCAGAACAAAGTGTACTTATAAACGGTAAAAAGCTTGTTTAGTTATGGACACAAGCCATATTCAAACTCCACTTAGAATCTCTATTTGCTAAGCATTAAAATACCTATGAACAATCAGAAACTAGAAATAATATATTTGACTGAAATAAAAGATTTGCTAAATTGACCACTGCATTAAGAGAAAAATCTATAATACTGAAAAACAAAAAGACACAACTTCAACTAATCTGAAAAGAACAAACTAGTACCAAAACTGATATTCACTGCACAACTTGATGTGTGATAATTTAATTAATTTTTCAATTATGCCATAGTAATAAGGACTAGGAAAATACTCTCATATTTAAGTACTGGTATAAATTTAGTATTGATATTCATAGTTCTACAAGCATAAGAAACCAGATTAAGAGAACCTTGAAATACACAATGCATGCAACAGGATAACTTTTCTAAATTGCATTCCTGCTACAAGTAGGAATTAGGCTACATAGAGATTTGTCTTCTGTTAATCTCGTATTTAAAAGCCCAGGGAAACCTGACAGGTATAGAAATCAGAAGGTTTTTTAATACTGATACTGATTTTTTTAGTACTGATTCCTAAATGCTTGACTTGAAAAACGAGATGCAGACATCATGGACCTTGTCTTCCATATCTAAGCCACCTTTCCACCTGATTCCCTCCATTTTTGAAAGAAAGAAGGATTTTTTCGGGATCTATTTACCCTTGTGCTTTTAACTGTCTGAAACCCCTGCTGTTCGTCAAAACCACCAGGTGGCAGAATCATGTAATGCCAAAGATGCTTTCACCCACTCCACAGCCATAAAAAAAGAAGTTTTGGCCTGCCCCAAAACAAGCTATGTAACCCACCAAAGACAGAAGCACAAAACTACCTGTCTAAAATGAATGTGAAAACATTTATCACCATGACACCCTTCATAACAAGAGGAAGAACGATTAACCAGAGATCTATACCTTAAGGGATATGATAGTTCATATATCTAAATTCTTCAAAGTGCCTTCCTTTCCTCAGAGAGTCATCAAGCACAACTTCAGGCCCCATCTTATTTATTCACTCTCTCAATACCAAGTCACAACTGTAGCCACTATGTCATTATATAGGATGAAGAACCCTGGTATTTCAGCTCTTGTTATTTATTAACAGAACTGGACATTGCGAGATTACACACGAAGATACAGATCAGGCACAAAAAAATTTACGTTTTGTATGATGCCATAAGTGATGCATTCAGGCAATGATAAGAAATGGCATTTATGTATTTGTGGTTCCCGCTCCCAAAACTTTCCACAACAATAAACATTGTACATGTCCTTGCCCTGGAGCTCATCCTATCATAACAAATAATATACATACAAGAGAATAATTATGTAATGCTTTAGAGAGAGGAGACCTATAAATTGATGTACTGCCATTACATCTTTGAAATTCATCAGGATTTGCAAACTTTCCAATAGCTGACTGCTCAATTTGTAGACCAGCAGACTATTATTAGCACAGATACCAACTGCCAAAATTGAGTTCTTCAGGAGTAAGTACAAGGAGGCTATTACTGTTATTCAGCAAATGAACAATTTTGCTAAGGAACAAAATTCAGATCTACCTATCATGGCCTCAATTCTTGTCATTTTTTGACTAGTTATAAATGTTATGTATATACATATTATATATTTTTGGCTCAATTTAAATCTAATCAGAACTACACCTGCCATATGTTAACAGCACAGAAATTAGTAGCATATCACTGTTCTTTCGTTCCATTCTTTTCAGTACACAATCCTTGGAAAGGGACGGAAGGTAAGCAACACACCCCTGAACTTCAAGCAGCCTATCTATCCAGATGCCAGTCTGATTGCTCAATGCCACAGAGTAACTCTTTCAACAGACTGCAAGGATTTGACAAAGGATAGAACCACTGATACCAAAAGTCAGATATTCACATTAATTTCTCCAAAATTTGAACAGTAGAGATACCCAATTCTGTTAGTGCAAGTAGTAAATAAAGTCCTTTACACTGCAAATGGACAAATCAATCCTACTACTCTAAAGCTCCAGTCCTACAGCTGTTAAACAGTTTCAGGAAAGGCTATAATGTTTTCAAAATTTTTGGAATTGTCTTTGGAAAAAACTAAGTCAAAAAAATATACCTTTCTATGCTAATTTACATCATTTTTCTAAGACAGTGTAGTTTGTTCTTGAAGGCAATCTCAGTAAGCACTATATTTTTTTCTCCATATCTGAAAGAACAGAAAATTTTTAGCCTCATTAATAAGGAATAAGAATACCACCATTATTCCAACACTTCCTATGAAGCAGAGTTCCACAGTGCACCTAAGCCTTCACTTGAGCTTTTCTTTGACAACCTAATCATCTGCTAATGTTTTTCCATCTAGTTCCTCCTCCTACTACAAGATGAAATTGTATAGTGTATTATTTGGAAGCTATTTGTTTATGTTGTTACAGATTTCAGTAAGTAAAACCAAACTCTAGTATTTTCTAAAGACACTTGTTTCAAAGCACTTAAAAGTCAGATAGCATGGAAAGACAACTGCTGGTTTCAAAGAATAAGAGAAACTATTTTGTGAGGTAACAACACTACACATACACAGGTGTGCCACCAATGACATCCTCTGGATAAGCTATCCTCTACCTCCCCATCCTGACACAAGAATCCATGCTTTTAGAGCAGAGTCTTCAAGTACTGTCCCATTTTCTTAGAAAGGTGAAAAAGTACTGAAACAGCAAGATGCCACTAATTTGTTTTCTTTAACCTTGCAAATTAATATAACACCCTAGGGTTTAGAGGTGTAAGAGAAGCAAAAGCAGATGGTATGAAATACAGATTAAGATAAACTATTCATCAAGAAAGTATGACTAAAAATCTTGCCATTCTGAAGTAGATCATCCTGTATACTACTAGAGAAAACAGTTAAAATTTTGCTTCCTAAATGAACAATTGAGTTCTACTATTAATTTGAAAGGCTCCAAAGAGAAGAATGTTGCTTTGAATATCAGGCTTCCTCCAGGAAAAACTGACAATAGGAGTAATTAGATTTACCTTTAAAATTAATTTTTAAAGTATTTAATGAATTCCAGAGCCTCCAAATAATCTAACACTTCCTGTCTATAGGTAGCTCTGTCATTTTACCAGAAGAGATGTCCATCAACAGATACTTATTAGAATAGAAAGCACTCTAGCAATTCTCATTCGTTTCTACTCTTCCTTGCTGAATTTCTAGAGAAGCAGGCATAAGACCAAATTTATTTAAAAATACGTCCCCCACCCAAAAAGAAACCAAAACACACAACTGCAACAAACAAAAAAAAAACCAAACAAGCAAACAAAAAAAACCCCCAAACACAACCACCTCCACTTTCACTGACAGTAGAAGGCAGATCAAGGCAGAGTGAAAGAAAAGTCGCCTTCATTTCCACATACATAACTGTAGAATTAGGCAGGATATTATTTTCCAGGACAATCCACTTCTTTACAACCTCGATATATTTAAATATACTAAAGCTTAAATGGTCTTGAGTGCCAACTATACTCCCCAAATCCACATCCTTAGAAAAAAAAAAAATAATAGTTGCTGTTCAGCAAACATATGATCATCTTCACTAAAGGTCTATTACATGCCCAAATATTCCTATGAAAAAAAAATTTTAAAAAAACCACAAAGCCAACACAGTAAAAACCCTTAGAAGGTTCTTCAACCCTTAGAAGGTTCTTCTTTATGATTCTTGTCATATTCTCAGTTTTCATATAATAAGAATATATTGGAATATATAATAATATATGTATATACATACATAAAATATATTATATATATATATTATATACTGGAATAAGAATGTGAAAAGAAAGATCTAGACCTGAGTATTCATACAATTCACCTGAATTAGGTGGAGAAGGGGTTGATGCCACCCCTAAAAAATCTGCTTTTACAAAACAAGATTTTAAAAAGCTACCATGGGCATTTTGTGTTTAAATTTACTATATCAAAGTAAACTTCTGTTTATTTTAAATTGCTTTCTCTACCAAATTACTTTTCCATAGGCATTTGGAAGGCTGTGCTTCATGTAGGCACTACCTCTAACATGGAAAAATAATTCCTAAGGACATATTTATCTCAAGGAAAATAAAGTGCAGTCATTTACTTTTACAGAACTTTTCTGGAATATTTCTCACTAGAAATTCAAGTACACAAAGAGTTAGGTGGAAATCATCTGGATATAAAGGGCTAATTCAGAAATCTATTTTAAAAATGTGTTTAAAACTGTGTGAAGTAAGTAGCATTTGGTTTTGGTTTCTTTTTTTCTTCCTCTAACTTTATCCTTAAGGAACAAGAATTGAGAAAAGCACAAGTTTGGACCTCATCCAAAATATGAAAATAAAAAACCAAGGGAATGAGGGGAGCATATGTCTGAGTTATACTCCAGAAGTGTAACGTTCTTTTCTCTTCCACTGGGGACACATTCTTAAGCAAATCGACATCAATGGACAACTTTGTGAATATTAAGAGGGCTGCAACCAGCTGATGAGGCCCCATAGAGTTCTCAAGAAACTGTCACAAAGGAGCCATGAATGATGGTAATGCTGTAGTAAAGAATATTACCAAGCTGGGGTGCAGGACTGACAAATATTTTGTCTGGGGAGCGTTTCTGAGGCGCTTACCTCCTTTGAAGTCTCTTGGCGTCAGGATGAATGCTAGCTGTCCTGGGGCTGCCATCCCTTTGAGGGGAGGGAGATACAGATGAGCCCAAAGGTTCTCTTCTAAACACAAGTCCTTACTGCAAGCTGGCCAAAAGGTCCCTGCAATCAAAGAAATCATTGTGGTTTTGCATGTGGCGCATTTATGTCCTTTCATCAAGGTTTCTCAGCCATCTAATATGTTGAACCACAAAGGAAAAAATAAAGGCATCTGCTGGGCAGCCAATGCAGAACAGAAACTAAGTAAAGAGAAGAACTGCTCATTCCAGTTTGGACTCTGTGAAGTCCATGAAAAACACAGGTAATGTGACACTTCACACTAAGCATAGCCACCTCAGTATACAGTATTTTATGCATGTATATATGTATTAAAAAGCTGTCTGCCTTTGGAATCATTCTCCAATGCTCAAACTTCTGCCTTCTTCAGGTCTCAAGAAAAAATGTTACATTTTAATTCCTAGACATACATACTAGTCAATTCTACTATCTAATGCAGCAGATACTCTTCAACAATTACCTCTTGCAATCACCACAGCAGTATACAATTAATCTTCAAATGCATCCTTTTTTCCATAAGCTAGCTGTAGCAGAGCTTGCAGAGCCACTTTTTTGCAAAACAACCCACAACAATGAACGTTCTGTCACAGTGCTGAAAAAAGATTCCTTCTGCAGAGCATTTAGCAGACTTTTGTGTTTGCATGCCAACATGCTAAAGCCACAAGCTCCATGTTTTTCCTAATGTGAGTCATCTCAAACAGTGTCCATATTCACAGCCTCCTTGGCACATTTCCTGGGCACATGCCCTTCCACCATAGAAATTATTCTTAATAGCCCAGCTGTCACAAGCCTAGGCATGTCATATTAAGCACATGATTTCCCAGAGCTGCAAACTAGTGGGCAATCTGGATCTGTAACTTCTACCAAAGTATATTACAGTAGAAGCACATAGACATGTATTTCTTGAATTGGCTGCAAAATCAGCTCCTAGCTAGCAAATTCAAAAAACTTGCACAACAACAGAAGAACAGCACACATTTCACTTCATAAAGGAATGGGTAACCACTTCTTTGGAACACTAAATGTACATGAAACCATACGCTTCCCACATGCCTAGAGCCACTTTCCTTCTCCTTGCTTCATAACACAATGGTGGAAGAGTGAAAAATCCTGTCCCTTACCCTTTTAACTGTTACGCTTTTCATTCTTAGTGGGACTGACAGGATTCATCCTTCCCTTCCCTGTCCACCAGGTAAGTAAGTACTTCACTGCCTTATGGGGGGAAAAACCTACCTGCTAACTGGGGTAAATCTTTTCCCAGGAAGTCCACTTACAGAGACACATGAATGAGTGACTTATGTGGTCCTATGACATTCCCAACAGACCATCTACTCACCTCTTATAAACAGGCACCAAGAAGGCAAGTAACAAAAAAAATGTAACCAAATCAACCCAAAATCAACACCAAATGGAACTGAATTTTACTGAGTGATACTGGTTATTGATGAACTGTACAAGGTCTCAAAATTGAAAATTGGAAGCAAAAGCAAATCAAGAAATTGGAACCAAAAGTAAATTAGCATTAGTTCACAGAATTCCTTATCTCAGATAAATTGCACTACACCTAAAGCAGAACTAACAAACGAACCTTGCAGACAATGAATACTGAGATTAGCAATTTCCCCTCCACCAAAAATGTCACCCTACACATGTGTATCTTAAACCTTCTTCACTGGAGTAGTTCACATCAATAAGACTCAGGAGGTTTATAATTACTCCCTTCTCTATACCAGAAACAAAATTCCAACAGCAAACACAAGGCAAAGGAACCCCTTCTTCTCCACTGTCCAAAAATACAATTGCTCCAATGCTCACACCTGTTCCTATTTACCCACTGTATCAAATTAAATTCAAAATCAAAGTTACAAATCAGATTTACTTCTTAGCTCAGATATCAACTCATTTATCGGTTTAATCCCTTTTTTACCACTTACCACAACTCCCAACATCTGCTGCACCCCTTCCGTGCAGCCTATCAAGCTATAACACTCTTTTCCTACCCCTTTTGCATTCACATGTTATTAAATTCCACTACTCCCTTTACAGAACGCACATAGGCCAATCCTTCTTCAAAACTCTTACTACTAATGGTGTTGTACACATATATCAACCCTACAATAGCTCAGGATCTTCAAGTCAGATTTCTGTCAAGCTCATCGTTCCAGTTCCAAAAACTTAATTTTTCTGGAAACCCCTGATTATTTTCCACTTTTTGTCTTCACAAATTTTACCCTGACTCTAATTGCTGGTAAAAACACCCTCTATTCACATAAATAATTTCCATTCTCCCTTCCTCTTTTGTTTTTGTTTTGTTCTTACAAGTTGCTGTTTCAAGGAACTGTTGAAGGAAGCAGAAAGGGAGAAAGCTCAGGACCTCCAAACAATCATTTTTATCCCAACTGTTATGGAACAGCTTAGAATTTAATAGTATAATGAAAGAACCTTAAGAATTTGTTTGAAAACTCTGGCTATTGAATATAAGAACTGCAATGTTTTAGAACTACTACAGTCCTTAAACCTTTTAACTGGGAAACTTCCCTTTTGAAGTTCAGTATTTCTGAGTCTAACCAACTTTTTCCCAAATAACAATTTCTGAAACTTCAGCATTCAATCATTTAAAAATTCTTACTAACACGTTTAGCACCATGCCATAATGTCCCTTAAGTGTAAAGAATGTGACTCTTCTGCTTTTATACCACTATGTACATAAAGAGCACACAGACACTTAGAATAAGTCATTTGACCCAAAAAACTGTATAAATGCCAAAGTATACTTAAGTAAAAGAAAGTTGATTGAGCAATACACACAACCTAACATTCATATTCAAGATGCAACAAAAACATAGTAACTATGTAAGAGCACCAGATTATGATGAACGTAAGTAACAAAGTTTTCAATCAAAATGTTTTAGAGGTTCATGAGAACATCAGATCAATAGGCTGGCAGCCACCTGATGGCAGGACTAATCACATTCTAGATGAAAAGCTTTGTGCCAGGAAGCCTATCTGAGAAAAAAAAATGGGGAACCAGCCCACAAAACTAATGCACCTAAGCCTGGGCATTAATACATACATACACACAACTCTCTTTTTCAGCTCTACTGCTGGCTGATGGAAGAAGCTCCATAAACAATGTATTAGTAGTGGGCTTGCATAAAACTTTAGACTAATCTGAATCATCAGCGTACAATGCTCTAATCCTTAAGACAAAAGATTTAAAAATATCAAGAGGTAGTTAGTCCCCTGCCTACTCAGTGAGCTGAACCACTCTCCACTGAAAGTTCCAACAACCCCAGTGGCCACTTGCAAGGCAGAGCTGCACCTCCCCTTTGCAGCAACAGCAGCAAAAGCTTGCACCTCAATGCCACATTAACACTCTTTTTTATTGTTTCAGAGGCCTGCAGCAAGAAGCGTAGCAGTTAACGCACAAGTTACAGAAAGACATTTTACACAACACTACATGTGGTTAGAAAGCAATGCTACATCATCCTGATCTGTATGGTCAAACTAAAAGCAGGGCTTCATTTACAGCTCATCTAGCAGTAAGCCATTACCAAAAACTGTGGTACTTTTCTCTTCCCCTACCTCCCAGCTTTTAGGCCACCCGAGTCTACCATTTTTTTATTTATACTTTTTTGCACCTGACCTAGCAGTTCTGTAGACACAAGTCAGAACTGGCTGATCTGTTAGTGTTCGGGGTTTGCTCTTTTCAAGAGCCACTTTGGTTTTGGTAGGGATGGGAGAAGACACTGAGGAAACTTGTTTCCCAGCTGAACCAAGTCATGATGCAGCCAACAGCTCCAACACAAGTTAAAAGGCAGGAACATGTAGGCAGGATGGGGAACAAGATACTGCTGCTACCTATTTTTCATACCTGTTAGATCTGCCTAAAAGCAGGTACTGAGGTGAAATTACACACTTACCATACAGAGGTCTACAATCATAGCAGTACAGAGGCAGCTTTTAAGGCCATCACAAGGTCAACACAAACATATTACTTCCAATAAATGGTATTTAACATTAAGCTTTCTAAATTTTTATTTAAAACAAGATCAAAATAACATGATACAGTTAAGCACTTCCACAAAATACAAAATATAGTTACTACAGACCCTGTTTTCTTTGAGATATACTAGGTGATGCTTCGCAATGTTGATTACTTGTACAGTAAGAACTACTTAGCCATAAAATGATGAAAATGCAGAGCTGATTACACTGATGAACAGCAAAATTCTTGAAGTCATCATTGTTTACCAGTCAGATTTTCCAACGGATGTGAAAAAATAGGGCAATATGATGCAGATTCCAGAAAGTGCTAATAATCTCTTCAACTGCTACAGGAAATACTGGAATTAACTAATTTCTAAAACTAGAATTCAAAACAGTACCTTTGAATAAAGACAATGCAAACAAGGGACTTTTTTC